>NC_134784.1:34502137-34559637 GCF_046742065.1 Oratosquilla oratoria
AGAGATTAGGGAGAGAGGGAGGGAGAGACAGAAAGAGAGGGAGAGGAAGAATGATAGAGAGTCAAAGAGGAAGAAAGAGGGAGAGAGACGGCGAGAGAGGAGGAGAGGGAGAGAGAGGAAGAGAAAGAGGGCAAGAGAGAGAGAGAGAGAGATAGGGCAAGAGAAAGAGAAAGAGGACAAGAGAGAGAGAGAGAGAGAGAGAGAGAGAGAGAGAGAGAGAGAGAGAGAGAGAGAGAGAGAGAGGGCAAGAGAAAGAGAGAGAGGGCAAGAGAAAGAAGACAAGAGAAAGAGAAAGAGGGCAAGAGAGAGAGAGAGAGAGCAAGAGAGAGAGAGAGAGAGAGAGAGAGAGAGAGAGGGCAAGAGAGAGAGAGAGAGAGGGCAAGAGAGAGAGAGAGAGAGAGAGAGGGCAAGAGAGAGAGAGAGAGAGAGAGAGAGAGAGAGAGAGAGAGAGAGAGAGAGAGAGAGAGAGAGAGAGAGAGAGAGAGAGAGGGCAAGAGAGAGAGAGAGAATGTTGGCAGTCTCCACACCCAGGACTTGGCACCGTCTACATCTTCCCTTCGACCCCCAAAGTTTACTTTACGACCAAAACTTTCTGTCCTTTCGTCCATTTTTTTCTTTTTTTTCTCTTTTCTTTTCTTTTCTTTTCTGACCACAGCTCGTGTCGCGTAACGCTACAACTTTAGCCATTTCCTCTAAATCACCCCAAACTTCTTCTTGGATCGTCACGGAGACCATCAGTCCACCACTCAATATCCTCTTCTCGTTCCTCAATCTATGTCCGTATAGAACAGGGGTGGGCAACCCTTGGCACGCGAAAACAGGAAGTTAAAAAAAAAAAAAAAAATCACACAAGTTGTTCTGTCTAGTGACTATGATTTACATCAAATATTCTAAATTAAAAAAGTAGTTTTCACAGAACACAAGTAAACAAAGGATAAACACTAATACAGATATCCTCTTTATTATGTATTAACAATGCTCTCCATCTGTTCTAAGAACAAAATCTCATTTCTAGGGAAATTTAATTAGAAACTAGAAGAACGAGATAGAAAACACGACTTCTTATTGCTTGGATGCCTGAACATATTAGATATTTTGTTTTGACATTTAAAGATATAATTCATATACACATACGTATATACACATACATATAGGTGTACTAAGATGAAAATATTAATTAATATCATACTGAGGATGTAATAAATTGCATACATACGTATATTTTGTACATATGCATACACACGTATCAAAGTAATAATATTTCAACTGATATTCTGAAGAAGTGATAATTCACATACGTATATAAACATGCATATACACGTGTCAGGGTAATATAATCTTCAGTGATATTTTTACTGAAGAGGTGATAATATATATATATATATTATATATATATATATATATATATATATATATATATATTATATATACACATGTATCAGGACAATAAAAAATAATATCAATATAATAACATTTTAACTAATATTACACTGAAGATATAAAACCGAGTATAGAAGTAAGGGTTAAAAAGTGAGGGTGGAGGAATTATTTGTGCAACGTTTCGTTTGTTCGAGCTTTATCGTGGACGTGGTCAGGATACACATGATCTCCCCTCCACTCCCCCCCCCGATCCTCCTATCTAATCTCAGTTATGTAATCTCCCGATTATGTACATGGCAAAGCTGTAACAATCGAAACGTACTAATAAAGCCTCAGTCTTTACATTTGGTGTTTATTCAGCTAAGGCTTGTCGACAACTGCCAATTGCATACATGTGAAGGTTTGTTGTCCTCGATAAACATTATGTACGTAAGAACCGCTGGACAAAGTTCCTGTGAGTGAAACAGGTCATGAAAGTTTGTAGGAACATTTTCTATCGTGACACTTCTCGAAGAGAGAAAAAAAAATAGTTTAAAAACAAGTAGAAAGTTGAAAGGATGTGGTGGTTGCAGGAGTTGAGTTGACAGCTCTCTCAAGAACAGAAGAACATTAGAATGGAGGAGACTGCAAGAGGCCATAAGGCCTACACTAAGCAATTCCATGTCCATCACCACCTGTCATTCCTATCCATGAAGTTACCTAATCTTGTGTTAAAACAACCAATTGTTTCAGCGCTCACTACATGGTTACTAAGTACGTAAGCTCTGAACAGAGGAACGTAAGAATAGAGGAGGCAGCCAGAGACCATAAGGCCTACACTAGGCAGTTCCATGTCCCTTATACCACCTGTCATCCCCATTCATAATATTCTCATCTTCTCTTAAAACAACCAATTGCTTCAGTGCTTTGGCTAGGCAGTTTCTCTGAAGCAAGATCACTTCATCGCGTCGTAATCTCTGATATTTTTCACCCGTAAATCTTTTCTCGATTTTCATCTTATCCATCATTACACCCTTTTGCAAAAGTAATACATGAAAGTGGTGAAGAGCCTACGCCAGGGGACGCTGAGTGGCTGCGGCCGAAGCCGCCACTTTTGGGGACTGTTGGGGTAGGTAGTAACAGTCACTACTAGAAGTGCGAGATTCGAACACGCTCATGCACACACACAGGGCTGAAAAAATAATCAGAATAGTTCCAGTGCGAGTCGTTACTCCAACTCTGGAAAGCAAGGAGTTGTATGTGATTCATCATGGTCTTGGATCACGTGTTGGACTCGTGATCGACAGCTACCCCCCCCCCCCGGGAAGAGAGCTCAGAGCTCATATGACCGATCTATGGGTAACGCTGTGACCTTACACGCACATACACACACACACCCAACTCCCCACCCACGACAGTTGGAGTAACGGCTCGAAGCGCAACGATACTGAAATTATTTCAGCCCTGGGCAGGATTCGAACCTGGACCGCCGTAGTGACAGCCGGGGACTCTACCAACCGCGCCACCGAGTGGTGTGTGTGTGTGTGTGTGTGTGTGTGTGTGTGTGTGTGTGTGTGTGTGTGTGCGCGTGTAAGGTCACAGCATTACCCATAGATCGGGCCATACATGTGCTCTGAACTCTAATCCGGGTAGGTAATAGCTGTCGATCAAGAGTGCAAGATCGCGAAGAATCACACACACACACACACACGACTCGTGGCGCAGTGGTAGAGTTCCTGGCCGCCACTACGGAGGTCCGGGTTCGAATCCCGCGCTGGGATGAAATAATTTCAGTATCACTGCGATGGAGGTTGTTACTCCAACTCTCGTGGGCGGGGAGTTGTGTGTGTGTGTGCGTGTAAGGCTACAGCATTACCCATAGACCGGGCATATACGAGCTCTGAGCTCTCTTCCGGGAGGGAAATAGCTGTCGATCACGAGTCCAACACGTAATCCAAGACCATGGTGAATCGCACACTACAAGGCTCCTCCGAACAGATTTAGCAAGCAGATATTTAAATTAGCTGAGATTTTTACCAAGCACCAGCCTGGACAAATAACAATAACGACCTTAAGTAGTTTGTGTGTTAATACTGTCCATTCTAAGTGTGCTGGTGGCGTCATCAGAAGCGTGCTGCTCTAGCACTCAGTTGCGGGTTCCAATCCCGCACTCCTCTCAGATTCCCAGCAGTGACTGTCCTTTACCTGGTCCCCAAGAGTCCCTAAAGCGCATATAGTACATAGGGCATGGGTGACGGCTTCGGCCGCAGCTACTCAGCGCCTCCTGGGGTAGTAGGCTCCTCACCACCACTGGAGTGCTGAGTAGAGGGTTGGTTTCAAACGTCACTCGCATAACCTCGCGTTCGATGCCCAGTATGAAGTCCAAGCACTGAGGGCAAAGGTGGTCATTTGCGTAATGTGGAGATGTAACCAAATACTACAAGTACATAATTACACACAGATCTATCTATCGCTTTCCCTCTCTATCTATTAATCGTTTTCTCTACCAATCGCTATCTCTCTCTCTCCCTCTCTCTTTATCTATTAATCATTCTATCTACCAATCGCTCTCTCTCTCCCTCTCTATCTATTAATCGTTCTATCTACCAATCGCTCTCTCTCTCCCTCTCTCTTTATCTATTAATCGTTCTATCAACCAATCGCTCTCTCTCTCTCTATCTATCTATTAATCGTTCTATCTACCAATCACTCTCTCTCTCTCCCCGAAATGGGGAAACATTTCTCAATACACGTGGCTTTCAAAGTTAAAAGGGGTGAAATATCGAAGGGGAAATGTGTGTGAAGACAAACGAAACTTGACAAAGAGCAAATAAGTGGAATGGACAAAATGCGCGAAAACTTGGACAACTTACACACACACACACACACACACACACACACACACACACACACACACACGACTCGTGGAGCGGTTGGTAGAGTTCCCGGCTGCCACTGCGGAGGTCCGGGTTCGAATTCCGCCCATGGATGAAATAATTTCAGTATCGCTGCGTTGCGGGCCATTACTCCAACTCTCGTGGGCGGGGAGTTGGGTGTGTGTGTGTGCATGTAAGGTCACAGAATTACCCATATACGAGCTCTGAGCTTTCTTCCGGGAAGGAAATAGCTGTCGATCACGAGTCCAACACGTGATCCAAGACCATGGTGAATCACACACACATACACACAACAGGAACATAACCATGCCCATTGCATGGTAATTTAGACGTGACTTAAAGGATCAATACGTAAAAAGAGAGAGAGAGAGAGAGAGAGAGAGAGAGAGAGAGAGAGAGAGAGAGAGAGAGAGAGAGAGAGAGAGAGAGAGGAGACAAAGAAGAATCTCGATGCTGATGGCACCATAGCAGCAGGAAACTTCTTGCAACATATGGAAGATCCCCCATCAGTTGCAAGGAGAGATTTGTCCGTCCGAAGCGAAATGTCCGCCTGTCGGCTCCGCCAGCAGAAGCTTTCCGACCCATTTGCCGCAGCGGAAAACAGAAATACAAACTGAAATTTCGGTTTCTTTCGGACGAATGCGCGCGGGGTCGTCTGCATTTGCCCCTTGTGTGTGTGTGTGTGTGTGTGTGTGTGTGTGTGTGTGTGTGTGTGTGTGTGTGTGTGTGTGTGTGTGTGTGTGTGTGTGTGTGTGTGTGTGTGTGTGTGTGTGTGTGTGTGTGTGTGTGTGTGTGTGTGTGTGTGTGTGTGTGTGTGTGTGTGTGTGTGTGTGTGTGTGTGTGTGTGTGTGTGTGTGTGTGTGTGTTTACTAAACTATATTTCCCTAATTGTACTATACAGAAAAAATCCTGTATATGTGTGTGTGTGTGTTTACCTAACTATATTTCCCTAATTCCGAAAAAATAAAATATTTTCAGTATGAGTGTGTGTTGGCATGTGTGTGTATATATATATATATATGTGAGCGCGTATGTATGTGTGAGTGTGTGTGTGTGTGTGTTTACCTAACTATATTTCTCTAATTGTAGTATACCGAAATAACATATTTCCTGTATGAGTGTTTGCCTGTGTGTGTGTGTGTGTGTGTGTGTGTGTGTGTGTGTGTGTGTGTGTGTGTGTGTATGTATATATCCCAAATTGTAGTATACCGAAAAAACAATTATTTCCTGTATGAGTATGTGTTTGCCTCTTTCTGTGTGTGTGTGTGTGTGTGTGTGTGTGTGTGTGTGTGTGTAATAATAATTATAATAATATACGGTTTATTGGGTATAGCAGCATTACAGCCTACAGAATTATAAAATATAAGTATAAAGATGTTGTTACAAACATAAAAAACAGTAAGCTAAGGAATAGCCGTGTTGTACAACATTATTATTTCTTGTTGCTGATCAAGTCCACAAATGGTATGGGGCTCTTCTTATGCCGGTTGGTTGGTGCGTGCGTGTGCGCGTATGTGCGTGCGTGTGTGTGTGTGTGTGTGTGTGTGTGTGTGTGTGTGTGTGTGTGTGTGTGTGTGTGTGTGCGTGTGTGTGTGTGCGTGCGCGCGTGTGTGTACGTACGTACGTACGTCCCCGGACTTTTCATCGCGATAGTCTAGCCTGGCTCAAAAACATCTCGTTTCAATGTAATCAGACGCAGGACAATATCGACAGTAATATTTTCTATTCATATATCCTTAGTAATTATGTACCCTGAGCGTTTAATCACAAAGTTAAAAAATAGTGTGGAATACGTTAATCTCCCCCAGTGATTATCTTTGGCCTCTCTCAGTTCGGATCGAAGTTGGCAATAAACACAAGAGAATGAATGTTTACATGCACGAGTGATTGAGTCATCTTTTCTAATCAATAGAACGACTTCAGATCAACTTACTAGACTGTTCTACTGAGGAAAGTGATTAAAAATGTCTGTATTATCAAACGACTGTTTGTATTCTATTTGCTCGCTCTATTTAGCAATCAAATCGTTCTTTTTGTCTAATCAATTGAAGATATATATATCTATTTTTTTCTTTATAGGAATTTGTAAGTGGCCTTGGTGACGTAATCCGAAGAGTATTGGTCTCGCATCTGCTTACGTGGGGGTTCGAATCCTGCACTCTCCGACTCCCAGCAGTGCATGAGAGGACAAAGACGACGGCTTTGAGAAATTAAAAAAATAATACTAATACTAATAATAACAATAAGGTGGAATAATAAAACATGAAACAAGGTGCGGAGCCTACTACGCCAGGAGGCGCTGAGTGGCTGCGGCCGAAGCAGTCACCTTATCCCTATGATGCGCTTTGGGAACTTGGAGAGGATTGAAGGATTCGAACCTAGAATGTGAGACCAGCACGCTTCCGATGACGCCAACATCGCAGTGAAAAAATGAAAACGGGTGTAAATTTTGAGGAAATTGTAAAATGAGAGTATTTGTGAAATACGACTGACGAACTCAGAGAGTAGATTTAGTACCCATGCAGTGAGCGCTGAAACAATTGGTTGTTTTAAGAGGTAACATAACTTTATGGATTGGAATAACACGTGGTATGGGACACGGAACTGCCTAGTGTAGGCCTTATGGTCTCTTGCAATCTCCATTTTCATGTTCTGTTCACGTCACAAACCTTGACCTTCAGTTTGCGATCCGCGCGTCATAAGACGAAAGAAAATGAAGGATGACGAAAGACGACGAATGACGTCAAAAGACTAAAAAAGATAAAGAGAGAGAGAGAGAGAGGGGGGGAGGAGGGAATCTGAAATAAGTTGAAAAAACGTTGAAAAGTGGAAGTGGAGGAGGGGCAACGGACAAAGGAAAGACGACGAAGGTGCACTGCGCATGAGGAACGAGGGTCTGTAGGAAAGAAAGAAGACATAAATCAAGAAAGAGAAAGTGAGGGGGATAGAGGAGAATGTCACAAAGAAAAGTGAGAGGTCTGTGAGGAAAAGATGAATTCCACAGGAAAAAATATAGTCCAAGAAGAAGAATACGGAAAGCCAATTGTGATGTTTAAGAAGTTAGGGAAAGAAGAAGAAAAAATGGAGCAATAGAATGCGAAGGAGAGGACAAAAAGGGAAGACAATCCTACTACTACTACTATTAATATTTTTACAGCTGCTATTCTTTTTAAACGACCTCCCTCCTTGTGGCACTGTGTGGTGAAATCAGTCGGGATCTGTCATCCACAGGCACAGTTCATTGGCCCCTCTCTCGACTCCCCTTTCATATCTTATTTAATTAAACTTAATACAATTTTCGTTTATCCGACTTTCTACTACCGTCAATCCAAAATCGAGGTTCTGTTCGTGTGCTGATTTAAGATGAGCGGGTACCAGGTACCTCCACTACAACCACCACTAATTATTTTTATCACTACTTCTACTACCACCACAATTAATACTTTTTATCAATACTACTATTACTAACACTACTACTACTACTACTACTACTACCACCACCACTACAACTACTACTACGGTATCCCACGCGCCTGGAAATTATTTCGTAGCTTAGGCGAGACTATCGGACAAGCCACGGAGAGAGTGGGCTAGTGCAGCGATTCTAAACCTACAAACTGCCGTTAGTTTTTTATTAACGACCCCACTTATGAAACTCTGTTATCCACTAGGTGTGTCACGGACCCCAGTTTGAGGATTCTGCTCATAGGAACACATCCTGGGGTCACAGTCATCGACCAATCGTGCCGTGACACAGACTCTGGTTCGAGCTCTGGAAAGGACTAAAATTCGCCACACCCACGAAGTGGGAAGTGAGAAACCCCTAATAGGGCAAATCAGCGATTTTTTTTTTTTTTTTTTTTTTAAGGCCGATTAAGTCGCCTCCCCGCATGACCTGGGCTGCCGAGAACCAACGCCACAAAACCCCTCAGCAGGTCACGGGAATCGAACTCACGACCATCTGCTCACGAGTTCGACACTGTATCTATCGGACTACGGAGTTCAACGCCAGGAAAGCGAATAAAGTGACCGAGGTATATTGGATCGGCGAAGTCACGGAAAATATCCATAAAATTGCCAAAAATGATTTATACGCAGCTCAGGAAACAAGTTTAATATTGCAGCCAATTTTAATAAAAGCGTAGACGGTCTGGGACGCAAAGAGAACAAGATTGCAAATGCAGAAAAGAAGGATTAAGGAGAAAGAAGGAGACAGTAACGGAGTGTGAAAGAAGAATGGAGATTGAAAATAAAAGAAAATGAGAAGGAAGATGGTGAGAAGTTGTGTGTGTGTGTGTGTGTGTGTGTGTGTGTGTGTGTGTGTGTGTGTGTGTGTGTGTGTGTGTGTGTGTGTGATTCACCATAGTCTTTTATCACGTGTTTGACTCGTGATCGACAACCATTTCCTTCCCGGAAGAGAGCTCAGAGCTCGTATATGACCGATCTATGGTTTATGACCTTATACGCACACACACACACACCCAACTCCCAGCAATACAGCGATACTGAAGCAAATTCAGCCCTGGGCGGGATTCGAACCCGGACCGCCGTGGTAGCAGCCAGGAACTCTAGACACTGCGCCACAACTCGTGTGTGTGTGTGTGTGTGTGTGTGTGTGTGTGTGTGTGTGTAAGAGAGGTCAGTGACATGCCCAGTTTCTCAGTAAACAATGTCGGAAAGATATATTTAAGGAAAATATCACAACAAATATCCTTTTCTCTCTTTTTCTCTATCTCTACCTATATTTCTCCAATTCTCTTTCTTTTCCTCTCTTCCTTTCTCTCCTTTTACATCCCGCTTCCTGTGCTCCTTCTACTTATTATTTTCATCTCCCATATAGTTCTGGTGCTCCAATTGCTTTCAAATCCCGAGTCTTTCTTTTTCGTTATTCTTTCTTATTGACTAAACTACTCATTTAGGACCTGTCTGTCTGCCTACTGTCCACTAATGGGCTCCCTGCCCGTCAACTTCCCTGCCTGCCTGCCTGCCTATTGTCCTTCCGCACCGTTTGGTCACTTTCTCCTCCATCACTGGGCTCTGCTTTCATCAAAGAACAGGGAGACCGAAAAAGAAGAACAACAAGAACAAGTAAAGAAGAAGAACAACAACACAACAACACGTAAAGAAGAAGAAGAAGAAAAGGACAGCTAGAATGTAGGCTGTGGATAGAAATTAAGCATTATATGATTTTTCCCCCTACCTCTTCCTCCTCCTCCACATCCTCCTACGCGTGCTCCTCCACATCCTCCTACGCGTGCTCCTCCACCTTTACCCCTTTCTCCTCTTCCACCTCCTCCCCTTCCCTCTCCTCTTCCACCTCCCCTCCTCCTCCTCCACCTCTTCCTACTCCTCCCTCTTCTTCCACCTGTTCCTACTCCTCCTCCTCCCCTTCTTTCTCCTCTTCCACCTTCCCTCCTCTTCCTCCACCTTTCTCGTCTTCTTCCTCCTCCCCTCTTTTACTTCCTCCACCTATTCCTACTCCTCCTCTTCTTCCTCCTCCACCTCTTCCTACTCCCCTCTTCTTCTTCCTCCACCTATTCCTACGCCTCTTCCTCCTCCCCTCTTCTTCCTCCTTCACCTCTTTCTACTCCTCTTTCCTTTTCTTCTCCACCTGTTCCTACTCCTCCGTCTTCTTTTTCCTCCTCCACCTGTTCCTACTCCTCTTCCTCTTCCTCCTCCTTCAACTTATATTCTTTTCCCTCCCGTACCTTTCCTTCCGCGGCCTATCCTTAAAACATGGAACTCTGCCTGACCCTTTGTTTCATTCTTTGAACGTAATCCCTTTGAAATTATTGAGTTTAATTTAATCTTTCGGATCAAAACAGGGAGGAAACATATGTGGATATAGTTCATTACTCGTAAGACTGTTTAGAGCAGTGGTTCTCAACCAGGGGGAAATTCTAGTCTGGAATTAAAATTCTGGAAATTATCAGAAAACAATTAGAAAATACACTCAAACCTCGAATTTCCGTACAAATAGAGACCGAGACAGGTCCGGAAATAGAAAAGTCCGGAAATTGGTAACACTGGTAAGTGGTAATGGTGGGCGGATCTTCGATGTGCGCTCTCCATAACTCCCTCAGACATTGAAGGACTCGTGATAGGCAAACAGTGCCAGAAGTCACACTAAAATGCTGTGTTAGTGTTAGTGTTCTTATTCAATACATTTTAATGTTAGCTGTGTTAGTGCATTTGAAAAATAAACTAGTAGATAGTCTCAGTGTGTTTTAACTGTTCTTTCTCTCATACACATGAAGGGGGAAATCTGGACAGTTGAATTGGGTGCAGGGGGAAATGACAGAAAATAGGTTGGGAACCACTGGTTTAGAGCAATGACTAATATGAAAAGGCTGTTACGTTGGCTCAACGTTACCATAACTTTTATACGAGTAACAACAGAATTCGAAACAAGACGAAACCCGGGGAGAAACGAGTATTACTCGTAGATCGGATCCATTTGGCTGTTGATGCAATGTTACACACACAAACCTGGATACTCACACAAGAACTTAAAACAAATGGAAATACAAAGTAAATGTAAATTTGCAACATATTGCAACATAAATTCACTGAATCTAAAGCGCATTCAAATGCACACACGCACACCATACATTCATACATACAGCATACATATATATACACATACATACGTATATACATTTATATATATATATATATATATATATATATATATATATATATATATACAACCCACACACATAGATACACAACTCGTTGCGTAGTTGATAGAGTTCCCGGCTGCCACTACGGAGGTCCGGGTTCGAATCCCTCCCCCAGGGCTGAAATAATTTCAGTATCGCTGCGCTGCGGGTTGTTACTCCAACTTTCGTGGGCGGGGAGTTTTTTTTGTGTGTGTGTGTGTGTGTGTGTGTGTGTGTGTGTGTGTGTGTGTGTGTGTGTGTGTGTGTGTGTGTGTGTGTGTAAGGTCACAGCATTACCCACAGATCGGTCATATATGAGCTCTGAGCTCTTTTCCGGGAGGGAAATAGCTGTCGATCACAAGTCCAACATGTGATCCAAGACCATGGTGAATCATATATATACATACATGAGTTATAGCATTTGCCTTACTTAGGGCACTCTATATCCGACTTATATCTTTCCTATATCTGTTAGCAATACCATTAGTTGTGTGTACCAGGAACATTGGCACAAAATTCCTTAAAAACTATAGATAATTTTCATTAATTATTCAGTAAAGATTTTCAAAATAGAATATTATTCACAAAAAAAAAAAAATGTTAAGGTACGTTTTGGTTGACACGATTATCGCTCAACGATAATCGTCCATGGCTCAACGATAATCGCCAAACGATTGTCTAGAGCACTAATTCTTTGTTTTAAGTGACTCAAGAACACAGAATTAGTGTTCTAGACGATCGTTTGACGATTATCGATAAGCCATGAACGATTATCGTTGAGCGGTTTATAATAGCAGCGTACCCTTACTCCAAAGTATCCCGGGTATAATTCACTATTAAAATAACAAATAAAGAATTTTTGGTGCGACGGAGAAAGTTACTACAACTCAAAGTTTGTAAGCCATAGCTTAGCGTCAGAAGGGTTAAAAGAAAAATGATAAATATTTAGCGAAAATATGCGACGAGGTGTTGACTCGAGGAAAAAGCGATCGGAAAATTGCTGCTCCAATCATGATTGCTTCGATATTTCGGTGAATTCAAACATGCATGTGCATCCGCTGGCCACAATTCCGTTGGTCACTGCCATTTAGTCTTATTTTTCTTGTCCTTTCCGTGCCCCACCCCGCTTTCCTTCCTTCACCGGCATCCCTTTCTTATCTTCATCTTTTTATTTCATTTCCTGATTCAGTGAAGACTTTCTTCTACGAATTATCGTCAACTCCCCTCCCCCAACTTTCCTTCCTTCACCGGCTTGCCTTTCTTATCTTCATCTTTTTATTTTATTTTCAGATTCTTTGAAGACTCTCTTCTACGAATTATTGTCAGCTCTCTCTCTCCCCGCCTCCTACCCTTCCTTCACCGGCTTGCCTTTATAATCTTCATCTTTTTATTTCAATTTCTGATTCAGTGAAGACATTCTTCTACGAATTATCGTCAAATCTCTCCCCCCGCTTTCCTTCCTTCACCGGCATGCCTTTCTTATCTTCATCTTTTATTTTATTTTCCGATTCTTTGAAGACTTTCTTCTACGAATTATTGTCAACTCTCTTCCCCCGCTTTCCTTCCTTCACCGGCATGCCTTTCTTATCTTCATATTTTTATTTTTATTTCTGATTCACTGAAGACACTTCTACGAATTAGTCAACTCTATACATATACACACGCATACACACATACATTTTTTGTTTTTCCTCTTATCTTTTCCCAAAACAACATTTAGCGCTATGATAGATATTTATCAATTTCAATAAATTAGCTTGATTTAAACTCGAAATTTATTTCTTGCTCTTTTATTCCACATCCATTTTCTCCGTTCCATAACTTAAATTTTTCTTTATTTCGCAGAAAAAGACGAGGTTGACATGAGCGAAATCCATACATACATCTACCAAGGTTTTTTTTTCCTCACAAGAGAGGTAACCAATGTCAAATGGCACAAGTCCACTCCCACCCACTCCACTCCCATTCACCACTCCTCCCTCTCTTATTGGCTCCTCCTGGATGACGGGTCATCCCTGCATCTCGCCCATTGCTTCTGATCCAGGACATTGGACGAGATGCAGGGATGACCCGTCATCCAGGAGGAACCAAGATAAGAGCGAGGGAGGGAGGGAGGGAGGGTTGGTGAATGGGAGTGGAGTGGGTGGGGATGAAATGGGTGGGAGTGGAATTAATTATGCCTTTTGGCTTTGGTTACCTCCCTTGTAAGGAGAAAAAAATGGTGGATGTATGTAAGCATTTCGCTTATGTTGACCTCGCCCCCCCCCTTTTTTTTTTCCCTGCGACTAGCTTCCATCTCGTTCCTATTCTCCACGTTTCTTTTCCTTCTTTCCTCTGTTCTTTATTCCGCCCCTTTCTTCCTTGCTCTTGCTCCCCTCGTCCTTCTTCACTTTGCTCTTGCGTCTCTTTATTTATTTTTTCCCTCTGGATTCTCTGGATTCTCTGGAAGAAGAAGAAGAAGAAGAAGAAGAAGAAGAAGAAGAAGAAGAAGAAGAAGAAGAAGAAGAAGAAGAAGAAGAAGAAGAAGAAGAAGAAGAAGAAGAAGAAGAAGAAGAAGAAGAAGAAGAAGAAGAAGAAGAAGAAGAAGAAGAAGAAGAAGAAGAAGAAGAAGAAGAAGAAGAAGAAGAAGAAGAAGAAGAAGAAGAAGAAGAAGAAGAAGAAGAAGAAACCACTAAGCGGCGGTCGTCCCGTTTTCTTCTTCGTCGTCCGAATTTCTCCATATCAGCTACTTCTCTCTGCTCTTCTTCCTTACTTTTCCTCTACCTTCACTTCTTTATTCTCCTACTTCTACTCACTATCTTCATCCTTATTATACTTTTCCTCTAATCCTTCTCTTTCTCCTCTATTCCAGTTTTCGCGTCTTCTTCCTTTTCCTACTTCTACTCCTATTTATCATTCTACTCGAGTTACTCCATCTATTAGCTATCCTTCTATTTCTCCTCCTCTTTATCTTCCTATTATTCCTCCTCCTCTCCATCTTCATCGTACTTATCCTCTACTCCTTTTTTTCCTTTTCTCTTTCTTCTGTTCTTCCTCCTCCTATGTTTTCTTACCTCTACTTAACAGCGTTTCCCAACCTGGGGGTGCTGGGAAGTGATGCACACAAAAATCACATTGATATATGTATCATTGATTACCCAGTTGTGCATATTTTACTTTTTCCATGCTATTTTATTTTTCTAGGGTGTTCTTATTTCTTCTACAAACAATATTGTCAATTTGTTTCAGTTCTAAGGAATCAAGAAATTAAATCATCAAGCAGTAAACTTCGCTTTCTTTTATCCTTCTAATAACAAGATATGGGTGCTGGACTGCTACTTTATCATTTCTTTCGTTTTCTAAGTTACAAAGGCGGAGCATGCCGACAGGAGACCTTTTGGTCCATATCTAGGTCGGATGCAAAAAAAAAAAAAAAAAATTCAAATAAATGAATAAATAAAAACTATAATATTGTAAATAACAAATAAAATACATAGATAAATGCATAGGTATAGTTAAATAATATACAAATATGTAAATAGTAAATAATAATAAATTGACATAACTAATAATAAATGAGAATCAAACAGGTAAATGATAACAAAACAAAAACAAATCATATAAAATAGATTATAATCATTACAGCATCTTGCTTAGGTGGTTATCTAAATGATTCTCCTCTACTCCTTCACCTCTTCTTTCTCCAACGTCTTCTCTTCCACAAACATCACCATCATCACCGTCTCCGCAATTTGTGGGAGAGGGGTCATCCCTGCCTCCCGCCACACCGACTGGGTCAAAGGCAGTGCAGATAGGCACAGCACTTTTTCTTATCATAAGGATATAAGAACGGAGGAGACTGCAGGAAACCATAAGACCTATACTTGGTAGTTCCATGTACCTTACCACCTGACATCGGTATCCATTGTTATCTCTCTTAAAACGACTCAATTGTTTCAGCGTTCACTCCATGGTTACTACATTATCACTTGTATTTTTTAGCTTAATATTAGACGTGGAAACCATAATCATGACGCACACACGGCAATACCGTTCATCCTAATTGAAAAGAAAATTAAAAAATTCACCTCTCATCCCACTTTTACGGTCTGCTTCTGCTGTAATGGCAAAAGTTAACATTACATTTACCGCAACTTTGCCCCCTTCAATTCTCCTAAGACATCCTTTTGCACCATCCAGGTGAAGATGTTAGTGATGAGGAGCCTACGCCAGAAGGCGCCGAGAAGATGCGGCCGAAGCCGTCAAATTAGCCCTATTATGCGATTTGGGGACACACACACACAATATATATATATATATATACATATATATATATATATATATATATATATATATATATATATATATGTGTGTGTGTGTGTGTGTGTGTGTGTGTGTGTGTGTGTGTGTGTGTGTGTGTGTGTGTGTGTGATATTTGGTTTTACGTCACAAACTCCCCCCTATCGGAGGACTAGGACGTTGCCCCTTACAGTGGACTTTATAGCGTGGAATTTAATTAACTATGCCCTTAAGGGCCATTTACACGGTCTAATAGTTTGACAAACCCGGTTTGTCAAACAAGTGTTTGAAGTGATGTTTGACCGTGTGAATAGGGTATTTCGTTGTACAACACGTCCGACAATCGTGTTTGACGACCAAATACCCCATCCACACGGACAAACATCACTTCAAACACTTGTCTGACAAACTGTTAGACCGTGTAAATGGTCCTTTAGTTCAACTCGCCCCGAGCAATATTCGAATCGTCATCATCTCGACCTCCGCCGCAAATAACGACGCCCTAACCCGCTCGGTCAGCGAGCATCCTTAACACACACACACACACATATATATATATATATATATATATATATATATATATATATATATATATATATATAATTTTGGTAGGAGCCCATTGTGTATACACGATTTCAAGAAGTCTACAGCGACAGTGGCTTTGTTGAGTTTATACTGAAGCTTTAGTTTCTCTCGTGCAACAAGTTTATGAGCTGGTTTCAAATGGCTGAGGTGTCCAAAAGACATTTGGTACGGTTTTCTCTTTTTTAATTTCTCCTATACGTATTTCGACTTTACTCGGTCATCCTCAGGGAGGGAGTCACAATGGTTGGTGAATACATTGGTTTATATACAGACCTGTATATAAACCAAAGTATTCACCAACCATTGTAACTCCCGGGCCGGTAGAGGGAGCAATGTCCTCGACCTGGAACGCTTGCTCCAACACAAGCTCCAGCATGTGGTGACGGCATGCCAGGTGGAGCAGGTCACGGTCGAACTGAGCCTGAACAAGATCGCAAGCTCCACTCTTGTAGCCTGTGTTGGTGGCTGCCGTGGTGTCGAAGCACATGGCCCCGACCTTGTTCTCGATACCCCACTCTTGGACAGCTGCCACCACAGCTTCGGCGATGGCCTTCCCCGTTCCAGAAGGCAGTTTAGGAACTGAAATCAGCTGCTCCTTTCCATTAACAGAGACTGTCCACCCTCTCTCTCTCCCGGTTATGTCTGGTAATATTTTACCGTCCCAATGCAAGACGAGAGAAGCGTCGGAGGCAAAGTTTTCCCGGATGTACTTGGCCCTGTCTTCCCTGAACTTTACCCTGGCACGGCGAACGGCGCTCCGGCTAATGACCATTTGGCCGACGTCTTGGCCGAGGGCATGTGCTGTTATCCCGAGAACGTGCGTGGCCTCGCGATCGGTCATCGCTAGCTCTGGCATGACCACCTTCACGGTGCCGCGCTTCATTCTCTTTAGTGGAGAAGCGGTGGACGTGCTTGGTCCAGCCTCATCAGCTGTTCTCTCGGCGCTACTGCTGCTGAGCGACTCCAACTGAGCCAAGGCGCTCATCCTCAGTGCCTTCTCCTCCGCCTTCACTTTCAGGGCTTCCTCCCTCCTCCGCTTCACCGCCTTGGCCTCTTCCTTCCTTAAGAAGTCGAAGTCCTCCCCGCCAAACCTTCCTCAGCCCTCCCTTTGAGCTTTGAGGAAGGCGAGGTCCTCGGGGTTTTTGATCATAGATTCGGCGGAGGCGTGGGCCACGTCGAAGAAAATTCCTAGGTTTTCCAAGAACTCCTTCTCCTTCCGTTCTTGAGTTGGACCTCCCCTACGCCTTCCTTTCTTCAGGTCCTACCATTACTTGCGGCGCTTAGCGATCCGCTTGGCTATGTTGTGGTCGTAAGCCGTTGGAATTGATGCTTTTTGCTACATTTCCACGACCGCCGCTGTCGCCGCCTTGGCGCTTGCCATAAGTTCTTCCTTCAGTTCATTATATTCATACATATATTATATATATATATATATATATATATATATATATATATATATATATACATTATATACATATGTACGTATACACATATATTACATATCTACATATACATTAAATACACACACATATATATACATATAATATATATCTACATATATATACATACATATACTGTATACATATATATATACATATACATATATTACATATATATATATATATATATATATATATATGTTGAGACATTCTGACAGGTCTAGCAGATGCCTATCATAAGTTTACTAATAAGAATACTCTATAATAAGTATGTTCTTTCTTTAACCTACCATACCATATTAACAACTAAGAAACTGAAAACAATGCTGTATACAACTGTAGGAAGCCAAATGCAGAGTACAGGATCCAATGTATTTAACGTTTCGCCCAGCCGGGCTTCTTCAGAAATAGCATAGTGGACAAACATCTGACTCCTTATATAACCCGAGCTTGCAGGGAGAAACGAACATGAAAGTGGTGTAAACACAATTTGCGTAAATTGCTTGTTACTTTATCAAAATTGCTAAAGGTATATTTATTGTAAAATATCCATTGTTTTGATTTATATCATCAATGAGAAATATGAAAGATTCAAAACATCTACGTTTCATAGTATGGTTTTCATATTTAATAATCTTAGAATTATTCCACTCAGCATTGTGGCCTGTATCGTATCTATGTCTAACAATGGCATTATTCATATTGTAGTTAAGCAGCGCTTTTCTTTTAGCTGCGATTGCTGGTTCGACTTTTGTGATTCCAGCTTCTAACCAGTCTGGATTCTGCCTCTCTCTCTTGCCTAAGGTGTCCATGGCGGAGTTGTAGATGGCGCCACGAATGTGATTCCACCTCTCTTCAGCGCTGTTTATGGGGCAGTCCCGAAGGGCCTCTTCTGTAGACTCGGCAAAGCGCTTACACAAGCCCTGCATTTTTGTCCTGGCTGTCTTGATACATGGACGACCTTTCTGGTTGGAGCGGTGGATCCGTTTGGGCTGCAGACGCACCTTGCTACCAACCAACGAATGGTCGGCGTCGCAGTCAGCGGCGGGTTGTGAGGACGCAGTTGAGCGAGGATCTTCTGGTGATAACAAGGTCCAGCTGGCGCCAGTGACTTGATCTAGGGTGACGCCAGGATACCCTGTGTTGAGGCTTTGTGGCGAAGAACGTGTTGGTTACATAGACGTCGTGGTAGGAACATCTCTAGAAGCCTTTGACCATTCTCGTTGAGTTTGACGACGCAAAAGTGGCCAATGCTGCGGGGCCAGGATTCTTGGTCAGCTCCCACACGAGCGTTGAAATCCCCAAGCAG
The DNA here is from genome assembly GCF_046742065.1 of Oratosquilla oratoria. Lineage (NCBI taxonomy): Eukaryota > Metazoa > Arthropoda > Malacostraca > Stomatopoda > Squillidae > Oratosquilla > Oratosquilla oratoria. Next base: position 34,520,667 of record NC_134784.1, read on the forward strand.
GTATAGTTGTTCTGTGGCTGGGATCCCTCTGATGGTAGTCTCAAGCTCCTCATAAAACTCATCCTTGGTCTCAGCCGTAGAGCTGTGTATGGGAGCGTAGATGCTCAGGATGTTGATTGGGCCAGAAGACGTTGAGAGTCAAAGAGAGAGGATTCGAGGTATTCCCTTTGATGGCGGTTCCACTGAAGACAGTAGAGAGTTTCTCACTGCGAATCCTACACCATGCATGTGTGTGTATATATATATATATATATATTATATATATATACATATATATATATATATATATATATTTATTTATCAATCACAGTGCACTTTAATTCTAAGCCATCAACATCAGAAATACCGATGGTGTAGTGGTCAAGTCACTACAAGCACTGATCACGTGCTGTGCTGGCCTTGGTTCGAGTCCTCGGGCGCACCACGTTTCAATTTCTGCATGTGCCTCCACGGTATTTCCGATGTTGATGGCTTAGAATTAAAGTGCACTGTGGTTGATAAGAATGTATCTCTAGTCACTGGGACCCATTCAGTGTTGTACATTATATATATATATAATGTATATATATCTACATATATATATATATATATATATATATATATATATATATATATATATGTTGAGACATTGTGACAAGTTGAAAAAGGTGGAAAAAGAGTCACGGGTCTCGTTCCGAGTTTATTCCTGACCGTTTCGCTTGTAGCTTCTTCAGAGGAACGAGACCCGTGACTCTCTTTTTTCCACCTTTTTCATATATATATATATATATATATGTATGTATGTATTTATATATGTATGTATGTATATATGTATTGTTATAGCCAACCGTGAATCGAATACGACTTTCAAATCTTCCGCCTCCTAAGATCAGAGTTTTGAAGCCGTCTCGTCCAACGTTGTTCATACGTAAGACAGCGTACGCCATACGTTCGGCTTCGAAGCATACTCATAAATCACCACGTCACTCCCGACTCGACTATATAAAGGGGACCGATCCCGAGCCGACTCGTCGGCTGGTGGAGTGTCAGCCCCCCCTCTAATTTTCTTATATATTCCACTGTGCACTTTATGTCCGGAAGGGTGCATTCACGGCGATGTGCATACGTGTTTTGCACAGGTATGCACATCTGGTGAATGTATGAGTGGGTGTGGCCAAGACCACACACACTCACACATTGAATCACCTCCCACTACTTTTTTATTTTTTCTTTCAATACGCATTAGTTCACATCTAAACTGAATACTTCACACTTAACATCACGTAGGGTGCATTCACCGGGATGTGCATGCGTATTTCATATACGCATGCACATCATGTGAATGTATGGGTGTGTGTGGTTGGGCCCACACACACTCATAAGTCAAATCACCCACCAAACGGGTTTACACCAAAGCCCGTGGGAGCTTCACTCCCGAATTTCATAGACTAGACCGAGTCGACTCACACTTATTCTCTACTCCCTAACCCCCGCTATGGACTTCACCTCCCTAGTCTCACCCCTTCGACGCTGTTGGTCGTTTCACCCATGTGTATAATTTGCAAGTATAGTGAGACCTTATCTTGGACTTAAGTATTATTTCTTTTGTGTGTGTTTATTTAGGAAAGTGTATTGATGTTAGATCTTCCTGTGTACAGTGAGTTGTATGTACGTAATTGTAAAAACAGTAAATCTTTTATATATATATATATATATATATATATATATATATATATATATATATATAGATTATCTACGTTTTGTGCACACTTCCATATTAACCAACTTTCCTTATAACCGTGCTTATATCCCGGTCTATATGAGCTGTTAATCGGAACGTACCGTAATCTACCTCTAATCTCTCCACTTTGTCACGGATATGTTCCCGAACCTGAATTCGACTCACCCCTAGCAAGCCCGTAACAATATATATATATATATATATATATATATATATATATATATATATATATTACAAAGGATTACAAACGCGCAGCATGCCGACAGGAGACCTTTTGGTCCATAACTAAGTCGGATGCTTCAAAAATTAATAATGATAAATAAAAGTATTAATGATAATAAATACATAAATGCATAGGTATAGTTAAATAATTAACAAGTAAATAGTAAATGATAATCAATTGACATATAACTAATAATGAATTTGAATAAAGCAACTAATAATAAGCAGAGACAAATGATAACTGAACAAATATAAAATAAATGACAGTCGTTACAGCATCTTGGTTAGGTGTTTATATAAATGATTCTTAAAGCTTCGAGCTATACTACATTGCACTGCCTCTGCAGGAAGATTATTCCATTCATTAACTACACGGTTGGCGAAGTTGTTTCTACTCGCTTCCAAATTAAATCTATTTCCAGACAGTTTGGGACCATTGTTTCTTGTCGGATTCTCATTCAGTGTCATTTTTTTTTTTTTTTTATGTTGTCAATTCCCTTTAGAATCTTAAAAACCTGTATAAAGTCACCTCTGAATCTACGCTTTTTTAGGGAAAACAGATTTATATGTTTAGTCGAATTTCGTATGATTTATTTTATATATTATATATAATATATATATATATATATATAGTGTGTGTGTGTGTACGTGTGTATACACATTCACACTCATGAGTGTACGTTCTTACGTGTCTTACGCTTGCATGTCCGTATATCTAATTACTCTTTCACACCATTTTTTTTCTAAATCCCTTTAACGCTTTTAAAATCCCTTTAACGCTTTTAAAATCCCTTTAACTCTCGGGGGAGTTTTTCCCGACTGTGAGCTCACCTGTTGGCTGTTGCTCATTCGACACGCCATGAACGTGGCTTACCCCTTCGTGTTTCGCCTAGAAAGAGTTGGACCCAATTAAGGATTATATATAAAAAAATAAAACGACATTTGTCTGAATACACGCTAGTTGAAATGGAGAACGAATTTGAAAAAAAAATGGTGTTATGGAAATTTCCCATCGAATTGTGTGTGTGTGTGTGTGTGTGTGTGTGTGCGTGTGTGTGTGCAGGGTGTGTAAATGATAATAATAAAAAGGGGATTCAGAATATTGAATTGATAGTGATACAGTGAATGTACAATTTGAGTTAATTTTGTGCACTATGGATGTATGAACGTGTGTGTGTGTGTGTGTGTGTGTGTGTGTGTGTGTGTGTGTGTGTGTGTGTGTGTGTGTGTGTGTGTGTGTGTGTGTGACGTGGGTGGGAAGAATCAGGAATCTTAGCCCGAGTTTATTCCTGACTAGTTTAACAACGAGTTTTTCCTCTGAAACTAGTTAGGAACAAACTCAAATTAACATTCCAGCGTTTCCCTCTTCCCGCTAAAGCTGATGACAAGGGAGGAAGAAGAAGGAGAAAGGGTGAGGGGACTCGTAAAGTTGGCGGCAAACTAGGCGTTTCTCGCTAGCATGCTACTTGCTTTTGCTAATATAGAAACGATTTCGTTTACAATATTCTAGACTTCCGAAAGAGTATCTCAACAATATGTCTAACATCTGTATAGGTTTAACTTGTCTCATTTCGTCATTAAGCTTCTCACTATATAAGGCAAGAGTAATTTGACATTTGACATTTTGGAGAGAGAGAGAGAGAGAGAGAGAGAGAGAGAGAGAGAGAGAGAGAGAGAGAGAGAGAGAGAGAAAATCGTAACCGAAGTAGTTTCTACTCGAGTAGCAGCTTCTCATTATATAAGGCAAGAGTAATTTGACATTTGAGATTTTGGAGAGAGAGAGAGAGAAAGAGAGAGAGAGAGAGAATCGTAACCAAAGTAGTTTCTACTCAAAGTAGCAAAGACAAGTAACATGCTAGCCTTAACATGAAACTTCTTAGTGCCTTCTCGTGTCGTTATGACGTCATATCGTCATTCTTTTTCGAAGCGAGACAACCGTTTCTGTAGAAGACGAGAAAGAAACGTTAATTTCTCACTCCGATCAAAAAAATCAGTCATACTTCACCTTGGGAATAATTTGCCAATCATCGCTATTTATACCATCAATTATTTTCCTCTCCTCTTCCTCCTCATCCTCATTCTATTCCTTCTTATCATCGTTCTTCTTCTCCCCTCCCCTCTTCCTTTCTCTTCATAGGTTCTCTGGAATACTTTGCTAATTGTCATCAACTTCTCTTCCTACTCCTCATTCTATTCCTTTTCATCCTCATTCTACCCCTCCTCCTCCTCCTCTTTATTCTTCTTCATAGGCTCTATAGAATCCCTTGTTAATCGTCACCATTTGTATCCCAGCCAACTTTCCCCATCAGTTTCATCCCAGCCATTGGGGGGCTATCACACTGGGCTTCTTCCACGTGAGTTCGTTCGAGTAAAAACGACTTTGGCTACAACATTTCATTTTTTTCAAATCTCAAAATATCAAAATTATCTTCCCATTATATATAGCTAAGCAGAATGATGAAAGAGTTTGTAAACCTATATGAACGTTAGACATACTTTTGAAATGTTCTTAGATAAATCTAGATTTTTGTAAGCGAAGTCATATTCTAGTTATTCAAATGGAGGTTGGAGGTAGGATGTCGGAGGAAAAAATACCACCCAGTGTGATAATCCTTTTACGAGGGCGCCACGCAAGCAAGGCCAGAGTCCCTCGTTCTCCGCCAAGACCTACGATTATCAAGGACTTCGTGAGGGAGTTCCTTGGGCCCCGGCACACTCCACCTACATCACAAGGACTCCTTCCTGCTAATACACGTGGGTTCCCCACTCCCTTTCCCCTCCTACACCCACTCCTCCTCATCCTACTCTTCTCATCATCCTTCTGCTGGTTTACCAATAGAGTGGATAATAAATAGAATAGACTTAGTACCCATGCAGTGAGCGCTGAAACAATTGGTTGTTTTAAGATGTTACATAAATTTATGGATAGGGATGACACGTAGTATGGGACACGGAACTGCCTAGTGTAGGCCTTATGGTCTCTTGCAGTCTCCTCCATTCTCATGTTCTGTTCACCTCACAAAACCTGACCTTCGGCTTGGAACCCGCGCGTCAAAGACGAAAGAAAATTAATGACGTCAAAAGATATGAGAGAGAGAGAGAGAGAGAGAGAGAGAGAGAGAGAGAGAGAGAGAGAGAGAGAGAGAGAGAGAGAGAGAGAGAGAGAGAGAGGAGCGATCCGTCAGTACTCACGAGAAAGCGAGAGGCTCAGACAGACAAATGTACGAAACGAGGATATAATTATCGTGAGATCCAGAAATACAGATCTCACGGAAAAAAAAGGGGAAGCTTTCGGCCAACATGGAATGGGAGGAGGAACGTGCGAGATGTAGTTTCACTCACCAAGATCAATGGGGGCTTGTCCACTTCTTCAGAGAATTTTCTTCCCGAGGTAGCATTTTATCGCTGTGTCCGATTCACTTTATCACTTGAGTATTTTATTCCCGCACGTAATCATTTCTGATTCTTTGTAAGTAGAGTTGGAACCCTACGTATACGCGCGCGCGCACACACACACACACGGGCTGGGAGTTGGATGTGTGTGTGTGTGTGTGTGTGTGTGTGTGTGTGTGTGTGTGTGTGTGTGTGTGTGTGTGTGTACGTGTAAAGTCACAGCATTACCCATAGATTGGTCATATACGAGCTCTGAGCTCTCTTCCGGCTGTGGGCTGTGGGCCTCAGCTGTGGGCCTAACATGTTATGGGTATCTTAACAGTATCCTTACATCTTTGAGCATACCGGAATGGCAGCATGTTCATAATTACAAAATACATCCATAACCTAATCTTAAAATGCTAAATGTGCCATGTATAAAATTCACGACATAAGCTATTTTCAACCTGATCGCCTTCGATAGACCAAAAAATTCCCTCCTGCTGCGCTGAAATAATACAATAATGACCCCAACCATTACTTGCAAATCCTTTAATCAACTAATTATTTCTACTGAGGTAAATGAACGAAAACAACGGTATAAAAAGGAAAGGCATACATTAGGAGAGTACTGGAAGGTCCATGAACTCGTTAGTAAAGCAGGGAGGTGGTGAGGAGCTTACGCCAGGAGGCGCTGAGTAGCTACGGCCGAAGCCATCACCTTTGCCCTCTTAAGCACTTTAGGGGGTTGTTGGGGAAGGTAACTAATAGTCACTGTTGGGAATCTTGAGGGAAATGGGAGTCCTGCTATGCTGTCTTAATATGATGACCTTCCCACCGTCATCCTTGCTATAGTCTTTGAAGGAAGTCTCAGTGGGCACTGCTTCCGGCTCGACCTGTTGCACCTCAAAGAAAACGGGAGATTTAGACTGTGTGTGAGCGAGAGCAGCCACCCTCCTCCCTACCATGGCAACAGGTGCTCCTTCACCCTTCGGCTGCCACGCGAAGCAGTTGTCGTTTCAACACCGCAACTTCCTGTGACTCCCCATTAGGGCAGAGGGGAGAAGGGGAACGAGGAAAGAAAAGCGCGGAGAGGAAATATGCACGGACTTGTTTCCCAACAGAGTGGTTAACGAATGGAACTGACTTAGTAATCAGGTAGTGAGTGCTGAAATATTGGGTTGTTTTAAGAGATGAGGTAACTTTATGAATAGGGATGACAGGTGGTAAGGGACATGGAACTACCTAGTGTAGGCTTTATGGTCTCTTGCACTCTCCTTCATTCTTATGAAATGAGCCAGTTTCAGCCTTCAGTTTAGACTTCGTCTTCTCAGTTCCGTTAAAAGCCTTTTCTTGAAGGGGCTATCACACTGGGCTTCCACGGGCTTCACCAGTGCCGACTGTTGAGAGTTCGTATGAATAAAAGCGACCTCGGTTACAATATCTTATTTTTCAAATTTCCAAATATCAAATTATCTTTCCGTCATATACAGCAAAGCCGAATGACGAACTAGGAAATTGCAAACCTATGCGAATGTTAGATGAAATATTCTTAGAGAAGTCTAAATTTCTGTACGCAAAGTCGTATCCTAATTATTGAAATGGAGGTAGGATGTGGGAGGAAAAATAGCCCAGTGTGTTAACCCTTTTTAGCAGACCCAAAGTTCCTAAACCACGTCATCAAGTTTGCCCGATTCGGATGAAGTCATCCCTCTCAAACATGACATATACTACGAAGAAATCATAAAAAGCACGTGGTATAGGACATTTGCAGAAACCACTGAAAAATCAATTGTGATCGAACTTTTTCGTCTATTTAAGTCATTTTTAAACACGGCCTTCCTTTTTCAGTATTATGTGGCTGAATTGATCAATAATTTCTCCACATGTGTCCCCCCTAACATTGTTCTACATTATATGTCATTTTTGCAGAAACCTCTGGGGAAACATAAACGGTGACCAAACGTTTTCGTCTATCTAAGACATTTTCAACGGTCGTGCCTTCGAAGATGTCTTCAATAGACAACGTTTAGTCCCAGTGGTTTTTGCAAAAATGACAATGTAGAACAATGTTAGGACACATGTAGAGAAATTCTTCTTCAATTCAGTCTTATAATACCGAAAAGAAAGCGAAAGGTAACCTATTAATGAATAACTGCATAATATGACCCTCTCTCTCTCTCTCTCATACACATACACACACACACACACTCCATTGCCATAGTTATTTTCTTAAGTTTTAAACTCTGGACCACATTTTTTCCTCTTTACGACAAAAGTCAAGTGCGATGGCAACCCGGACGAGCGAAATCGATATATCCTCCTTCGTTTACGATCCATTCATCCACACACGCGCTCGCGTCGCTAGCGAAACGCTGCAGTTCCGAGTTCGTGCCCTGTTTACGGCATGGGAATTTATTATATTCATACTGCCAATCATTCACCGTTCCCCTTGAAGAAGACTGAGTGTGTGCCTGTGTAACGTCGCATTATTACTCTTAGATCGTAGGATATGACTCAACTCTCATCCAGTATGGTAACGACTGTCGATCACGAGTCCAACACATAATCCAATACCGCTGTGAATCCCAGACACACACACACACACGACTCGATGGCGCGGTTGGTAGAGTCCCTGACTGTCACTACGGCGGTCCGGGTTCGAATCCTGCCCAGGACTGAAATATCAGTATATCTGCGCTTCGAGTCGTTACTCCAACTCTCGTGGGCGGGGAGTTGGGGTGTAAGTGTAAGGTCACAGCATTACCCCATAGATCGGTCATACGAGCTCTGAGCTCTTACGGGAGAGAAACAGTTGTCGGTCACGAGTACAACACGTGTTCCAAAGACCAAGGTGAATCACACACACACACACACAGACACACACACACACACACACGTGTGTTCGCAGGCACAAACTCAGAATGAATAACTAATCATTAACATCATCACCGCATTGCTATTAAAACCTTTAACTATTTGTTGGCTTTGAATGTCTTCCCCGATTCGACCTCGCTTAATCTTGCATTGACAGGTTCCCTATAATTCGCAGGCTTAAATAATGTGTATCGACGTATTAATGTCAGTTATCGAAAATGCCATCCAATGTATTGTCGATATTCGTCTCATCCATTATGACATGAAACAGAGTCGGGAGGAAGGGGGAGGTGGAGTAGCTTTGAATTAAAGACAAAATAACTTAAGTTTCGTGGTTGAGGAATGCTAGCCTGTGAAGACAATAAAAGGTCATAAGAGCACAAGAACGAAGGAGACTGCAAGAGACCATAAGGCCTACACTAGGCAGTTCTATGCCCATTACCACCTATCATCCTCATCCATTATCTTTTTTTTTCTTTTTTTTTTCTTTTTTTAACAACCAATAGTTTCAGCGCTCACTACGTTATCAAGTCTATTCCATTTGTTGACCACTGCTGATAAACCAGTTCTTGCTTATTCCCTTCTTAAAAATCTAAAATTGTCCGATTTAAATCCATTACTGCCAGTCTTGCCCTGCTGTCTTAATATGGGTACTGCTTTGTTACGACAAGGTCATTGATTTATGATAGCTGACCCGATAAACAAAAACATGATATAGCCACAAGAAAAATATATATATATATATATTCCATCACAAACCTAACTCTCTCTGCAGTACCTACCGTCTCTTGAATTATTCCCAACATTCCGTTTTCTATGACCATGGCTGGTGTGAGATAGAAAATGGACCTCCACTATGGGGAATGGATCCTTCACTCAAAATATATGTATATACACTTTTTTTTTTATAAACAGCGCACACTTCAACATTTATTAATAAGTATTGTTTATCAAAATACCTAACCTAATGACAATAATCTGCATATTTTAGTGTGGGTGGGGAGGTCTATTTTCCGCTATAGAAAATGAACCCCGGATTCAATTTCTGGGGGAGGGGGGGGGGAAGTACATATTCCATTTTATACTGGCCCTGTCTTGGGCCATTCTTTGCTACGTAACCAACGATAGCTGTTCACTAATTAGGTAAAGGATTTTTTTTCCTTCTTTCCTCCTAAAAATGAATTAATTAGTCGTAGCTACATACAGAAATCGGATTCAGAAATCGGTAGCAACATTTATGTATACAACTTTGGGCGACAGACTTTGGTAATAAATCAAATTGCATATGTTATTACTATGGATTGTTTACAAAAACGGAATCTACGTGACAATTGCTGAAAAGGAATATTACACACACACATATATGTATATGCAATAAAACACTAGAAACGTCTTTCGTGTAGAACGTGTGATTCCTTCCTTGTCCTAGCACTGAAATGTAAATATACGAAAGCGCTCTTTTCTGTTGGTTCATCTTTCTTAGTGGTTACTCCAGCATGCGTGTTACTACAAGTGAAGGGGTGACTTTAACAAATCCTGTGCGCAAGGCTATCGCTCGCTATAGTCTTCTCCCTGGAAGAGGCATCTTCGTTCGTGACTGAGACAGTGCACCAGCAGCGTTTCCTACTTCGTCTTCCTCTCGTCTCCAAACTTCCACACTGTCTGTCTTGCTGTCAATGATTCGTTTTCTCTCCTCTGTTTGTCTGTATGGCTGTCTCTGTATCACTCTTGCTGTCTCTACCTGTATGGCTGTCTTTGCATCACCCTTGCTCTCTGTCTGTCTGTATGGCTCTGTACCACTCTTGCTGTCTCTGCCTGTATGGCTGTCTTTGTATCACCCTTGCTCTGTCTGTCTGTATGGCTCTGTACCATTTTTGCTGTCTGTCTGTCTGTATGGCTGTCTCTCTCTCTTCCTCTCTCTGTTTGTCTGTCTCTGTATCACTCTTGCTCTCCCTCTCTTCTTCTGTTTTTCTGTGCCTGTGTCTCTGCCTTCCTCTGTTTGTCTGTGCCTGTCTGTCTCTACCTTCCTCTATCTCTCTCTTTCTATCTCTACCTCTTCTCTCTTTCACTACTTAGAATTTTGTACTAATTGTACTTATTCATTTATCTATTTATCTATTCATACACGTATATATTTGTCAGTTTATTCATTTATTTATTAATTTACATCTTTTCCTCCTTCATTGCCTGGTCTTCTCTGCCCTTGTTCTCTTGATTGCTGAACAATCGCATTGTGTATAACTTGTTCATTTCATCTCATCAGACTTGTCAAGGGATAGAACTTGTATTAGCCGTAAGAAGAAAAAGAAAAAAATATTTGCCAAGAAGAAGAAGAAGGAAAAATGATCAAATTTACATATTAATATGAAGGGGGAATTAGAAAATAACGAAAAACTATGAAATACAGGTCAACTATTCAGGAATTACGTAGAAAATAGCTGTGCTAGGCCATAAATAACAAAATAAAATTATAAATAAAAATAAATCAATGGACAGAAAATACAAGTAATATAATCAAACGAATAAAATAAATTTCTTTCAAAGCTGCTTTCTTTTCCATCCCGTGTGCTTCAGATATTTCCTTTGCTGCTCGAATATTTGTCATTCTATACAGTCATACGTATATGTACATTCACTCTGCGTATGTGTGATTCACCATGGTCTTGGATCATGTGTTGGACTCGTGATCGACAGCTATTTCCCTCCCAGAAGAGAAGTCAGAGCTCATGTATGACCGATCTATGGGTAATGCTGTGACCTTACACGCACGCACACACACACACAACTCCCCGCCCACGAGAGTTGGAGTAACAACCAGCAGCACAAGCGTCACTGAAATTATTTCAGCCCTGGGAGGAATTCGAACCCGGACCGCCGTAGAGGCAGCCGGGAACTCTACCAACTGCGCCACGAGTTGTTTGTGCGTGTGTGTGAAACTGCCAAGTGTAAAACTTATGGTCTCTTGCAGTCTCCTCCATTCTTATTTTCTGTTCTTCATTGCAAGATCCATATTTATATTCTTCTTAAGATTGAACCTTTTACTTTTTTGCATTTTTAGAAATATTTATTCTTTTGTAGTTCCTTCATATATTTTGCGCAAACAAGATTAATCCTTATTTCTTCACAAAGGTCATAAAACAGCATCACGCTTCCCAAGGCAAATTTTGCGTATATGTATACAAAAGAACATAAGGATGGAGGAGACTGCAAGAGTCTATATGGCCTACACTAGGCAGTTCCATGTCCCTTATACCACCTGTCATCCCCACCCATAAAGTTCTCATCTTCTTTTAAAACAACCAATTGTCTTAGCGCTCACTACACGTCTATTCCGTTCGTTAACGACCTTGTTGGTAAACCACTTCTTGCCCATTTCCTTCTTAATCCTAAATGTGTCCAATTTACTAATAATGACGGTGTGAGTGTGGTGTGAGTTTGAATATGCAGACCGTTAGAGTTTGAAACCGGATCAACTACCATCTTGTTAGTCAATTCTTCTCTAAAAGGCTCTACATCTCATACATACACAAACGCGCGCGCACTCGTACACACACGTACACACACACATACACACACTTGTATACCTTTACGTCGAAAGAGACGAGTACGAATAACGGAAATTCAAATATTTGAACAAGCGTGCAAATATATGCTCACGCAAGGATATTTCCTTAAAATTTAAGGAAGATTTTCAGAGTTTCCAGAGAATACAATTTTCTCTCTTTTTCTTAAGTTTTGATTCAAAAGAGATTCTGCATCACGAAGGTCTAAAATGAGATGTCATTACATTTCAAATAGAAAAACGACATGACGTCATTATGGGGTGAAAGAATACACTTGACCATTCGTCCCTTCCAACTAATGTGGCTCGTGGCAATTTACTTTTGAAATTATATTTAATTTCTTTCCGACAAATTAGGACCTATTGTCACATTCAACTTGTGCTTGATACGGCCGTTTACCAAAATTATTCTCCTACACTCTTCCTAAGCGATCAATGTTTGTCTATTGCCACTCATCCCAACATAATTACCTTCTCCAGTGGTACTCAAATATATATTGCCAATTCAGTTTAATTTCTCGGATTTCTTGAGGTTTTCCATCCTTCCACATATCATCTCACGTGGTCTTCTCAATCTCCATTTTGTGTGTGTGATTCACCACCATGGTCATATATCACGTGCAGGACTCGTGATCGACAGTTATTAACCTCCCGGAAGAGAGCTCAGAGCTCATATATGACCGATCCATGGGTAATGCTGTGACCTTACACGTACACGCACACCCAACTCCCCGCCCACGAGAGTTGGAGTAACAACCCGCAGCGCAGCGATACTGAAATTATTTCAGCCCTGGGCGGGATTTGAACCCGGGCCGCCGTAGTGGCAGGCAAGAAATCTAACCACTGCGCCACGAGGTGTGTGTGTGAGAAAGAATGTGTGTGTATGCATGTGACTGACTGTAAATAACTGCCACATTTATTATCACCATCGACGTTATTACCGTCACTATCAACAGTCATTGTTACTCCCATAATCTTACTCTCACCCTTACACTCTACATTTACCCTACTCTCACTCTCACGGCCACTCAGTCAATGACACTTTGAGCGTGTCTGACTCCTGTGTCTACGATTTTGGAAATATGCGACTTTGAATATTATTAAAAAAAATTATTGAGCTTGATGCTAGAATTAAGAAGTAGGCATGACCTGGTTTATCAATACAAGTGGTTACTCAATGGAATAGACTCTGTAACCATGTAGTGACCACTGAATCTACTGGTTGATTTAAGAAAAGATTAACTTTATGGATGGGGATGACAGGTGGTAAGGGACATGGAACTTCCTCGTGTAGGCCTTATGGTCCCTTGCAGTCTCCTCCTCCATGCTTATGTTCTTATGGGTGAAAACGTGAATATGCATAATGCATACACAAGAACCAGACCGCAACACACGTTAGGTAAACTATTGTGCCCAAGTCAACATGGAGAGGAGAGGAGAGGAGAGGAGAGAGAGGAAAGAGAGGAGAGAGAGGGGGGTATAGGGAGAGAGGGAGGGAGGAAGGGAGGTGATGGTGTTGGTGGTGATGATTATGATGATGGTAATGGTGATGCTGCTGGTGGTGATGGTTATGATGCTGCTGGTGGTGATGATGGTTATAATGATGCTGGTGGTGATGATGGTTATAATGATGCTGGTGGTGATGGTGATGATGATGATGATGCTGGTGTTGGTGGTGATGATGTTGGTGATGATAATTACAATGATAATGATGATGGTGGTGATGATGTTGGTGATGATGATGATGATAATGATTATGATGATGGTGGTGGTGGTAATGGTGACCAAGATGAGGTTACAGTCCGATAGTTATTTTTTTGTTTGTCCTTTTTTCTTTCCAGACCTTTATTTGAGCCAGACTCCTTCGTGTTTAAGAGGGCCAATATACCTTCCTTTTTATAACCCGAAATTCGAAATAGGAAGGCGAGGATAAGGCGGGCAGAAGAAGGGAAAATTAACTTTCGGAATTTGGGAACAGAAATATACAGTCGGGTGGATCGTAACTATTTCGCGGTTCCGTGGTCGGTGCACCTTGCCTTCCTCCTTCCCCCTCCGTTCAACTCTCAACTCTCTCTGTCTATTTCCCTCTATCTCCCGCTGTCTCCCTCTCTCTGTCTATTTCACTGTATCTCCCGCTGTCTCCTTCTCACTGTCCATTTCCCTGTATCTGTCGCCCTCTCTCTCTCTCTCTCTCTCCCCCTTCCTTTGCCTCACTCTTTCTGTCTTCCTCTCTCTCCTCCTCTCTTTCTCTTTTTGTGCGTCTCCCTCTCCCTCTCTCTCTTTCCTTGTATCTGTCTCCCTTCCTCTGCCTCACTCTGTCTTCCTCTCTGTCTCCTTCTCTCTCTCTCTTTATGCGTCTCCCTCTCTCTATCTCTCTCTCTCTTTTTTTTTTTTTTTTTTACGAGGAAAGCCAAGTTCGAGGCGGAGGTAAAAGACAGAGGAGACTGTCGATAGGAGATCAAATAAGTTTGCGATGGGGATTTGCGTGTCTTCGGTCCACAGAATCCTGGCCGCACATCAGGTTTGAAACGCGAAGCTCCAGGTTAAAACGGATGGCGGTCGCCCTCGTGTTTATGACGGTGGCCGTGGTGGTGGTTGTGTTGGTGGTGATGGTTCTAGTGGTGATGTTTGATGGTGATGGTGGTGGTCGTGTTGGTTGTGGTGGTGATGGTGATGTTTGGTGGTGATGGTAGCCAGTGGTGGTGATGGTGACAGTGGTGGTGGTGATGGTGTGTGGTGATAGTAGCCGTGGCGGTGATGGTGACAGTGGTGGTGGTGGCGATGGTGGTGATGGTGGTAGTGGTGATGGTAGCCGTGGTGGCGGTTATGGTGATGGTGGTGTTTATGGTGATGGTGGTGGTTATGGTGATGGTAGCCGTGGTGGTGATGGTGGTAGCCGTGGTGGTATTTATAGTGATAGTGGTGGTGTCAATGGTGATGGCGGTGCGGGCGTCTGTTGCGATGGGGATAAAGACTGCTGTGGTGGTAGTTACATAAGAATGGAGTCCGTGAGAGACCCTAAGGCCTACACTAGGTAGTTCCATGTCCACCTTTCACCCCTATCCATAAAGTTTTCTAACCTCTTAAATCAACCCACAGTGTCAGGGCTCACTACATCTCGGTTGCGATGAGACAGAATTCGATGGACGTGGAGAAAGTGACGAGGTGCGGGTGGCTGCTGCCATCAGGAAAGATTGCAGGGGCTGTTGTTGTTATTATTGTTGGTGGTGGCTGTAGTTGTGGTAGTTGTTGTTGGTGGCTGTAGTGATGGGGTTTGTTGTTGGTGGCTGTAGTGATGGGGGGGTGTTGTTGGTGTTGGTGGTGGCTGTAGTGGTGGGTGTTGTTGTTGGTGGTGGCTGTTGTTGTTGGTGGTGGTGGTGGCCATGGTGGTGCTGGTGGCGGCCATGGTGGTGCTGGTGGCGGCTGTGGTGGTTGATGTTGATGGTGGTGGTGGTTGTTGTTGATGGTGGTGGTTGTTGT
Source organism: Oratosquilla oratoria (assembly GCF_046742065.1). Lineage (NCBI taxonomy): Eukaryota > Metazoa > Arthropoda > Malacostraca > Stomatopoda > Squillidae > Oratosquilla > Oratosquilla oratoria. The sequence goes on from NC_134784.1 coordinate 34,535,900, forward strand.
TGTTGTTGGTGGTGGTGGTTGTTGTTGGTGGCGGCTGTGGTTGTTGGTGGTGGTGCTGGTTGTTTTTGGTGGTGGCTGTTGTTGTTGGTGGTGGCGGTGATGGTGGTAGCGGTGATGGTGGTGCTGGTGGCGGCTGTGGTTGTTGTTGTTGTTGGTGGTGGTGGCTACTGTTGTTGGTGGCGGCGGCCATGGTGGTTCTGGTGGCCGCTGTGGTTGTTGTTGGTGGCGGCCATGGTGGTGCTGGTGGCGGCTGTGGTGGTTGTTGTTGTTGATGGTGGTGGCTGTGGTTGTTGTTGGTGGTGGCGGCCATGGTGGTTTTGGTGGCCGCTGTGGCTGTGGTTACTATTGGTGGTGGTGGCTATTGCGATGGAGTGGCCGTGGTGGTGATAGTGGTGATGGTGGTGCTGGTAGCCGTGGTGGTAGATGACCCAGTGACAGTGGTGATAGGATTGGTGATGGTAGTGGTGATGGGATTAACGGTGGCGGTGTTTGAAAATATGAAGTTGAAAAATGAAGAAAAACAAATTTACGTACTGGAGATGGACAAGGCCGAGAAACCCGAAGAGGAAAAAGGCAAAAGAAGTTGACGACCTGATGCGGGCCCTAGACGACCAATATTATTGCGCAATATTCTGTATTGCACAATAGTACCGACTGCTTCGTCGACACCCTCTGTCATTTGGGTTATGCCCAAGGGGTTCCGGAGATCGGTACCCCCTGCTCCATCATAAACTATTCCTACGCCGTCAATAATTTTGCACTATACGGAATATTGCGCAATAATACTGATCGTGTAGGGCACGTTTTAGAGAACTTACGTAAACAGAGACTGAAACACAAGTCGAAACAAATAAAATGCACAACATAAAACGAGCCACCCAGAGCAGAAGGTCACAACCGCAAGCCAAGGACCACAAAAGTGCTCGAGGACAAACTCGAGGTGAAGTTTGCGAAGTCGCGTAATTCTCTGCGTGCTCGAGTGGGGGGCGACCGCCTAAAACTAACGTCGCCACAAGACACTAAATCTAAACTGCATAGAACAACTTTGCCTAATATATACGCTATATACACACATACAATTATATATGTATATGTATATATATATATGTATATATATGTATATATATGTATATATATGTATATATATCACCTGAACAAAATGTAGTGGCGCATTTGTAAATAATAATCACGAAGGACCCACAGTTGGCATAAAAGGAAACTTAGAAAACATAACTTCTAAAGTACTTTTCTGAAGAGGGCTATAGCTATTAGCCGAAATATAGAAGTTATACTTTATTCATGTTTCCTTTTATTCCGACTGTGGGTTCTTCGTGATTACATATATATATATATATAAATATATATATATATATATATATATATATATATATATATATATATATATATATGTTTTTTTTTCCAGAAACCACCGGGAAAAAACATACCGAACGTTTTCGTTTATTTAAGAAAATGTCTTAAATAAACGAAAACGTTCGGTATCCGTTTTTCAATTTCCCGGTGGTTTCTGCAAAAATAGTTTGTCACGTATGTTTTGTGATTTCTTTGCATATATATATATATATATATATATATACATACATATATATATACATACATATATATATACATACATATATATACATACATATATATACATACATATTATATATATATATACATATATATATATATACATACATATATATATATTACATATATATATATACATACATATATATATATTACATATATATATATACATATATATATATACATACATATATATATATATACATACATGTAATATATATATATATATATATATATATTATATACATACATATAATGTTTAAAAAATATGTATTGACACTAGGGAGAGCAAACGTGCCCCCCCCCTATATTTGTGCTTTATAAAAAGTGACGCAGCTTGGCATTATGGGCGTTCATTGGCGGGAACTTGCTACATGGTTCCACCAGGGAACCCACACAATTACGCTTTTATACAAGGCTAACACACAATCAATCATAATTTTGTATACAATTATACATTATAAATACAATATATTTGACTTAGCCCACTATACGCATTATATATATATATAAATATATATATATATATATATATATATATATATATATATATATATATATATATATATATATATATATATATATTCTCTCTCGTGATATATCACGAAAGCTCTTGAGAACTATAGTTTCTCTTCCCAATTCCTTTGTGGTTATCAGCAATTTATTGAATTACGTGGTTCTGTAATTTTTGCATACATGTACATATATTTATAATTGTTTAAAAGCACTAATTACAAGCAATACGTAATAAGAGTAAATAATTACATCATAATCATTTCTATAATCCACTCTAGCTGTTTTGTCTAGATCATAACAATAAACGACTAATTAACCACTAGATAATGAATGAGGGGTATAATATCAGCGCACATTGTAAGCTGTGGAATTTGACTGTTTTAATTAGAAATTTAATTTTAGTCATCAACGAAACCTGTCCAGGATTAGTCGATAGGTTGGACGATATATATTGTCAGTGACACATCATTAGCCTTCGTGCTCATCCACTTAAAATGAAAATAAATAAATAAATAAATAAGAAATATATATATAATATAAAAAATAATAATAATAATATATAATATAAGGTAAATAAAATAGATTATATACGAAATAATAATAAATATAAACAATAATAGTAATGATAATAAAATAAATAATAAATAAATAAACAATTAAATATTAAATAAATAATAACTAAAAATAAACAAATAAATAATGATAATAAAATAAACATTGAAAGAAGAAAAATAAAACATGATGAAAGCGTGTGGCAACACGCCACTACAAATGATGACTTCCCGGAGTGATTAATCATAGTCCAGCAGCCGTCGCCTGACCTGCCGGAGTGGACTACAGCCCAGCAGCCACCGCCGCAGTCGCCGTGGACCACCCCTGGCCTGACGCCGCGCCGCCGCCGCAGTTGCCGTCACCGCAGTCGCCGTGGACCACCCCTTGCCCTGCCGCAGCCGCCGCCGCAGTCGCCGTGGACCACCCCTGCCCTGCCGCAGTCGCCGCCGCTATCGCCATGGACCACACCTCCCCTGCCGCCGTCGCCACCGCAGCCGCCGTCGTCACCGCTGCCCCACCCGCTGTCTCCGCCGCCGCAGTCGCCGTGGACTACCCCTGCTCAGCCGCTGCCGCAGATCCTCTGCCCTCAACGCCCATCTTCACAACGCACAGTGGTCAGATATCCCCCTTCTTGAGCTAAAGTTGATTTGACAATCTTTACCAAATTCTACTTGTGTCTATTGTGTACCAAATGAAATACTTGTATAAGTGTATACTTGAAAATAATGCGTCAGGTGGCTGGGAAAAAATAAAGAAATTAATTACGTTATATTTATGTTTCCCAAGAATTCAAAGCGTGCTTATGAATAACTCTCGAAAAAGGCTGATAGTAACATTAGAGCTCAATTATTACATATGCATCTCTAAAACTCGTTTCTGATTGATTATATAAATATATATTTTTTCGCAAAACTGATGAAATAATGTAGTTGACGGAAATGAATCAGAAATAAGCTAACTTACATATTCATCAATGTTATAATGTTCTTGAGTTGCAATCTTCCGCAAAATAACATAAAAACGGCATTTAAAAACCTCTGGAGCCAGTCCTGCTCGAAGAATTACTTTAAATCTACCGCTCGCAACTCGAGCTGCTGCCTGTGTACCGTTTTCTTTCATATGTCAACAACAGCTGATTGCTGTGAACACACTTCTACAGGTGAACTCGGTTTTTCGATAAATACAACTGGTATAGTCTATTTTGATGTTATTTTTTTGTGAATTAATGATCATTGTGTACTGTAGCTGCGTGAGAGCAAATGTTGTTGATAAATAACCAAAAGAAGACATTATAGGCCAACGAAATAGAATATAATCAAATTAGATTTCATAATAGTCACCCATCAAAATAACAAACATTATGTGATCAGAGAAAATTGTGTTTTTTTTTTTACACGATTACTTCGCAATATTAAAGTGCCAGCGTCTTTTTGTTATTTTCAGGCATGAATGCAATCAGGAAAGAGGGTGTTGCGACCGAATATTTAAACAATATAAGAACTTCCACTTTAGAAAGTGCCATTGACCAGATAGTGATAAACCAGCAGCAGACATACGGACACACAAAAACTATACCAGAAAATAAAAGACAAAGCCTAATTAGGGACTTCAATGCAAGATGGAGGAAAAGTTATCGTTGCAGAAAAGCATTTTTGAGTAAAAATGAAAAGTGGCTTAGAACAGGAATAGAACTACATGATACAGATAATGAAATAAATGATGGAGATCCTCCTCCCGTAATTGTTGTTGATAAAGGGGGTCCCAGGAACTATGGCATGGATATGGAAGACCTACAACCCCATTTTCTGAATGTAGTGAGTGCTCAAAACGTAGGAAAACTAAACATCTTAGAGAAAATTCAACCGAGGAATTAGCTTATGCAACGCAAATGAAACTGAGACAGGAGGGAAAGTCTGCATCAGCCCAATTATGTGTACAATCTACATCACCAGAAAAGGCAGCGGATATATTGAGAAAAGTGAATGAAACAAAAGAATCTTTTGTTTTCTCCATTAGAAGCCCTAAATGTTGTAGTTACTGCTTATCTTAGTAAAGATAGCTATGTTTTTTTAAAGGCAGACACACAGAGAAAAAGGGCGTTTCATGTATCCACCATATGAACAGATTCTCACTGAAAAGAAACATTGCTATCCAGAAGGTATCTGTGTTGCCGAGTTTGAGGCAAAAACCCCTCTTCAAAATGTGTTAGATCATACTGTGAAGCGTCTGCTGAAAGATCACGAAAGTGCTATTGACTTATGTTTGGAAAATGGTAGTGTGCAAGGCAAGAAGAAAAAGTGTCTTTGGAATTAATAACAAAATATGGGATTGATGGAAGTGGGGACCAGGCCTTGTATTCAATGAAATATGATCTGAGTGAGCATAGTGATGTTTGTGAGACAAGCATTGTTTCTTCGTTTGTATGTCCTGTACGGTTATGTCTCACTGGATCAAATAAGGTTGTTTGGCAGAACTCAGCACCCTCATCTCCCTATTATTGTAGACCAATCAATCTGAGTTTTAAGAAAGAATCATCAGACCATACACGGGAAGAAATATCACAGCTTCAGGAAGTAATAGAAAATCTTATACCAACATTAACTGAAAAGACTAAAGTTCATCACAAGATGTTGTTAACCATGGTTGATGGGAAGATTTGCCAGGCCCTCACACACAATCCATCTGCAGCGTCATGCTACATATGCAAACCGAGAACTAACCCATCAGGCATGAACAAGTTAAAGGATATAGAAGAAAGTGCACTTTCATATGGATTACCCCCTCTACATCTTCTCATTAACTCGATGGAGTGCATTCTTCATATAGGATACCGAATGAAATTAAAAACTTGGATGGTAAAATGTAATGCGAATAAGATATACAACGACGAGAAAACAAAAATATACAGAGAACTGAAGAAAGACCTCGGATTGAATGTTGACAGGTCAGCTCAGGGATCAGGAACAACGAACACTGGAAATACGGCAAGAAGATTTTTTGCCAATTATGAAAATGTATCGAAGATAACTGGAGTTGATGTTCGGCTTATTCATCGTTTTTCAGAGTTGTACTCCGCACTCTAAATTCAGGCTTCGAAATAGATAGTGATAAATATGATGTATATGCCAAGGACACCGCAAACCTTTTTGTACAATTGTATAGGTGGTATTATATGCCAGTGTCCGTACACAAAATGTTGATGCATGGGAAACAGATAATAGAAACTCTTTGTATACCAGTTGGCCATGCATCTGAAGAAGGACTAGAGGCCACTCGCAAGCTTCTTCGAAATGCTAGGCATCATCGCACATACAAACAATCCAGAATCAGGTCGAACACTGATTACATACACTGGCTATATTTACTATCAGATCCTCTTTTAGCCGGACTAAGAAAAAAAATCGCCTCACAAGAATGATCAACTACCTACAGACGTGTTAGCTCTACTTATGTCCCCACAGGTGTAGAGAGAGTATGTGTATGTATGATAGTATTGGTGATAAGAGAGAGTGAGTGTGTTTGTGTGAGTGTGTGTGTAGGGTGGGGGGTGAGAGTGAGTATGTGTGGGGGATGAGAGTGAGTGAGTGTGTGTGTGGGTGGGTAAGAAAGAGAGTGTGTACGAGTGAGTGTTTTTTTTTTGTGTGTGTGTGTGTGTGTGTGTGTGTGTGTGTGTGTGTGTGTGTGTTTTGTGTGTGTGTGTGTGTGTGTGTGTGTGTGTGTGTGTGTGTGTGTGTGTGTGTGTGTGTGTGTGTGTGTGTGTGTCACAGCGAAAAAAACACACGGGAGCGACGTGCGATTTCGCTCGGGAAAGTTCCAATGTCGCTCTCGCAAATCCAATAGCGGGAGCGAGCCCCCCCCCAAAAAAAAAAAAAAAAATCGCTCCCGCGGCAAGATTCAACGTTTTTCATGCATTATCCATCATTTGGCAATCCCTGAATCCCATCACCATTGATGAAAGGATCAGAGCAAACACAACTTACCCGTGATCAATCATTGCATTATCAATCGATATAAACGCAACGCATCAAATTTAATTTGTTGATGTACGTACGTATGTGTACGCGGTATAGCTGCTAGAGTTCAATGGCTTACCTAGCCTAGCTTCGTATCAGCTGCATGCGCGCGTATACTAGTACATGTTGACTAGACTCTACACGACTATCGTGCTACATAATGTCGCTGGTTGTGAATCGCATGGTACCTGTATGCAGGGAAGTTCATTGGTTGCATGCAGCTAGCTGCCCAATCAACGCGCCGACTACATGTACAATGCACCATACCCAATACCATATCACCGCATGCATACGTACACTGTACATATGTAAACTCGCTCGAGGCCTAGGAGGGAAACTGGTAAATCCCATTTATAACCTCGTTCGCGTATTTATGAGAAAACAAAATAGAATAAAATGTTTGGTTAGTAATTGAAAGTAAATAAATTTAAGTATGAATATGAACATTTGATAATTATATATTTAGTTCATAAATATGGATCTTTGGAAAATAAAAAAATTCAAAAATAAAAACAAAATATTCCTTAGCTAGCTTAGGTTTACGGTAGCTAGGTCTACGTTCGTACGTCACGTCCATGCCAAAATTTCGATGATCGTACATCATGGAGCGATTTCTAGTGAAGCGAGCGAAGATGAATGAAGATGGTTTGCCCTCAGATTCAGTCTTTTCAGAATCGAGGGAGAGTGTTCTGACGGCAGGAACCGCTTCTGGACCAGCAAAGCCTAATTCAAACTCTACGGGCAAGGGCCAAGGAAAACGAAAACCAGTAAAGCATGAATCTACTATACGCTCGTGGAACCTAGATTGGCTTGAAGTGGATCGGGGCAGTGATGGTACTCTAACGGTGTACTGCAAGGCTTGTGCATTTCCACCCCCTACCACTGCCAGTGGAAACAGAGGCGCTGTGTCTGCCGATCAGTTTCAACTGGGAAGCCAATATGTTAAGAAATCGAACCTGCAAAAACATGGCTCTGGAAGTATCAAAAATGGCTCTGTTGAAATTAAAAAAGGCTCTGGAAAAAAATATTTTTTCCCTGGTGTGTCATTGTGGGTGAGAAAGAGAGGGAGTGAGTTAGTTTTTGTGTGTGTGGAAGACATTTAACAATAATTATAATTTTGTATATTTTTATTGTTCCATTATACGTATACTCTATCATCGTAAATGTGTATATAGTTTTCCTTGTCAGACTGATTGACAACTGGCATTCAGAATATTCCTTGTGGTTTGTATTAAGACGAAAGCTTGTGTGTGTGTGTGTGTGTGTGTGTGTGTGTGTGTGTGTGTGTGTGTATGTGTGGCATTTACCGAAACAAAGCGTATGCATAATTGTTCAGTGAAACTATGAAAACAAAATAAAATAAATGGAAAGTACTTCACATTGTACAATTTGAAAATATTTTATTTGTGTCCTGTAATGATTTACAATCATTTACTATCAAGTATATTTTCATTCGCCTATAAGGCATTTACATCCTGTAAACATGAACAAAATAGAATTTGTTAGATACTGAATATGAAGAAAGAGCATCTCAATTTTAAAAATTAATCATCGGACTATACAGAAAACATATATGTATAACGTCCCTAGACTTTTGTTCCAGAAAATGGGTATTCAGACCACTGTGCGACGCCCCAACCATCATGGACCAGTCTGTTCCTACCACAGCGGACGTGGTTCCTATGTAAGTACCCACCGACCCAATCCAGCAACCTGCAACCCTATTTGCCGGCAGTGCCTTTCCTCAGTCACGACCCGACTGTGTGGTTCAACATCCTGGAATGTAATTTCCGGTCCTCGCGCATCTCTTCTAGCCTCGCCAAATTCAATAACGCCTGGTCCTTCTCCCTCCGGACGTCCTTTCTCGTGTATCTGACGCTATCTCTACAGCGTTAACATCCCACACTCCGCATGAAGACTTAAAAGACGCTATCCTTGCCCGATTCCAGTAATCCGTCGCTACACGCCTTCAAGAGCTTCTCTATGAGGAAGAACTAGGCAACGAGAGACCGTCAGACTTACTACGCCGCATGAGGAATCTCCTGGCAGACAAGTACGACACGCTCGACAAGACCCTTTTCCTCCAGCTGTTCTACCCAAGGTAAAACGAATACTATAAGGTAAGTTAGCGGGGGGGTGAGGGAAAGCCAGAAAAACCTCTCCACTGCGCAGGTAGATGACGTCAACGGAAATATCGAGACCAGGGTTCCACGGGTCGAGAGCTGTCAGTCACTCACACACCAGTGTGTGGAGCGAAGCTCCATCTTCTGATTAAAGGGGTAGAAGAAAAGGAAAGTTGATGACACCATCAAATGAATTTTTTGAACAACTAAAAATAATGGAAAAATTATTTGATTGCTACCATGGCAAGAAATCACTAAAATCAGGGAGGAAAGCCATCAAAAAGTTAACTACATTAATATGCAAACGTGTAAACTTGCCTGAAGATGTTGTACACTACTTTGTTAGGTGCAGAGTTTATTTTAGAATAAGAATTCTTAACGGAGAAATTCAAAGATTTAACAAAATGAAATATAAACTCACAAAACACATCAGATAATGAAAGAGCGCTTCATATATATATATATATATATATATATATATATATATATATATATATAATATTGTATTCATATATGTAATTAAAGCATTACAAACGTATAAGTACATAATTGACAATGTATAATTGTAATTGTCATTTCAATCTTTGTCCCATAATGGTTCTCTCATTCCTCATAGTCTCCTGGTCCCTTGAATACATCAACTGTCTTGCTATGGCATTCACTAATACTCTACAAAACACCTAACCTTGTCTCTTCTGCCCGCCTATCTTATCCTCCACACTTGTCATTTCTTCCTCTCTATTTAGTTTTGTATCACTATTTTCTCTGCACCTACGGTACTGTAACTGCTTAATCAAACAAAACCTCTGTTGAAATTTACTTTCATCAATTTTATGGGTGAACACGGATTGTTTTGTTTGGACCAACTGATTTGTGTAGGTTCTTAGTTATGTTGTTAACTACCTGTCTTCCGCTGTTTCTTCCACACACCTCCTTTATCATAGCACATCTCCCTCTCTGTATCTTATTATCATGACATTGTTATTAATTTCTACATAATTAGTTCATACTGTATTGGATTGAAATACAACTTCTTTTTAACTTTATTGAAATATATTGTTATGCAAGAGTGCATTTTTTCTATGATAAACTATGTATTATGTAATCTATGTATTGTGTATGTATTATGTACTATGTATGAAACCATGTACTATGTAAGTTCAGTGTCCCTTCGCCTCCATCGACTAGTGTCGTCTGCTAGGTGATACGTTGTTCGGAGCTACGATGAATGTATCCCTTGTATTGTGGTGTAGTATGAATGCTTAACCGCACTAGTACATGAATAATTATATGTAATTGTCATGTACAGTCTGATATAAAAACTTGTATCTTGTAACGAAGAATGTGGATGCCTTTAGGTTTGCTGTATTGGTGGCCGAATGTGACGAGGGCGGTTGGCCAGGTGGGTTTTTTAGTTTGCCTGGAGGGACCGAGCTTGTAAGAACTGGTGAGAATACCCTGTGTCAAGTAAGATTAAACATTTTTATTCCAGTGCAGTTAGGTCTCTAGTGAGTAAATTAACTTTGATGATTATATTCCGTGTGTATCTATGTCTATATGGTAATGGTTATAATTTTCCAAAGATCTTTATTTTCTTAAATACTCTTGTTGAAAGCTGCCGGCTTTTCCGTGTTTCAGATCTCATTCGCCGGCAGCATCTTATTCTATATTGGAATCGTTCTGTACATGCTTAAGCTTCCATATATAATTAAATCTATCTTCCTTTGTTGCTCTTTATTTGAAACAATATAGTGGAATGCTCAAGAAAGAGTTGATTGGTAATTACACAGAACTTAAGGGCCCAAGTCCTCTCTCATAATCCGGACTTTGTTACGCCATATTGGGGCCCTCAATTAGAATACTCTGATCATCGTGCCCTGGGAAGTCATGGCATAACAATATGTAAATGGTGTCTACATGATGCTATGTTATTCATACTAAAATACAATTGTGTATTATCGGCTGAAAGAAACCTGCACAGTGAAGCTATAGCGGTAATCCCCTACCACACTCCTGGCCAAATGACCACTTCCGGAAGGGTGAGTGTGGTTGGACATTCCGCACAAATCATCAGAAATTTAAAATTCCCGGCTCTGTGCAGGTAGCGGATGCGTTGACAACCCCACCTCCCCCTCCCTACCCCTCACTCTTGGAAGGCTAGTCAACCGTCTACTTCATTTGCTCTCGCGGAACCAGACGAATCGGTCACTCCACGACCCGCCTTGTTATTCATGCCGGTGAGTCTGGTTCCTGCTTGTATTCTCGTAGGGAGCCCTCCCTATTCTCCTGCAGTTTTTCCCCTTCGGTGTTGTGCCCAGGCACCGTTGGGACAGCCCTTTTTACCCCTTCTATGATTATCATTATTCTATTTTCAGACCAAACGCTTGTGTGTTGAATCCGGCTGCACAGCCAGGATCTCTTCAGACGGCCACAACCATTGTTCTGACCATGCCCCTTGTTTCTCACAAGCTGGCTTTAACCCTCTAGCCTGCTCGGTCTGTAAAGTGTGGGTTGAGGAGATTCGTGCTGCTCCTCCAAAAAACCGCTCCAAGCTCGCTGCCCTTTAACTCCTTCGGGGGGCATGGCAGAGAATTCGGAAATTGAAATCCGCCGACGACCCCCCCCCCCCCGTGGTGTGGACGGATCCGGCGCTAGGCGTGGAATTGGGCCTCGTACGCCCTCGCCATCCGTCTTCCTATGTCTCCGAGACGTCCGTTGGTGTACAACCTGGGCCTCTCGGAGGACAAGGGGACGAGTCTGATGCTGCGGAGTATGGCGCCCCTGAGGGTCATCAGGCCTCTCAGCAGCCCCATACCTCCGACCATCAAGGGTCCTCAAAATCCTCACGGCTTGCTTTGTCAAGCAAACCCACGAACTCGTCTTCCTCCCGAGGTCACTCATGTGAACCCGGCAGGAAATCACGCTCGAAAAAGAGGTCTGCCTCACCCAAGAGGCCTAGGACGCTCAGCTCGTCCCCACCCTCCACATCCTCTCCTTCCAGCTCACCCTCCCTACCTCGCTCTCCTTTTCCTCGCCGTAAATCCCACAAGGGCAAGGAGCCGGAGGAGGGAGCGAGGGGAGAGGAAACACTGGCTGCCCAAGTAGCTGCCCTCCTTCCGTCCCTGATAGGCCCCGTCCTCGACTCTGCCCTATCACACTATCCGGCTTTTCAGGCCGCGCAGACCAGAACGTCCCCCTCTCCAGACCAACCTCCTAATAAGCCTCCGGCTCTGGCCCCCTCTTCCACACTCCCTCCTGGTCCTTCCCTCCGCCCCTCCGTGCCGGCGGCAGGTATAGGACTGGATGGCCCCTCTCATGAGGAACCCCCCCAATCAGACGACCGTCGGGTTGGGGGACGGGGTGGAGGACCACCACAGTTCTTCTTTACCTTATCCTCCTACTACGACGGACTCTTACGAGTTCCGCCCCTTCTCATGGTGTGACCTTCCCCAGTCCTGGGAATACTCGTTTGGAGAAGATCATAAGCTAGCGGCCTGGTCTCCCGACTACTCGCTACCGGAGGGATGGAGGAGAGATGACGTAATCCTAAAGTGGGCCAACGACGCGGAGGGGGCTAAGATTCTGTATAAGATTCGACCCCTCTCCGCCCCGGCCTCCACGCCCTCCAGGGTCTCCACCTCTAACACTCTGGACGCGATAGGTGCTCTCCTGGAGAACCCTCGTTTAAACCCGGAGGGGCATATGTTTGTCGACAGGTCGGGGGACTCGCCGGCGGTAGCACTCTCCCCAAACGCCTGGTTCCCGCAGGAGAAAGGGGAGAAGGCTTTAGACATCCCTGCTCTCTTCGAGCGGGCCCAGGACCAATCCAAGACAGCTCCTCCTCGACGGCATATCCCTTCATCGTTCCCCGTCGTCCTGGCACCACCCATCGCGCCGGAGGGCCTTCACGATTGCCTATGGCACTCCGGCCGGGACCCCGTCCTCCCCCATCAACTTGGTGAGCCGGAGGCTAAGTTGCTGACGACGGAGGCCTCGACCAGACAAGACCTCGCCTCCACCATCTCGACCGTCACGGCAATCGCGATGATGAGGAACTGGCTGAGGACGCTCGCCATGAGCTTCGAGGACTTCCCGCGGGAAGAGTTGAGGTGAGTGGGATACTTCAATCTACACAGAGGGTCCAGACCCGTCCTGGCGAGAGACGCTCAGGGAACGTCTTCACCCAGGACGAAGCCTCTTGACTAGCGCCCGAGGACGAGGTCGCTCGGAAACGACCTCGGCCTCGCATATATGTTGTTATACGTTCTACAATTGAATGATTTGACTTTACTACACCCTCCGGGGATCGGAATCCTCCTTGCCCTACTAATTTGATTCTCGTGTTTTCTGTATACAGAGACACCCTGGCGGCACTCTCTACCGTGGCAGAGGGTACAGCCAACATGGCGTCATCAGCCCTACCCCCGGCAGCGAGGGCCTTCACCGCGGCTCGACTGGCAGCTCGTCAGTCTGCAGCGCGGTCGGCTCCGGAGATAGCTCGCCGGGGCGTGGTGAGGGCAGCTCCCCTGTCCCGCGGTCTGTTCGACCAGGAAGCGACAGACCGCGTATTCGCTCCGGTCCCGACTGTCATCCAGATCCAACCACCCACCCAACCGAGACCTCGGCCCTTCCCTGCTCACAGATCCCACTCTCTATCCAGGCGCCCGCCCCCATACGCGCGCCTACAACAACAACAGCGGGCATACCGTCCACCACCCACAGGGAGGATCAACCAGCGCCCGCATCAACAACAGCCCCAGACATTTCGGCGCCAACAACCGCAACACCACACCTCCTCCCAACCCCAGAGGACCACCAACCAGCGACAACAGCAGAAGTTCAAGAACTTCTGAAGGTCCCTAAGTGGGGTGTCTCCTGGGCTGGCACCACGCGTGGCCTGCGCACGGATGGGCCTGCTGGCGGAGATTCCAGGACTTCCTTCGGAGACACGCGATAGTGACCACCTCCGCTAGCACGGTTCTGGACTTCCTGAATTGGCTAGCTGACTCCACCAACAGGGCACCGGCGACGATCTCGGCTCACTATGCAGCCCTCGCTGATCCGCTCTACTTCGGGATGAACATCAGAGTGCCACAGAGGCATCAGCAACTTCCTTCAGGACACGGTATCTCTACCACTCGATCACCCCTGTCCCATGTGTCGCCATGGGAATGGCTCCACCCCTCTCATCGCAAAAGAGGGGGGGGGGGCAAAGGGCGACCGAAGGGTAGGGGAAGGCCCAGGAACCGCTGAGCAGGATACAATTTTCTACATGGAATTTACGCACTATGTAAATTGTACAATATTGTTCATAACAAAAAATCTCTTGGTATATGTACTTGATGCTTCTTTTCTCCCCTCTACTGAGTGATAAAATGAACAAGTCTCCCATAGGAGAGACGCACGTAATAGCGGCTTGAGCCCTGTCCTCGACTAAAATTTGGGCTTCACCTTCTCCTCCCACCTATCCTCGTCTCATGCATAGCTTCACTGTGCAGATTTCTTTCAGCCGATAATATTTTCTTTGTCGCGGCTCGTGCCGTTTAAATTGTTTTTATCGGCTTAAGAAACCTCCACAGATTTAGGGTCCCTCCCTCCTCCCACAGGCGAAGCCTTTATTTCTCATTAAAGTGAAGTAGACGGTTGACTAGCCTTCCAAGAGTGAGGGGTAAGGAGGGGGAGGTGGGGTTGTCAACGCATCCGCTACCTGCACAGAGCCGGGAATTTCAAATTTCTGAGGATTTGTGCGGAATGTCCAACCACACTCACCCTTCCGGAAGTGGCCATTTGGCCAGGAGTGTGGTAGGGGATTACCGCTATAGCTTCACTGTGCAGGTTTCTTAAGCCGATAAAAACGATTTAAGCGGCACGAGCCGCGACAAAGAAAATATTATGTATGAAACCATGTACTATGTAAGTTTAGTGTCCCTTCGCCTCCATCGACTAGTGTCGTCTGCGAGGTGATACGTTGTTCGGAGCTACGATGAATGTATTCCTTGTATTGTGGTGTAGTATGAATGCTTAACCGCACTAGTACATGAATAATTATATGTAATCGTCATGTACAGTCTGATATAAAAACTTGTATCTTGTAACGAAGAATGTGGATGCCTTTAGGTTTGCTGTATTGATGGCCAAATGTGACGAGGGCGGTTGGCCAGGTGGGTTTTTTAGTTTGCCTGGAGGGACCGAGCTTGTAAGAACTGGTGAGAATATCCTGTGTCAAGTAAGATTAAACATTGATTCCAGTGCAGTTAGGTCTCTAGTGAGTAAATTAACTTTGATGATTATATTCTGTGCGTGTCTATGTATATATGGTAATGGTTATACTTTTCCAAAGATCTTTATTTTCTTAAATACTCTTGTTGAAAGCTGCCGGCTTTTCCGTGTTTCAGTTCTCATTCGCCGGCAGCATCTTATTCTATATTGGAATCGTTCTGTACATGCTTAAGCTTTCATTTATAATTAAATCTATCTTCCTTTGTTGCTCTTTATTTGAAACAATATAGTGGAATGCTCTTAAGAAACAGGTCCAAGTCCTCTCATAATCCGGACTTTGTTACGCCATATTGGGGCCCTCAATTAGAATACTCGGATCATCGTGCCCTGGAAAGTCATGGCATAACAATATGTGTATTATATCTTAAACATACATTTCATGTGCTTGAGGTGAGGAAAGGTTATAAAGATATTTTATATGAATAATATCTAAAACGGTTATGTGCCTATAATTTTCCCCGTTGTTGATTGTATGTCAATAAAATATACGGCTACAATATTTTGTAAGTGTGAGGTTGAGAGATGTAGCAAACTTCACTAAATTGGTGTTACGTGGTTTTAATACAAGTAATCATTTTTCCATCCTTAATTTGTTATAATCCTCATTTCTACATTTAAACCTACCAATGCAAAAATATGTCGTAAAATAATTCTCTCTCTCTCACTAGTTATCTATTAATAAGACCGGATCATTTAATCTAGCCAGTTATGCATCTTTATTTATCAATCCATCTGGTCATAGTGAGCTGTATAAAGAATAACATTGATATAGGTTATGTAGTTAGAACAGCACTTAGATAGGACAGTATTCTGGCATAATATTTGGCTTCACACATACTGTGATTTCCACCCAACTTAAGTACACATCTCCCAATGAAAAAAAAATCCTTTGAAAATTCCTGGATCCATATAGAAATCTTGATTACCACAAAAATAACTATCTATTAGCAACATTTCCTGAAATTTTCATTCAATTGCAAATAAACAGACTAAATAATCCGGTTAAAACATAACTGAGCTTGGTGGAGATAAAGGTCTACATATAAAATCCACGCTTGATATGGAAACCCACGCAAATCCAAAATGTAATATAATAAAAACCATATGATGCTTTTATGTGTCATTACTACTGGGTTTATATTCAGCTAGTTGGTGTGTATCAACAGTATATCTTCCTCATCTACCTGATCAACATATAAATTGACATGTCATCCCATCTAATGACTCGTCATATTAATATAATCCACCTAATGTGAAAGCATGGAAAACATTTTTTATAACTTTTCTGGCGGTCATATCTCAGATACTGATAATTTGAGGATAAGAAAGCGATACTGAGTAATTTCAGTATTATGTGAACATCAGTGTAATCTTAAAGTTTACCATACATACAGATGGTTTTCTTTATAGTTTACATTTTCTTTCACCTCTCACTCTCTCCCCCTCTGGATTTCCTATGACGTCACGGTGGAGGTGCGCGGACGGGGGTGGGGGTGCTCAACGTACCTTATGGTATTCGTTTTACCTTGGTTCTACCAACGTCTGCCGGCCACTATCCACCGTAGCCTCTTCACCGTGGAGGACCAGCTTCCCGTGGAGAAACTCGCCACACTCGCCGACGAGCTCAGACTCAGTCCCAACAATTCCTTTGCCCTCCGTCTCCCACATCAAGACAGATCCCCACTACGAGCGCCTCGCTCGTCGACATGGTGACTCCACTCACACTGCAAGTTAACGAGCTCAAGGAACAAGTTCAAGAAGCAGACCGCCATAATTTTTCCCGCTGGCAACGTTCCAGATCCAGACCAAGATCCAGGAGCACGGACCGCACCCCAGCAGTATGTTACTACCATACCCAGTTTGGTTCCAAGGCACGCAACTTACGCAAGTGTAACCAACCCTGGGCCTTCACCAATTCCCCCCCACTTTAAACCCCAGCGGCGAACATTAGAGGTGCATACTGTTCGCCCCTCCCGCTCACAACTCCTCTACATCAGAGACCCTCTGACGCGCCACCTATTTCTCATTGACACTGTCGCTGCAGTCAGCATACTTCCTGCTTCACCCAGTTCAAGGATGTTACCACCACTCACTTCCCTCTACGCAGCCAACAAGACGAAGATTGACATCTTCAGGAAGACTAACTTAACCCTCTCCCTCAACCTACGTCGTGCCTTCGAGTGGGCGTTCTACGTCGCCGACGTATCTCAACCAATCCTCGGAGCCGATTTCCTCAACCACTACGGTCTTGTCGTCGACATACAGCGCCGTCGCCTCTACGATATCTCAACGCGCCTCTCGTCTGCGGCCACAATCGACCTGGCGTTAGCACCAGCATCTCTGTCACCAGTCAAGACATCCCTTTCGCTTCCCTACTGCAACAGTTTCCCACTCTCACTCAGCCACATCCTTGCACACCGCCGATACGTCACCACGTCGAGCATCGCATCGTCACTTCTGGCCGCACAACCCACGCCAAGCCACGACGTCTTGCACCCGAACGACAACGCATCGTCAAGACCGAGTTCGAGTCCCTTATGCGCCAGGGGATCATTCAGCCCAGCAACAGCAACTGGTCTTCAGCACTTCACGTTGTACCCAAAAAGAGCGGTGATTTGCGACCGTGCGGTGACTACCGAGCACTGAACTCCCAAACTGTCATCGATCGGTACTCCATCCCCAACATCTAGGAATTTGGGTCCCAGCTCTTCGGCTGTACCACCTTTTGTACGCTGGATCTTGTGCAAACCTTCCATCAGATCCCTGTCCATCCCGATGACATCCCGAAGACGGCCATTACCACCCCATTTGGCCTCTACGAGTATGTCCGGATGCCCTTCGGCCTGAAGAATGCAGCACAGACATTCCAACGCTTCATCGACGAAGTTCTACGTGGCTTACCCTTCTGTTTCGCCAGCACAGATGACCTCCTCTTCGCCAGTCTTGATGAAGCCACCCACCGCCGTCACCTCGAAGAAGTCCAAAGAGAATTGTAATTTTCTTCTTCTCTCACGGACGATTTCCTTCGCTAATGTAGTGATAACTAATCACTTCAGGCAACACGCCACTACAAGCGTCCCCTTCTCTAAATGATGAAAACTCATTGTGAGGAGTTCTCGGACAACAATTCTTCAAATCTCCTGCTCTCCTCTTCCTCCTCCTCCTCCTTTTCCCCCCGGCTCCAACCTCGTCTCAGAACCTACCCCAGTCGCTTCATGGTTTCCCTCCTGTTGAGCGCAGTGTTCGTGTTTGGGTCTGCAGAGAGGCGAACGAGCCCCAACACAAACAAAAAAGGAGAAAAGAAAATTAAATTACAAGATAAAAGCCGAGGAAGAATTTGAGGAAAAGGAACTGAAAGGGAGAGGGAAGAAGGGATGAAGAAAGAAAGACGAGGAAGAAAAGAGAAACGTCAAGATAAAGACGACTTAGAAGTGTAGAGTGGACTAGTATATCAAGATTATTAATAAAAATTTATTCAATAAAACGCTGAATTCAGTGTTTTCACGAGAAAAAATCGTGGACTGAGAAATTTTCTGAAAAATAAAAATTTCTTGTACAACGTCTAAAAAATTAAATAAAAGTTCTTGGGGGTGTCACTAAATTTCCTAAAACATGAACTGCATAAAACTGGGAGAAAGATGGAAATGGGCGAGCAAGGTGACAACATACGAAGAAAACGTGTAGCGAAGGGGTGGGCAACCATATTAAGTGTGGGTGCCAACATAAGCCAAATCGTTGGTACAAACTTTCCTCACGTGCCAACGGAGTGAGATGATTGTAGGCCTACATGCGAGTGTAGGCCTCCTCTCCCTCCCTTCAGCTCCCAGGAGGAGCCCCAGCCAATCCTCCGACCAGCGCAGAATGCTGTGTTACCGATGGCCATACAAAAGAAGTTGGAGATTTATTAGTTATCTATTCTAAGGCGAGCTCTGGGTTTCGCGTGCCGGAAGAAAGTAGTTAGCGTGCCAGGTTTTGCACGCGTGCCAAGGGTTGCCCACTCTTGATGTAGAGTATAATACATACGAAGGGGGGAAAAGGAAAGGAAAAGGAAGAGGATGATATGGGGGAAAGATAGGAAGAGGAAAGAGGACGACACAAAGGGAAAGAGAGGAAGAGGAAAGAGGGCGACACAAAGGGAAAGAGAGGAAGAGGAAAGAGGGCGACACAAAGGGAAAGAGAGGAAGAGGAAAGAGGACACGAGGGAAAGGAAGAGGAAAGAGGAGGACACGAGGGAAAGGAAGAGAGGAAGAGGAAAGAGGAGGGCACGAGGGAAAGGAAGAGAGGAACAGGAAGGAGGAGGACACGAGGGAAAGGAAGAGAGGAACAGGAAAGAGGAGGACACGGGGGAAAGGAAGAGGAAAGAAGATACGGGGAAAAGGAATAGAGGAAAATGAGTAAAGACGAGGATACGGGGAGAAAGAAATGGGAGGGAAGAGGAAAGAGGAGGAAAGAGAGGAAGTGGAGGAAAGAAGAGGAAAGAGGAGGGAAGAAGAGGAAAGAGGAGGAAAGAAGAGGAAAAGGGAGGAAAAAGGAAGAGGAGAATACTGGGGTGAAAGTAATAATGAGAGGAAGGAGGATGATACTGGGGGAAAGGAAGAAAGTGAGGAAGAGGAAGAGAGGAACAAGAGGAAAGAGGATACGAGAAACTAAGAGAGGAAGAGGAGAAAAGAGGATATGGGGAGGGGGAGAAGGAAGTTAGAAAGAGGAAGAGAGGAAGAGGATGGAAAAGGGGAGCAAGTAAAGTGGAAATCGAGAGGAAACTAAGACGACGACTTATATTCCCCGTGACCTGGACTGACCCAGGGCGGGGCGGTTCGAACCCCGCCACTGCGACCACAGCACCAACCGCCACAAGACGAACGGCTGTGTTGTCTGTTCCTCTTTCGAACGACACAGCAACGTCTCTGGGGCAGAATTTATATGAAAAAATCTTAACCCATAAATCTTCAAAATGGCTGAGATTTTAACCTAAATCAGCTGTCCATAATGTCGAGGTTATGTCTAGACATAAGTATTTAGGTCGCCGACAGAGATTTAGGTAAAATTTCCGCCATTAGGGTAAGGATCTTTTATAAATTAGGGTCAGGATCTTTCATAAATTCGGCCCCTGGTTCCTTCACCGCATTTACTCCTTTTCGGCTTTAACAAGGGTGATATAGGCATGGTCATCATATTAAGACAACAGAGCAGGACTCGTAGTATTGGGTTTACATTGGACAGATTTAAGATGAAAATAGTCAAGACCTGGTTTAACAATAGATTGGTTAACGAATGGAATAGACTTAGTGACCATGTAGTGAACGCTGAAACAACGGATAGTTTTAAGAGAAGATAACTGAAGAGTATTGGGCAAAGGCGACTACTTCGGGCATAGCTACTCATTCATAGCTACCTAATTCATTGTTGTAGGGAAGAACCATCGCGTCCAAAAGGCAATGACAGGTAAAGTAGGCCAATGTGTCCCAAATAATTCCATTCATGTAATATTAAGCAATAATTAAACTAACTGATAAACAATCAATGATTTGCTTTTGCGTCGCGAACTCCCCCTATCAAGCGGCCAGAACGATGCCCATTACAGAGGACTTAGTTTAGAACAGAACGAACCACGCCCTTGGTCCAACTCGCTGGCGGCAGGGTTCGAACCGTGTCACCTCGACCTCCGCCGCAAGTAACGACGCTCTAACCCGCTCAGCCATCGGGCATTCAGATAAACAAAATTATTAATTGCTGACGTACCTGTTGAACATTTTTAAAAATTAAATTGGGCGACAAGAAATTTGGAAACGTGTGACTGGTTCACTGATTCATAATAAAATATTAGAGATAATTACCGCCACTTTAGGGCATACGAGAGCTTGTTAATCACGACAAAATTGTCCAAATTTCATAAGCGATATGCGAATACAGTACGCTCAGAACTAATTAGGACTAATCCGATTCGTGTCAATTAATCTGCACGTGATAATTACAGCCCTGACTGGGCGGGGAGGTGACCCGACGTCGGCTGAACTCAGATGATTATTTCACCGATAAAGTCAATACTACATAAGTTAGTAACAGCTTCGTAACTATTAATACAATTCGTATAGATTAATCTACACATGATGCGATCATTTCAGGAAAATTTAATGATCATTTGCACAGGATTGTATCTTAAATAATTCTGGTTTTCAAGCAAATAGGAACAACAGACCCACGTGCTATGCCACTGGATACATTTTTGATCTCACGAGCAGGTAGACGCGAGTTCGAGCCCCGGGACCCACTGTGTTGGTTCTCGTCAGCCCTGACCGGTCGGGGAGGTGACTTAACGTCGGCTGAACTCAGATGATTATTTCACCGATAAAGTCAATATTACCTAAGTTAGCAACAGCTTCGTAACTCCTACGTTTTTTTATTATTATTTATATTTCTGTCTGCATAGATGAAAAGACCTAATTTTAGGAGTTCCCTCTTGAAACATTTCTAGAGTAAACGTGACGAGTTTCCCCATTTTAGAATAATAAAACCTATTTGTTTATTCCATCTGGATGCTCGCTGGCCGAGCGGGTTAGCGTCGCTACTTGCGGCGGAAGTCGAGGTGACGGCTGTTCGAACCCTGCCGCCAGCGAGTTGGACCAAGGGCACGGTACATTCAATTCCACGCTACAAAGTTTTCTGTAAGGGGCACCGTCCTAGCCTCCTGATAGGAGGGCGTTCGCGACATTAAACCGAATCAGTTTATTCTATCTGCAGCCAGCATCACATACACCAAGGCGGTGGTTAGGAACCTACTACACCAGGAGGCGCCGAGTAGCTGCGGCCGAAGCCGTCATTTTTGCCCAATCATGCGCTCCTGGGAGTATTGGGGCAGGCAAGTCACTGTTGGGTTTGGGAGAGGTGTGCGGGAATCGAACCCACGACTAGGGAAATGCGAGACCAGCACGCTTCCGATGACACCACCAACGCACCTGACGCGAACAAATCTTCCTCGGCGATTGTATTATCCCTTTCTTGCCCTTTCGAGATCCGTGTTATGACCTCTCCGACCTCTTGTTCCTCATCGAAAGGTCCATCCAATCTCCCGGGTCGCTTCCGCTGCCGCTGCTTTCTCCTCCAAGTCTCCTTCGCCTTTATTTCCTCCTCCGTATAGATCCAGACACTTCCTCTTCCTTCTTCCTCTCCTATTTCTTCTTTCTTCCTCCATCTATCTGGTCCTCTTTCTTCCTTCTTACATCCTCCTTTCCATCTGTCTGGTGGGACGGTTCTTTCAGGTAATTTCCTCCTCATTCCTGCCTTCACCCTCCTTTCCATTTGGTTGGTGGTTGCTTAGTTGTGGGTTAGAATCCCGCACTCCTTTCCTGGCGTAGGTTCACCACCTTACTCTTCTTCTTCCTATTTGTCAGCTGGGCCGATTCTTCCTTGGCACTTCCTCCTTCTTCCTTATTATCTGTCTGGTGGACAGATTTTTTTTTTTCATACCATTTCCTCCTTCCCGTCTTCTCTGTCTAGTGGGACGGTTCTTCTAAGGCGCTCCCTCCTTCCTGTCTTCTTCCTCCTCCTTTCCATCTGACTGGTTTCCCAGTTCTTCCATGACACTTCTTCCTTCCTTCTGCCTTCTCTCTCTCTCTTTCCTCCTACTTTTGATCTGTCTGGTTGCCTGATTCTCCCGTGGTTCTTCCTCCTCCTCCTCTTCATTTGTCTGGTTACCCAATTCTTCCTTAGCGCTTCCTCCTTCTTTTCGCCTTTCTGGTTGTCTAATTATTCCTTTGCGCTTCCTGCTCCTCCTCCTTTTCATCTGTCTGGTTTCCCAATTCTTCCTTGGCGCTTCCTCCTCCTCCTCCTTCCTCCTCATCTGGTTGTTGGGCCCGGTTCCCAGACCTCCTCCGGGGCTTCGAGAACCGATGGATTCTCTTCCTTTCCAGAAAACTTCGAATCTTTCACGAACTCATCGCCTCGAGCGATCAAAGCCGCCGTCATCGTTGTCTGTATCGTCTTCTTCGTAAAAATATCCTTTACCATCGACTTGTCGTGTCCATGGATGGGGATGACAGGTGGTAAGGGACATGGGAACTGTCTGGTGTAGGCCTTACGGTCTCTTGCAGTCTCCATTCTTATTTCTACTATCAACGTTGTCATCATCTCCGACTCTGCCAACTTCTTTGCCAGCAGCTATGCCATTACCAAATTCAATATCTTCATTTCCTTCATTACCATTTTTACCATCATATCATCTCCTCCTCTTCACCCATCTTTTACCCGTCCTCATCCTTTCCTCCTTACTGTCCTATTTCTCTCACTCCTCTTCCTGATCCTTCTCTCACGCCTTCTCACTCATCGTTTTCCTCTTCCTGCCCTATATTTTGCAGAACACAAGAATGGGGGTAGACTGCGAGGTACCATAAGGCTATCCTCACCTCTTGAAGGATCATTCTTTATACAGTCACGGTCTTCTACTTTAAACATATAAAGGCAATTTTTCGACACAGTGATATTCCGAAACCCTGTGCCCGGCTCCATCTTAAGTTAGATTGGATTTACACCCAATAGGGTCTTTCAGGTGAAAATCGCCTGACGCAAGACTAATGGCAGAGTACCAGATGTATATCTGGCTTGCCCCACAATGCATTTCCATGGCGATATGTGTATGCATGCATGCATGCATGTATGTATGTATGTATGC
>NC_134784.1:34562137-34677137 GCF_046742065.1 Oratosquilla oratoria
GGCATTGTTACGATGTCATAATGTTAAGGATAAAGAACGCTAATAAGAGCATGAATAATGGGGTGTTTTTGAATGCTCCAGGTGGCCCCGGTAAGTCATTTGTGTTTAACACTTTATTGGACTCTGTCCGTTCCATGGGGAAGATAGCTTTGGCTGTAGCTTCTTCTGGGGTTGCAGCTACTGTTTTGCACGGTGGTAGAACAGCTCATAACATGTTCAAGATACCCCTAATGGAATACAATGAAGTGAGAACATGTGACATCAAGAAGAATACCGATTTAGCACAGCTTATGAATATGACATCATTGATAGTCTGGGATGAAGTTGTTATGGCAAACAAGAACACTTTGGAGGTATTGGATATCACTTTGAGAGACATAACCGGTAACGACGCTTTCATGGAAGGAATAGTGTTTGTGTGTGCAGGGGACTTCAGGCAAATCTTACCTGTCATTCGAGGTGGTGGAAAGGATGACGAACTTGGGTATTGCATCAAGTCAAGTGGCTTTTGGGAAGACCTTATCAAACTCGAACTTACCGAAAATGTGAGTCTGAAAACTACAGACCAAGAAAACAAGAAATTTGCACGATCCTTATTGTTGTTGGGGCAGGGACATAGACCAATTAAAAACGATGAAAATGTCATGATAGAATCGGAAGAAAAAATGAGTGAGGAGTTTAACAATTATTTTCTATCGGTGTTTACTAATGAGAGGTTAGATAAAGTACCTGACTGCGATCCGATTTTCAGAGGGGATGAAGAAAATAGCCTGACTAATATCAGCATTAGTAAAGAAGAAGTTATCAAGCAGATTGACAGACTTAAAGCTACAAAATCTCCGGATCCGGACGAAAATTTTCCAAGAATGCTTAAAGAGTGTAAATTTGAAATCTGCGACCAGTTAACTGAAATATTCAATAAATCGGTAGACACTGGTTCTGTTCCAACTGCTTGGAGGCAGGCAAACGTTGTTCCTGTTTTTAAGAAGGGAGATAGATCGACCATATGCAACTACAGGCCAATCAGTTTGACATCGGTTATAGGAAAAATGCTTGATTCAATAATAGTAAATAGACTCAGAAAACACATTGAAGGGCATAATTTAATTCGTGATTCACAGCATGGTTTCTCCAAAGGTAAGTCATGCGTGACTAATCTTCTATCCTTTTACACTAAGGTATATAAGGCGTCAAACAACAATGAAAATTACGATGTTATTTACCTTGACTTTAGCAAAGCGTTCGACAAAGTGCCACACCAGAGACTACTAAATAAAATCAAAGCCCATGGCATAGGAGGAAAAGTGTTAGAATGGATTAGAGCTTGGATTAGTAACAGAAAACAGCGGGTCACCATAAATGGAATAAAATCTAGGTGGGGCAATGTTACTAGCGGGGTCCCCCAGGGCTCGGTTTTGGGTCCCTTGTTGTTCATTATGTATATAAACGACTTAGACGATGGGTTAAATAGTGATGTTAGTAAGTTTGCGGACGACACTAAAATAGGACGCCTAATTAGGTCAGGAGAAGACGCCCAGATTCTGCAGGATGATCTTAATAAACTGTTAACATGGTCGGTGAAATGGCAAATGAACTTCAATATCTCTAAGTGTAGCGTGTTAAACGTAGGGCTACACAACCCCGAAAATAGATACAACTTAGATAACACGTTTTTAGACAAATCTGAGTGCGAGAGGGACTTGGGAGTTCTGGTGAGTCCGGACCTTAAAACCAGGAAGCAGTGCATTAGCGCCAGAAATAAAGCAAACAGGGCATTAGGCTTCATTGCTAGGACGGTAACGAATAGAAGTGCAGAGGTAATTATTAAACTCTATCTAGCGATAGTTAGACCCATCCTTGACTATGCGGTACAGTTTTGGTCTCCGTCCTACAGAATGGACATAAATTCACTAGAATCAGTACAGAGAAGAATGACCAAAATACAAGGACTCGGAAATTTGCCTTACGAAGAGAGGCTTAGGCACCTAAACTTACACTCTCTGGAAAGACGCAGAGTGCGGGGTGATCTAATAGAAGTTTTCAAGTGGATCAAAGGCTATAACAAGGGTGATGCAAACAAGGTCATCATAATAAAACAACAGGACAGGACGCGCAGTAATGGGTATAAACTGGACAAATTTAGATTTAAGAAGGAAATAGGCAAGAATTGGTTTACAAATAGGGTGGTCGATGAATGGAATAAACTTAGTAACCACGTAGTAAGCGCTGAAACTATCAGTTGTTTTAAAAAACGATTAGACAACTTTATGGATGGGGATGACAGGTGATGGATACGGAGCTGCCTAGTGTAGGCCTTATGGTCTTTTGCAGTCTCCTTTATTTCTTATGTTCTATGTTCTACTAAACTGAAAAAAAAAAAAAAAAAAAAAAATCGGAATAATGACACGGAGTCGGGAAGAATTAATTGGTAAAGTTTACGGGAGTCTCTCCGATAATGTTCTTAACGAACGTTTTTTGGAGAGTAGGGTGATAGTAAGCCCTACAAATAATGACGTAGACGCAACCAACGACATTGTGTATGACATGTTTGAAGGAAGGGAGAAAACATACCTAAGTATTGATACTCCGATTGAAATAGGTTCGGATATACAGACCTCTGTTTTAAATGCCATAGACACCCCTTCTATCCCTTTGCATAAATTGCGGGTTAAGGTTGGTTGCGGGTTAAGGTTGGTTGCGTGGTAATGGTTATGAGAAACATTACTCCTTCCAAGTTGTGTAATGGTACGCGATTGATGGTCACCAACTTTGAAAAGAACACTATCGTTGGCAAGATTCTAGGGGGAACGTATTCAGAACAGACCGTAATCCCCAGGATAACACTCGAGTCCACGGATTCAAGTATCCTCTTCAAGCGCAAGCAGTTCCCTGTCAAGCTGAGTTTTGCCATGACAATTAACAAGTCGCAAGGGCAAACATTTGAAAAATGTGGACTTTTGCTAGATGGCACCCAGTGCT
Source organism: Oratosquilla oratoria (assembly GCF_046742065.1). Classification (NCBI taxonomy): domain Eukaryota; kingdom Metazoa; phylum Arthropoda; class Malacostraca; order Stomatopoda; family Squillidae; genus Oratosquilla; species Oratosquilla oratoria. Next base: position 34,565,117 of record NC_134784.1, read on the forward strand.
TCGCACATGGACAATTGTACGCTGGGTGTTCCCGTGTTACGAGTTGGGGCTCACTATACTACTATACTGGGTGGAAGAAGGTTAAAGACAGTGAATGTCGAAGACTACCTACCAACGTAGTATATAAAGAGTTATTCTTTGCCCAAGATGTGCCAGTAGAGCCCGAACAGCAATCAAGGGTGGTGACCGAACACTCGGACGACGCAGCGATAGCAGAAGAACCTGATCAGTCCATGGTAGTAATCCCTCCAATATCGGAGAAAGAGGCAATCGATATGGTACTCCCAGACTACACTTATGATAGTGAAGAAGATGAGAAACCGACAACCCCTGAAAGTACTGTAAAAGAAGAAATAGAGGCTATGCAAGGTAAACTTGACAATATCAACGAGGCTGTAAATTTGCAACGTAAACTTGAACATAAACTTGACAATATCAACGAGGCTGTAAATAAGTTGTTGGAGGCATCGGGTGAGGAGCCTACTCAAGAGGGAAGATCGTTGGCACCCAAGAGGAGAAGAGAAGGTGATGAGACAGAAGATGAACCTATAAAGCGTGTGAAGATAGATGATAAGGCTGATTCAGATAAAGCAATCGGTATTAAAAAAAGATGGACGGAGCGCACTGCGAGTGAAGCAAGCGACCCACGCAGCGTGTTTTGCCGAAGGCCAAGCACCCCTGGCATAAGCCAGGTGCCTGTATTATATATTATATTATATATATATATATATATATATATATATATATATAAAGGAAATGGAATCCAAGATGGACGACAACAGAGAAGGTATAAACAACATGCGAGACGTCATGTCGGATTAGGCACATAAAATCAATTAATAATCAAATAAAAACAAAAAATACTGTACAATACAGGTAACGCTTGAAAAATGGGTAGGTCAAAAGAAAACAGTATACAAAGACTACTATGCCGACTCAACTACAAAATTTTAGGAACAATGAAAATAAGCTTAACCCACAAACAAAAGAGAAAACAGGCAGATTAAAAAAAATATTTGTAAATATTTATTGGAAATAACCAGCGCTTCTACCCTTGGAAAGAAATGGAAGACTGATAAAGAATGGGAAATTGGGGTTTCATCGATTCGAGCCAATTCAATACGTCATTTCCTGTTTGGCGGCCATTATTGTTTACACTGTCGACATGACGTCACAAAGAAGCAGGAAAGGAGAGAGAGAGAGAGAGAGAGAGAGAGAGAGAGAGAGAGAAGAGAGTGGAATGGAGCAAAGGAAAGCGAGGGAGGTTATAGTGAGAAGAGACATAATAAAAAATAAAATAAAAAAGGAAAGAAAACTGGGTACAGAAATCACGGGTGGAGACTCAAATAAACATTGAGGAGAGAGAAAAAAAGGGGGTGATGACAAGGTAGTGGGGACAGTTATAATGCAAGCAAAAAATTAAAATAAATAAAAGACAGAAGAGAAAGGGATAAAAAATAAAAGGACGAAGAGTAAAAATTGGAAAAGAAAAGAAAGCAAAGGACAGACAATTAACAAAGGGAGCTGAGCAGACGAGGGAGAGAAATCGTGACCACGAAAGTGTTTGGGTGGTGGTGGTGGCGTAGGCATTTACCTAGTTGTATTTTACGGGAAGGGGAGCTATGCTCGTGGTGCCCCGTCTTCATATCTCATTTTATCTTGACTGTTTTTATATTCGTGTATTTGTGTATTTGTGTGTGTGTGTGTGTGTGTGTGTGTGTGTGTGTGTGTGTGTGTGTGATGATTTTGGTGGCGGCTGTAATAACTTGTCCCCTCTCCTTTTCCCATTCTCCGTCTCCATTTCTTTGAATTTTATTTAGGATGTTGGATTTTGTTATGCATGAATGGGAGCGCTCAGGTCCTCCACCATCACACTCGATAGGCCGAGGTTAAACCCCAGTCCCGCCCCGTCCTGCCTTTAACCATGGAGACCCACCTTCCTCCCCTCCTCCTTCTCTTCCTCCATCTGCGTCCGGTCCAGTTCTTTCCTCCTTTCCTCCTTTCCTCTTTCAGTCCCTGGTTTCCTTCCCTCCTTTCTTCTCCGTCCCTAACTCACTCCCACTCTTCTTCAATCCCATTCCCTCTCGATCTTCCTCCTTTCCTCCCTCCCTCTCACCTCCCCCCTTTCTCCTTCTGCCACAGACTCCTTCCCCCTCTTCCTGCCCCTCATTCACTCACTCACTGGGTCTTTGTCCGCTCTTCTCTCTAAATCAAATATATTTCCTTCTTCCTCGTTTCTCCTCCTCCTCCTGATCTTCCTCTTCCTCCTACTCCTGATCTTCTTCTTCCTCCTCCTCCTCCTGATCTTCCTCTTCCTGCTCTTCCTCCTATTCCTGATCTTTCCCTTCCTCCTACTCCTGATCTTCCTCTTCCTCCTCCTCCTGGTCTTCCTCTTCCTCCTATTCCTGATCTTCCTCCTCCTACTCCTGATCTTCCTCCTTCTCCTCCTCTTCCTGATCTTCCTCTTCCTGACCTTCCTCTTCCTCCTAGTCCTAATATTCCTTTTTCTCCTGACCTTCCTCTTCCTTCCCTCCTGATCTTCCACCTCTTCCTCCTATTCCTGATCCTCCTCCTCCTCCTGACCTTACTCTTCCTCCTGACCCTCCTCTTCCTATTCCTGATCTTCCTTACTCTTCCTTCCCTCCTAATCTTTCACCTCTTCCTCCTCCTAATCTTTCACCTCTTCCTCCTCCTAATCTTTCACCTCTTCCTCCTCCTAATCTTCCTATTCCTCCCATCCTGATCTTCCTCTTCCTCCCTTCTGATCTTCCTCTTCCTCCTCCTGATCCTTCACCTCCTTTTGATCTTCCTCTTCCTCCTCCCAAGATATTCTCCATTGACTTAGTGTGTCAATAGCTGCCCCGGAAAGGCCACCCGGTCGAAGCTACGGAGGAGGATGTCACGGACGAAATAAGAATCTGTTTTTTTGACTGTCAGGGTTGGACAGAGAATGCGAGGGGGGGTGAGAGTGGGAGGGGGAAGAGATAGGAAGGGGGGAAGGGGGAGGGGAGAAGGGGGAGAGGGAAGGGGAAGGGAAAAGGGGAAGAGGGAAGGGGAAGGGAGAAGGGAAGTGGGAGGGGATAAGAAATGGAGGGGGGAATAGAGGGGGAAAGAAATGGAGGTAGGAAAATAAAATGGGGAAAGAGAGGGAGGGGAAAAAGAGAGGGAGGTGGGGAAGAAAAGGTGAGAGGGAAATAGGGAGGGAAATAGAAGAGAGGGAGGGGGAAAGAGGGAGGGTGAGAGGAGGGGGAAAGAGAGGGGGGAGGAAAGAGAGGGAGGAGGAAAGAGAGGGAGGGGGAAAAGAGAGGGAGGGGAAAAGAGAAGGAGGGGGAAGACGAGGGGGACAAAAGGCGAGGGGGAGGGGGAAAAGACGGTCACGGCGAGAGAAAGAGAAAGAGAGAGAGAGAGAGAGAGGGGACGAGGAGGAACGGGAGTAGGGAGGGAAGGGGGCCCAGGATGGAGGGAAGAGTAGAATGAGAGAATAAACGAGAGAGAAGAGAGAGGAAGGCCACGGAGGCGGGAGTGAGGGGGGGGGGAGCGTTGAAGAGATAATTTGTGAGAGGAAAACGAAAATGAAGAAAAGGGAGATGGCGCCGAACAACGCGTGGAAAAATCTTAGCGTCCACATTATCATACATTTAAGTTTAAGAAGGAAATGGGCAAGAATTGGTTTACAAACAGAGTGGTTAACCAATGGAATTCATATAGTAGATTACGTTAACGGGAGAGGCGGAAAGTGGGTTAAGTACAACGTGGAAGTTGTGTGGCTAAAAGAGGACACATGTAGTGGAAGTCGTGGAGCGGGAAATCAGGAAGCGACGTGGGACGGAGATGAAATGTAAACTCAAATATGAACTCATAAAAGAAAACGAAAGATAAACAAAAGCATAACAATGGCTGAGGGGGGAGTTGGGCGGACAGAACCACAAGCGAGCTGATGGTGCAAAAGGTGAGGTAAAACAAAAATGGAAAGCGAGAGTGAGGGGAAGGACTAGAAGAATGGTTGGAGAGCAAATACGAGTGATGAACACTCATGAGGGAAGGTACATACATATACCAAGGCTTTTTCCCCCTTACAAGGGAGGTAGCCAAAAAGGAAAAGGCATAAAATCATTCCCACCCATTCCATCACTAAATACACTCCACACCCCCTCCACCCTCCCTCTTATCTTAACACCTCCTGGATGACGGGTCATCCCTGCACCTTGTCCACTGCCCTGGGTCAGAAGCAGTGTCGCAAGACACACCACATCCACAGCAAGGCCGCTTCATTAAATCGGCGACCCCCCCTCTCCGTCTCCCCATGCATACAAGGAGAAGACGGGGAGAAATCCCTTCGGGCTGCGTCAAATTTTGCTCACACATACTACCTCATCCCCCCGCACATTCCACCTCATGCATCACAACATCATCCATATATAACCATTCTCCATTCACCCCTGTCTTCTGTCCTCTCCCGTCCTTCATCAACAGACATTGCCCTCGTCCCCAAACCCCCCAACACCCCATCCATCCTCCTCATCCTTGTTTGTTCCCTAATGTTCACTCACTCCTCATCTTTCTTCCATACCTTTTTTTCTAGTCTTTCTTCACTAATTATTTCCATGTGTCCAAACCATCCTAATACTCTTTCACCAACCCTATCTCCCAACTCCATTTCCACCCCTGTTCTCCTCTTCACCTCCTCATTTCTCATTCTATCCAGCCTAGTAACCCCCATCATACTTCTCAGACACCTCATCTCAAACACATTCAAACTCCTTTTCTCTTCCTCTCTTATGTTCCATGTTTCTTCCCCAGACAGTGCTGTTGGCACAATCACTCCTTCATATAGTCTCCTCTTAGCATCCATTCCCAAATGTCTATTCCTCATTACACTCTTCAATCCACCAAGGCATTTACTCACTTCTCTCAATCTACATCTACCTCCACCTTCACTCCACCTTTTCCTGCCACATTTGCACCCAAGTATTTAAAACTATCCACTTCCTCTAGTCACTCTCCCTTTATTCTCACTTCCAGTCTACTGCCACTTTCACCCCTTGTACATCTCATCACCTTACTTTTACCCACATTTATCTTTAGCTTTCTTCTATCACATACTCTCCCAAACTCTGTCACAACTTCCTCAATCCCTCCTCCGATCCTGCCACAAGCGCAGTGTCGTCCGCAAACGACAGCTGGCTCACCTCCCACTTTTCTCCATTTTCTTTAACCATCTCCAATCCCTGACCCACTACCCTTGCATTTACCTCTCGCACTACCCCATCCATGTACAAGTTGAACAGCCAGGGCGACATAACGCATCCTTGACGAAGTCCCACCTTTACCTCGAACCACTCACTCTCTCCATTTCTAATCCTGACACAAGCTCTACTACTCTCATAAAAACTCTTGACAGCTCCTAGCTTTCCTCCTATCCCGTATATCTGCATAACCTCCCACAGTGTCTCTCTGTCTACTCTATCGTAAGCCTTTTCCAGATCCATAAAAGCCAAAAAAACATCCTTCCCCTTTCCTATAGCTTTCTCACATATCTGTCTTACCACAAAGATCTGATCTACACAACCTCTACCTGTCCTAAATCCACACTGTTCCTCACCAATTACTCCCTCTGTTCCTCTCCTAATCCTCTCAATCAAGATCCTCCCATAAACCTTCCCAACTACACTTAACAAACTAATCCCTCTGAAACTACTACATTCACACTTGTCCCCTTTTCCCTTGTAAAGTGGAACTATACAGGCACTCCTCCAGTCCTCCGGCACTCTACCCTCTCTCCAGCAAACATTAAATAACGTAGAGAGGGATGCTAGTAGCGATGACATAACACGCGAGCGATAATGCAGAACAACACCCAAGTAAACCGGAAGGTTTCATCTTTTTCTATATTTTTGTTTATTCCGTTCATTTAATTAATTTTTATTTTAGGTTTGCGGGGCTGTTACCCGGCCAAGCCTCAAGTTTGCTAGCAGGAGACTGACACTGTGTGGAAGCTTTGCAGCTCAGCGAGTACGATCTATGAGGATACAAGAAAAGTAAACAGGAGAACATGAGAGTGGAGGAGACTGCAAGAGACCATGAGGCCAACACTAGGCTATTCCAAGACCCTTGCAACCTGTCATCCCTATCCATAAAGTTATTTAATTTTCTTTTAAAACATCCAATTGCTTCGGCGCTCTCTCTCACACACACATACAAGAATGGATGAGACTGCAAGAGACCACAAGGCTTAAACTAGGCAGTTCTTACCACCTATCATCCCCATTCATATAGTGATCTCATTTCTCTTAAAACAACCGATAGTTTCATCGCTCACTACTCCATGGTGACTAAGTCTATTTCATTCGTCAACCACTCTTCTGTTGAACCAGCTCTTGCCTATTTCCTTCTTAAACCTAAAATTGTCCAATTTAAACCCATTACTACGAGTCCTGCCCTGTCTGTAAAAGATGAACAAGAGGGAAGGTGCGGCAGAGAGGGAAGGACGAGAGGAAAAATAATGAAAAGGAGAAATGCAACAAAGATCTCGTGCACGAAATGGCAAGCAAGTGGGAAAAAGTGAAGACAACGAAGAGGAGGAAGTAAGAGTTTGTGCCGGAAAGGGGAGGGGGAAGTGTGAAAGTCAGCAGAAGAACTTTACTCTTCGAAATGGCAGCTGCGTCCGAGTTCAATAAACGTTTGGAACATTGTTGTTGCCGATGAATACAAGAACGTAATCCACCCAAAAGAAAATATTTGCCCAAACGAGTCTGAGGAGGAGACTTGTTCTTCAAAAAGGCACTTGTTTGGTCTCGTCGCATGACTGTAGAAAAAAAAAATTATAATAAAAAATAAAAATAAAATAAAAATAATATAATAATGGTGATACCCATCAATCGAACAAAATCTTGCGGCGCAAAAAAGTACAAATCCTAAAATATGACAATCAAATGGAGGAACTTGGTCCCTCTGATGTGACTCATCCCCCACCCCCGTCCCATTTTATTACTGCAATACACCATGTTATATCAAATAAAAAACTGCGGCGGAAAACACGTTTGCTTCAACTTTTTACTGAACCAGACGGCAATCGTTTCTCCTCCACGAGTACAAAATCTTAATATTTTCTATCGAATCACATGGCTACTGGACTCGCACTTCCTGATATCAAATTATTTTTTCTTCGGAACATTTGTTAGTCTTCGTAAAAGACGTTTTCTTTCTCATGTTAGAATGTTTCCTAACTTTTGCAAATCCGTGGGAGCTGATTACCCTGACCTTCGGAAATTACTGATCTAGTTTATAATTTTCTTTCGCTCGTGTTCCTGACACGCACGGAACGTTCAACCGTTCCAGCACTTTCATTTGTTAAAAGTAGATTCAACCACTTGAATAAAAATATATCTGATACATATACGACATTTTTGATATTGAAAATCGGGTTGCCAATGTTACGAGGACTCTTACTGGCGCGAAATTCTTAATACCCCAAAGCCATCGTCTCTCACTTGTCTCGAAACGTTTCATTACATCCATTACGTTTCGTCCACTTTCATTACGTTATCACTTACGATCCTCACTCTTCAACTTCGTATGTACAGTGTACAGTAACGAGCAAAAGTTTCGACCCAAGCTACTGTTCGTATATATACACATGTACACACCACCTTTTCTGTCTCAATTAACCCTTCCCCCAAAAGTTCGGCAGCGACTATCAGCCGTCTCCGGGGACAAAAATCCCACCCACCTTGATTTCATAAATAATTGAAATCTAGTCCTTTCCGACCATTAAAGCGAAATAAGTCGATCTTGACTTTCCGCGCCAACTTTTCACCGTTCGCCGAGCTGTGAGAAAGCGATGTTTTCCGCCGCCTTCGTCTGTATACACACCGCTTCTCCGCTTAAAGCTGCCCCCACGTCATCACTTCTTTCCGAGTTTAATCTCCTTGGGCGCTGAGGTTACCAAGTTCGCCATGGTTAAGGCACGTTTTGCTTGGTGCCATTACTGTTCAACGATGATCGTCGAACGATTGTCTAGAGCACCAATTCTTTGTTTTTTAGCGACTCTAGTGGTAGCCACTCGAAGCGAAACAGACCCATTCAAAACAAGGAAATAATGCTCTATATCAGTGGTTCTTAACCCGTGGGGAATTCCCCACTGGTGGGGAATGGCGGAGTTGCCAAGTGGGGAATGTGATAACTGTTAGTTAAAAATGTAATATATGCAAACAAAAATTAAGGGCCGTAAAATGGCACAAAAAAGCAAAGCGTATATTTACGCATGGGTTAAAATCGAATTTGTCAAAGACCGATGCTGTGGTGGGAAATGGAGAGTTGGCTCCCTTAAAAGTGGGGAATTGGAGAAAAAAGGTTAAGAACCCCTGATCTATATAATCGTTTGACAATCACCAATGGGCCATGACCGATATTAGCATCAAGCAAAACGCACCTTTTACCTAAACAACAGTGAAGAAGTTCTTCTTCTTCCCTCTTTCCCCAAATCATTCCCATCTCGCCTCCATTTTCCAGTCAATTACATGATCTTGGTCCCTCACATGAACAAAAATACCACTAGACATTTGACCACTTCTCACACTGTATTTATGTTGGTTTATTCTTGTTTGTAAATCTTTGCCAGTTTGTCCGATACTGTCTGTATTTCCTTTACTGTATTCCCTTGATGATGTCTTAAATAGACGAAAACGTTCGGACTACGTTTCTTATTTACCAGTGGGGGTTTTTTCTGCAAATTATATTCACGTGTCATTTGTGAAATACTGCAAAACATGGAATCCACGCGCCACTTCTTGGATTTCTCGTCCTATGCTCCTGTCGTTTCATCATTCTGTTCTTCTCTCATCAAATCGCACGAGACTAAACTACGTCTACAGTTCCTGAAAAGATGTCTACAAGAACAGGTTGTTCCAAAATCAATCTTGAACAATCGTCTTTTGAGGATGTGCTAAAAACCATTTGAAGAATTCCATAGGATCATTGTACAAAAACATATTGATATTACTTCGAGAATCCTTTAGAATTACCAACGATAGAAGAAATGCCTTTCATCGCGCCATCCCAGAAGAATGGAAAAACAATCTACTTGATTACTGTTACAGTAAATTGAGATCTGCTCGTAAGACTCTTAGTTACAAACTTAACAAAAAACTACATATTTTGTTGTCAACTTATCAGATAAACCATTAAAATTTGATGAAAAAATGTGCTTTAGGTTTTGGTCTTAGTTTTGCAGCCACTCATGGCGTTGATTTTGTTAATGTTGCCAAAGGGTTTTGTAATTTAGAAAATTTTTGTGATATTCCGGTTCAAGATATTAATATTTGTAAAGGTTTTGTATACGCTTCATCGTCCATGTCCACTATGCCAAATTGTCCTAAGAGATTTTTCAAGTCTTACAATGATCTAAAAAGAGATGAAGAATTACACATTACGAGGGCTAACAAAAGCAATTGCATCGTCGTCATAAAGTTGATTATATAGAAAAAATGGCAACATTACCGGAGGATGAGGAAACCTATAAAAAACTTAGTAAGAATCCCTTAGAGTCCATAAACAGTGATTTTAATCGTGGTATTAAAAAACTGTTGAAAGGACATGAATATCTTATCAAACAATGTTCTACCAAGTCCCCATCTTTACCATATATATATATGGGTTGATCAAAACTCACAAGCCGGGTTATCCTGTTAGACCCATCATTAGTTCTACTGGGTCCATAACTTACAAACTTTCAAAATGGCTTGTTTCCATCTTGAGCCCTTTGGTAGGTACTATATCCAATTCACATATTAATAATAATATGCACCTCATTAGTATTCTTAACGATCTAGACATTAACTATGACTTTAAACTAGTTAGCTATGATGTAACTAGTCTCTTCACCCGTGTTCCAGTTTTAGATTTATTATTGTACTTTGAAGCTGAACTATCTAAACATGATATGCCACTACCTCCTAAAACCATCATTGAATTGATTAAGTTATGTATAGTTAATGCAATTTTTTTTAATGAAGGATACTATGTACAAAAGTTCGGAATGGCCATGGGTAATCTGTTATCTCCATTACTCAGCAACCTATACATGGAGTTCTTTGAGAGGGAATTGTTGCCCAAGATTCTTCCCCCTTTTGTTTTGTGGAAGCGTTATGTGGATGACATTTTATGCATATGGCCTGCAGATCACAATTTAGATTCTTTTCTTAGCAAATTAAATAATCTGGTTCCATCAATAAAATTCACCATCGAAACTGAAATGGATAATAAGCTACCATTTTTAGATATTTTACTACACAGAAGCGGAAGATATTTTAAGTATGATGTCTTTAGAAAGAACACTAATAATTTATCTTACGTTCATTATTAGTTTATTACTCTGCTCACAGTGAAAAAACTAAGCTTTCTGTATTTAGTTCAATGTTCCTCAGAGCGTACAGAATTTGCAGCCCTGAATTTCTGGATGAGTTGAGCAAGCTATACAGAATTGCATCAGACTTCAAATATCCAAAGCATTTGGTAGACAATGCCCACACTATGGCTATAAAAACTTACTATAAAACTCCACAGGAGAAAAATAATTTTTCTCATAAGAACCTCCTATAGTCAGCGCAACGAGAAGTGACCACTAAGGCGGGGTTATGAGATTTCCCGGTTCTGCCACATCTCCACAGATAAGACGGCCCGCACGGCTCACACTGAATGCAGTGTGAGGGGGGCGGGGCCAGAGAATAAATGTAGGGCACCGTCGCTCTCCCTTGCCCATATGCCATGTCTGACTCGAGGAAACGAAACCTTTGTATAGAAAACATTGCTTTGATTTTTACCTCAGTGGTGGTGTGTGACAAAAAATTGGAATATAATTATATGTGGCAACATTATAAAAATATAAAATAAGATTATAGAATAAAAAAAAAATTATAAAATAATTATATGTGGCAGCACAGGGGGACTCCCAGTGCTCCGCCCTAACGGCCATTTCTCAATGCAACGAGTATAGTGCTTCCTTTTCATGAGAGTATGGCAAGACTACCAAAAATACTTAAGGAATTCAATATAAATGTAGTCTTTAAGAACAATAGTACTGTTAAAAATATACTAATTCTCCACATAACACTGAAGGTTGCGTATACACCATTCCTTGTCTGCAGTGCCAAAAATTTTACATCGGACAAACTGGCAAAGATTTACAAACAAGAATAAACCAACATAAATACAGTGTGAGAAGTGGTCAAATGTCTAGCGGTATTTTTGTTCATGTGAGGGACCAAGATCATGTAATTGACTGGAAAAATGCTATTAAGATAACCTCTTGTAATTCCTTTACTGAAAGGAACATAATTGAATCAAGCCACATAAAACAAACTTTTTAACAAAATATCAATCTAAGCCTAGGTATGCACAGGCTTGATCATTTTACTTCAAAGAAAATTGTTACATGTTTTCCTGCCCGGACATTTGGTCCATCTGTGACCTGAGGGCTGCTGGTAATTTTCTCAGGCTTGTGTGACACATCTTTCCGTGTTCCCTGAAATATATTTACTTCTGTATATATACTGTCTGTATCTCTACTGTATTCCCTTGATGATGTCTTAAATAGACGAAAACGTTCGGACTACGTTTCTTATTTACCGGTGTTTTTTCTGCGCATATATATATATATATATATATATATATATATATATATATATGCAAAGTAGACCACTTGGAAAAAGAAACTAACGAAGCAGAGCGCTTTCGTATATTACATCTTCAGTGCAACAAGTACAGTAGATGTAATATACGAAAGCTCTCTGCTTCGTTAGTTTCTTTTTCCAAGTGGTCTACTTTGCATAAGTGAACACACGTACCCGTGTTCTTATTAGCATATATATATATATATATATATATATATATATATCGTTCGTATGGTAATATTTAACGGTCGCCTTGTGAAAGTTGACAGCGGAGCTGACCGCTGGACGCTTGACCTGGTTGTGAAGTCGGTCTGATTCCACGACAATTGCCCACAAGACACTTGCCCACAGGACAAATGCCCACAAGACAGTTGCCCACACCCCTAACCAGAAAAGAGACATTTGCCCACAACAGTTCTTTTTTCCAACATTTTAGTATTCCATCAGTATACTTATATAGTATACTTATACATGCACAAAGCATGTGAGCAATAAAAACAAAGGCTTAGTGAGCTATTTTTCTGTCAGTATATAAGGACAAAGGACCGAGGATCCTCAAAGGAGTCACTAGTGGTGAGTGCACCCTTGCATCCTGTTGTGCGAGAACGTGCACAATTCCACCGGATCCAGTTGCTGTAGGTCCTCTTCTTGACATACATGAAGCCATCGAGACAGAGATTGTCTCCTCCTCTGGTGGTCTTGATGATCTCCATGCTGAGTGTTGAGTGAGTGTATGAGTGATTCATAACCTGACATCCTTATATACTAACAGAAAAATAGCTCACTAAGCCTTTGTTTTTATTGCTCACATGCTTTGTGCATGTATAAGTATACGGATGGAATACTAAAATGTTGGAAAAAGAACTGTTGTGGGAAAATGTCTCTTTTCTGGTTAGGGTTGTGGGCATTTGTCCTGTGAGCAAGTGTCTTGTGCGCGCGTTCGTGTGTATGGTGCTGGAGCGAACGTTCTCATATAACGTGCTGTGACGTGCTTTGTGACGTCACTCTCTTGCTGTCTGTTTTGACTGCAACATGCCACCCCACCACCATCCTCCATGTCCGACCCTTTCATGGTAGGTTGGCCTAAATACCTTCAAAATTGATACACACTTTTAAGAAATAAATTTTGGTTAAGAACAGATGATTTGATGGAGCTTGCGGGGATCACCGAGACTCGATCGATCAAAACCCATTTCAATTGGGGGACCTACCCATTCCAATGAGGTCTTACCCATTTCAATGGGGTCCTACTCATTAGGCAGCATATAATAGTTTCTCTCTAACCATAAAACCCATTACTTTTTCCAGCGTCAGAATAGATAGGAAGCTCGCTGGCTGAGCGGGTTAGAGTGTCGTTACTTGCGGCGAAGGTCGAGGGAATGGTGGTTCGAATCCTGCCACCGGCGAAGTTGGACCATGGGCATGGTTCATTAAATTCCACGTCACTCGCCGGCGAGGACTGGTCACGGTAATTTGCCCACGCTCTGCTGTATTTCCGTCAAGATCTCAACAACCAACACTGGCCCACTTCCACAACAGCTTCAAATGCATATGTAAATATAATATCGTGATACCACCCCTCCTCTACCATCCTTTTATTTTTCTACTCTATACTCTCGCCTCCATCATTCCCCACCCATCACCAAAAAACCTTCATGTAACACATACACTATGAGTGCTAAAGTCCGCCCTCGGACGGTTACCAATCCCAAAACTAATTATGGAGAGATAGATAGATAGATAGATAGAGAGAGAGAGAGAGAGAGAGAGAGAGAGAGAGAGAGAGAGAGAGAGAAAGACCCTGTGCAAACTTGAAATCCCGGTGACCCGACTGAATGAAACGTCCAACGACTACGTGGTTTTTTGCCACAGTGAAAATCATCTTCAACCCCTCTTCAATCAAAAAAAGATTTCGACCCTCAAAGAAATCGGACTGGCTCCTGTATCGACCCTACAACATCTTGCTCAACGATCAGTCTTCTGCCGCGGTATCCAGCCATGGATCGGAAATCGCTCGGCGGAAGAAATTGAAGCCGAACTCATCGAGAAGCATACATTCATCACCACCGCCACCGTAACCAAGCTCGGGGAGTATACAAGAATATTCAAAATCACGTTTGGAACCACCGAAGAAGCGGACTCGGCCCTCTCCAACGGACAACGTATATTTCATCTCGTGGTGCCCCCCTGTAATATGCAACGTGAGGAATACGTAGCGGTCCAGCAATGCCACCGTTGCTGTTCATATTCGCTCAATACAAGATCCTGCTCCAAGACGACCTCCATCTGCTCGAAGTGCGCCGAGGTGGGCCATGACCACCGGAGCCGCAAGACGACCACCTTCAAGTGGATCAACTGCTCGGGGACGTAGCCGTTGCACGAGCCTTCCCAGAATGGAGAAAAGCCGACCAAGCACAACAGACCTCCACACTATCAACCGCCGCTAAGACCGCCGTCTCTTGATATAGATCCAACTCGACCCATTCAATGTAACCAACTCGGCCCATCCCCTGTGACATGTCGGCCCATTTTTGTTAGCCAACTCGGCCCATTTAGTATAGTAGTATTTGTTCGTCAATCTTGCTTCCTTTTCTTCCACATACACTGATTTAAGTTCTTAGTACTTTTCTGTATCTTTACTTTCTTCAAATGTATATTTGAAATGATGAAGAACACACGCACAGAAATATTACGCAATGGTAGGTTATATTCCTTTCCATACATTATTTAATGACTATAATAACAACTGCATTTAGAAACAATTATAGGGCAAATCGTTTCCCTAAGCATTATGAATTATTTGGTTGTTATAATTGTTTGAAAAGAAAGAAATGCTGAGAGAGGGGGGGGGACCGGATTGAGGGGAGATAAACGCGAGGAAGGGGAGATAAGAGAGAGAGAGAGAGAGAGAGAGAGAGAGAGAGAGAGAGAGAGAGAGAGAGACTAGCGACGTGAAATGCCTTGCACCGTTGGACGGTGGTGATGCAGCCTCGTGATGAAAAGTGGTTCGAGATTTATATTATTCTGGCAGAATAATCTTGACACTGCACTTAATCTGGTTAGGAAAAAGGCGCAAGGATTACAAGAAAGTGTTTGGCAAAATTAAGACCTTCTGGGTGAACTAAAAGTTGAAGCTCTAAACATCGATTTTGAACAGCGTCTGGCGTGCAGTTGCAGAAATCATGGCTCATGTACCTATGAATGGTTGCAGCTTTCATTGGGGCCAGGAGGTGAGGAGAAAGATACAAGAATTTGGCTTACATGTGCCATACACAAATGACGCCGATATGCACAAATACCTCAGAAAAGTTCTGTCATTACCCTACGTACCAGCTGAGCATATTGAAGAACTATTCGTAAGGTTTTACAGAAAAACAAATGGATGTGACGCACTTGTTGATCTTTTGAATTACATAAGGAATACGTGGATCGACTCGACTATTTGGCCTCCTACGTGGTGTGTTTTTGGACGAAGCATACGCACAAATAACGATGTGGAAGGATGGGACCACCGGTTAAATGTGAAAGCAAGAAAAGGACAGCTTAGTTTTTACTTGCTTATTAACCTATTACACAAAGAAGCCAGACTGGTTACACTACAAATGCGTCTCCTGTCTGATGGAAAAGTTTTACTTAAAGTACAAAATACAAAAAACAACGCGGACAACTTGCAAAACTCTGGGAAGAATACAACGCTGGTGAGAGGTCGGCAAAAAATCTCCTTAGAGCCGTATCTTACCACATCGCAGTGTGCATTTTTTGAACCATTGTTTTAAACATTTTACAATTATTTTTTACTTTTATATATATTTTTTAATCTACATCAACTTGTATTTTTATTTACATAATTTGTTTTTATATATGCCATGAATAAAAGTATTCTAATAACTTTTGTTGTTTCTCTGTCCAAGCTACTTTTCATTAATAATGGGCCGAGTTGGTAATGAGCCGAAATGGACCTAAAGCCTCTTACGCCTCCGTCACCAAGAACAGCTCTCCCAGTCACAACCCCACCCATCTTCATTGCCACCATTGCCCAACAAAAAATGGTGTGCATCATCTACCAAGCCCATCTGCACAATATCCAATACCCCGGTTCATTCTCCACGAAACTTAATGAACTATGTAAACACAACAGCCTCCCCACAATGAATCTAGGCGACAACCCCGACTCCTCTGCCTTACTAGGCATCCACTTCTCCACTTTCTCCAATACCCCCTCCACCCCCACCCCCACAACTCCCCCTCCCGCTTCCAACTCCAACATCTCGACCGCTCCCCCCTCTACCTCCACCACTTCAAGATCAACAGCATCTGATACCACCTCAACCACCCTCATCTCCCCGGCCGTACCAGTCCGCCAGGACCCGGCAGTCCTCAGTCCGACCCTTTTCAACGTGCTTATCTCCAACGTACTGAAGCTCCCCCTCCCCCACGGGTGCAAAATCATTTCCTACGCCGATGATCTAGCTCTCATCATTGCTGGGAAGCAACGATGCCACGACAGGGCACAGCGCGCTGCCTCGACGCCGTCGCAGCGGAATGCGTCAGGATCGGGCTCAAAATATCCCCTCGGAAGTCTAAAGCCATGGCATTCGGACTCGGACGAGGGAAGGAACACATCGTTGCTCAAGGATTCGCGCTGGACTGGGTCACACAATTCCAGTACCTGGGCGTATGGCTCGACAGGGGCCTCACCTTCAACAGGGAAATATCCTACCTCAGAGAAAGAATGACGGCCAGAACCACAGTGATGAGGGCCATGTGCGGAAGAGCACTTGTAGCCACACATCAAGTCCTCCGCACGTACTACGTACAAGCGGTGCGTTCTATCGCCGACTACGCAGCCCCGGCTCTCCTTACTGTGGACCTGGACAAACTCCAAAGGCTTGAGACATGCCAGAATGAAGCGGCTAGAGTTATCCTGGGAGCACAACGGTGGTACAAAGTTCTCAACCTCCAGCGGGAAGCCTCGCTCCCTCCTCTCCAACTCAGGTTAAGAATGTTCGGGGCGGACTTTGTTGCCCGCGCACTCCACCCCCGCGACGAGACAGGTCTAAGTCGGGACATCTACTCCTCACTTGCACGCGCAGACACACTGCAACGCCCCAACACTTGGCTCTCACACGCGGCCAAGCTCCTGGATTCCTTCCAATTACGGCAACCTCTCCTCGAGAAGGGCATCCCACAATCCCACCCGGACTTCAAATGCCCGCCTCCGTGGGCACCAGCTCCCGTGACCTTTAAATTTACGACACTCCCGGGGACAAAGGGCGCATGCCACCCGGACAAAGCGCGTGTATTAGCAAATAACGGCATCCGGGCACTGACGCGACCTGGTCATACAGTGTATTTTACAGACGGGTCCGTCGAACAACGCAGCCCAAACACGGCTGGAGCTGCCTTCGTCACTGATGGACACATCTTCGGCAGGAGAGTCAGCGACTCCGCGTCCTCTCTTCAAGCCGAGGCCGTGGCGATGCAGGGGGCCCTAGAACATGCCCTTGTATCCCACTCCAATTCCGTGGTCATCCACACTGACTCTCTGAGCCTGATAAGCTGCTTACAACAGGCAGAGCCCGAAGATAATGTCCACCTCCTCACCAACATAATTGCACTCCTGTACAAATTACACCTTGAAGGACGACATATCATCATCAACTGGGTGCCAAGCCACGTCGGTGTGCATGGCAACGACCTTGCAGACGCAGCTGCTGCCACAGCCCGCAAAAGAGCCAGTGTCGATGTCCAGGTCCCTCCCAGTAAGAGTCAGCTCCAACTTAAAACCAGGGCATTAGCACGCAAGAAGTGGCACCTCCAACACAGGCAGGAGGCACAGATCTCCCAACGAGCGGGTTGGTACATTAAGGTGACAGCCTATGAACCTCTAGTCCTCCCCCGCTCCACTCCCAGAAGGCTAGAAAAGCTGCTTTTCAGGTTACGTCTTGAGGACCGTTGCTTCTGGCAACTTAATCCCCAGAGCACCATAGAAGACCGCCGGTGCAACCACTGCCATGAAGAAAATGCAGACCTCCACCACTACCTGAGCGATTGCCCCGCCACCTCTTTCCTCAGACGAGGACCACCGGCTCCCCCTGAAGGTCTTGTGAGCCGCCTCCAAAGCCCCTATGAGCTCCGTCAGCTGCTAGAGCGTCCACCGCCGCTCTAGCAGCCGCAGCTTCTCTTTTCTACTGCCCCCTATCACCCTCTGACTAGCTATACTATTCCACCTCCTCTCCACAAGGTGTGCCTTACATAAACACCACCGCACGGGCTCAAACAAAGCCCGTGGGAGTGATTCTTCACTCCCGAATTTCGAGAGAAAAAAAAAAAAAAAAAAAAAAAAACACCACCCCCTTCCCCCTCCATCAGACTCGACCACAGACAAGGACCAGAATGACGACGCTCCCAAAAACATTAAAATTTACAAGATCATGGAAAACCCGTTCCCCTCCAGCGCCACACACCGAGACATACTAAAAAAAATAGAAAAACGTGTGTACAAGACCAATTACAACGACCCAGAGACACAAAAACTATACGACGACTATAAACAGAATAAGTACCCCCCAAATACAATACAAAGTTATCGGCAAAGAGCAATATGACCAGCTCGCCCCCACGCACACACAAACCAACACACGACGTAACAAGAGGAAATAAGCACACGTAAAACACGACCATGCACAGCACCCTCACCATTCTCCAACACAACGTCTTGGCCTGGCGGCCGAGACGTTTCGAGCTCAACACCTACAAGCACATTAAACTAAACATCATTACGAACGCATACGGGTGTTCTACGGAACATCCGATCAGAATCCACGGATACCACACAAACACAAAAAAACATATGCAGAAACCAGGGCTGTGGAGTCGGAGTCGTGGAGTCGGAAGCAATTACGGTGTCATTGGGGTAAGTCGGTAAAAATATACCGACTCCGACTCCAGTTAAATTTACACTTCATAAGGCCTTCGTTTAGTCTGTACAGTTATGTAGTGCACACTCGTAAGTAGATTATAATTTTTTTTCTAAATCCTGTTAGCTGCTATTTACATCGATCAAATGACCTCGAACTAATACATTGTTCTTAAAAATAGAATGGCTTCTGCTATATCCTATTTCATAGAAGCTCTATCAGACTTAATTATCTTAGAACAGCAATGCCACCCACCCAAGTCAATGTTGAAAGACTGTTTTCTGTTCTAAAAATAATTAAGTCTGATTTAAGAGCTTCTATGAAATAGGATATAGCAGAAGCCATTCTATTTTTAAGAACAATGTATTAGTTCATGTAAGAAGAACCTTTACTTTTGTATCTGCAAAACTATATATGTAAAAAATCTTACATTATATATTTTTTACTATTAGGTTTGTATATCCTTTACAAAGGTTATATTTCAAATTTTGTTATACAGTATTTTTGTTTTTGAAATGTACTTATCACTTATTTCAAAGATATATATTATGCCAAACGTCTTACATTATAGAATATTTTTTTACTGAATTTTCTTCAATATCCTTTCAAAAATTGTCTCTACTTCAGTTATAAAGTATCAATGAAGAGGTCAAACATAGGAAAGCCACACTATAACATACATCTTTATTCTTTAATGTAAACCAGTTATAATGATACAAGTCTACTCAAGATTGGAGCGTATGTGTGTTGTATAGGCTTTATAAGATATGTAGGCCATAATCAGTTAATTACATGAAGAAGAGTCGGAGCCAGAGTCGGAGGTGCCAAAAATAGAGGAGTCGGAGTCGGAGGTTGTGTGTTCCGGCTCCACAGCCCTGGCAGAAACACACGCTGGCGTCAGCATATCAGTACAAGCACAAATAAAACATACACTCATTGACAATTTTTTTCTCTGACACACTAGTCATCACCATAGACACAACACTAGGTCCCACCACCATTGCCACTACATATATTCCTTCCAGAAGGAACTTTTTCCCATACCCAGGCTTTATCAGAATCGCTACATTCAACCCTCCCACGTACATTCTAGGCGACTTAAACGCACGAGGGCTGGAGTACTTGACCAGTAATCTAGCCGTAAGGGTGTTGGGGCCTGAGTTTCCCACATTCATCAGAGAACCAAACACAGCCACTACACCGGACATAATTCTTACAAATAAACACGCAGCACACAATCACTATATTAAACCTGGCACACAAACAACGAGCGACCACATACCCGTCATTCTAACCATATCCACAAATCCCATACAGATACCCATCCCATGCCGATATTCACAAAAAAAGCTCGCTGCGACAGATACGCATACCACCTACGATAAACCCGACCATCTGACCTGGAGGGAGCCGAGAAGGCGGACATTGACCTTGCCATCACTCACACAGAACAATCTATACTCAGGGCAGCCAACCTTACAATCCCAAAGACAGTACACAGAACCCTCATCCACTCACTAATAAACTCCAGAATACACCGCCTCCTCATACAAGCCAGACACATACATGGATACATGACACGACACTGATGCAATCTCCACCACACACGACGACTCAATCAAATCATATCTTACGCAAACACTACGCTACACAAGCAGCTCTGAGATGGCAGAACAGATTAGTCGTATGGACCTCACAACCGACCCGGCGACCTTCTGACAGGAAACACCACGACGTTGAAGACAAAGAACTAGCTCTACGTCAACACTGGCAGACAATCCTGACTATTTCCTCAGAGGAAAATCAGGACTTTGATCAAGACTACGAAGACGTTATAACGAGGGACATGAGACGTCACACTTCCATCACCTACCCCCTCCCCCACGCCCGCATATCCCGTCAACCCGAGGGAGGCTGTGCATCTAAGGTCACTGCCTAGGAGGTCAAGTGCGTTTTATCTCTAATGCGCAATAAAACTCTGGTCAGGACCCAAATAACCAAGCCTATGCTCGCTAACAACCCAGAAGCAATATCAAACTTAGCGGAAATTTACAGTGCCGCTCTTGCTCTAGGATACTTCCCCGAAGCATTCAAATCGGCGGTTATGATTTTTATAAAAAAAAAAAAAAACAGGCAAGAACATTCATTCTATCACCCCATATCACTTCTAGAAACACATGGGAAGGTATTTGAAAAAAATCCTTACCCAACGACTCCAAACACATATCAGAACCAATGACATACTGCTTCCTGACCAACACGGCTGTAGAGCCTCACACGGCACAGGCTCTTGCCACAACATACCAGACGATTGCCGATTGGAATCCAGGACATAATGCCTCCAGCCAAAATACCTCCTGACCACCCATAATACCTCCGTGCAAATGATAAGCGTTATGATAAGGACATTTAAGGATGATATTGTAAAAAATATATAGAGTATAGAATCATATGGATAGTATCATTAGAGGACTTCTTCATTCAGGATTATGGTAGTATGGTAGATCAAAGGAATAATCAATTACAGGCCGAACCGCTTGCATACGCATACAAAAACCACTATGAGCCATACTTCGCTCCACTGTGTGGTGTATCGAGCGTATTAAGCCCAACACACTATAACATTTACCTAAAAGACTTGCCTACACCACTCACACATTGTCATAACATAATTTTCGCAGACATTACACAAATTATAACATATTCTGGCCGCTCGGAGCGTATGCTGGCGTTAAAGACAGCGAAAGCAGTCGAGTAGGTAAATGCATACGAGCGGAAACACAAAATACAAACTCAGACAAATTTAAACTCATCCCCATACAGGGACGTAGGCATGACCTCGTCGTCATTGACGGGGCTCCGCGCAGTTACCCAGATAAGGGCAAGATTGGCTGGGCGATTACCACCAATGGTGGGGCGGCCCATGTGCGCGACAGGAAGGCGCTTGCATCTCTCGGCTTTCAACGGCTGAAGAGATTCAAAAACCTCTCTTGTAAAAAAAAAAAAAAAAAAACTATCTCGCACTTATACGGAGTACACTTACGTACCCGATAATACCTTTACACGCATTACCAAAGACGCCCACGCAAACATTGCAAAAGGTTCAAAACAGCACTAAAATTGGTGCTACTTTAGTATGCGGCCTACCTTTTGGATGTGGCCTACGAATTATTGTTCTCTGGTATAGTATGTGCCCTACCTATCCAACGCACCGAGGAACGCACCCAACTCTGCTTGTCATTTTTTAATAATAACAGTTCTCCGTCTGTGTTTCCTTTGTCATCACTGTTCAACAGAGGTACGTTTTTCAAAATTTACCTTTACGTTTTAATGTTATTCTTAAAGTGTAATTCAATAGTTTAAACTTGTTGCTATATTCCAATAATTTGTTTATATTTCTCATATTTTTTTCATTTCTATTCAGTTCACCTTACCCATTCAAAGATGTTGCTCAGAGAATTTTATTTGACAACTGCTGCCCGTGATGAAAGTGCAACGTCATTTTTACGAGAAAAGGGTGTCCTACAGCAACAACATTTATGTGAGAAGTGTGATGGTCAGGTTAGGTTAGGTTGAAATGAATTTTTTTTTTAAAGTATTGTTGTTTGTTTTAGAATTTTCCTGAGTAGGACACATTCAAATAGGGTAGGCCACATACTAAACCAGTTTCAAAAAGGTAGGCCACATACTAAAGCGGCACCCTAAAATTCATCACAAACACGCACTACCCTAACATAAAAACAGCACAAGCACTACACGAGAAAGCTGACATTCAACCACTGAACACTTATCTACACGAGCGTGCCACCCGCATATGGGATAAGCTCGTACAAATCAACACTGAAACTATACGTTCACTCAAAGACAACCCACTCGCACTACACGCGGAACACACTAGATTGCCGCTGGGCTTCGAAAGAACACAAGGCGGTAATCTACCCACCCCCTAAGTACACATTAAATACGTAGGAACAGAATCATGACCGAGGGAAGTATACACCCCCCTTTTCTCAGACGTAATTATACCCCCTTTCATGAATAACAAAAGCGAGCATAGGCAAAAAAAAAAAAAAAAAAAAAAAAAAAAAAAAAAAATTATATATATATATATATATATATAAAATAAAAAACGCAAAAAAATTATCAAGAGAACAGAAATTTAGAGTTGGAATGAAAAAAAAAAAAAGTAGGCTGTTAAGCTTGACTAAACACACGCACACTTTCCCTTTCCGTGTTCGCCTGGGCGACAAACCCCCTACCTCCCTCAGTAGCTGACGTACGAAATACCTGCATGCCGGAATCCCGGCAACCTATCTACCTCTCCCTTCCTTCCGTCACTTCTATCTATTCTTCCCCTTTCCCCCCTCTCCCTCCGTGGTGCCACGATATTATATTTTTGTAATGTTAGTGTAATGTGGAGGCATTTCACCTCACCACCGGTGTCTGTGAGGGGCACCGTCCTAGCCTTACGATGGGGGGGGGGGGTTGTGACGTTAAGAAGAGACACCAAAAAGTGTTGGACTTATGAACGCCGACACTTTCCCAACTGCCAAATGTTTACATCTGCCTAACTCAACGTTATCCAACCTGGGGTGTCGGGAAGCGATGCATACGTGTACGTACACTATCCTTTATCCTTCTAATAATGAGATACTAGTTAGGGAGTCCCGAGCTTCTTAGACCTGACTACAAGGGGTGCCCTTAGGGTCGGAAAAGGTTGGTAAACTTTGGTCTTGATATATCTAAGTTACGCTAAAAGAAGAAGAAGAAGAAGAAGAAAAAAAAAGCCTTATAGCAACAAAGTATTATTCTAAGTTCCAATATCATTGTTCCATCTAGTTAATATGTGTGTGTGTGTGTGTGTATGCGCGTGTATATATATATATATATATATAAAATGCTTCTTCCCCTTTATAAGGTAGGTATGCAAGTCTAAGGGAATCCACTCCCATCTGTTACTCGTTCGTTTCCCTTCGTGGGTGAAGGGTCATCCCCGTTTCCCGCCCACTGTCCGGGTCGGAAGCAGTGCAGCAAGGCACAGCAGGGCCAGCCGCTTCGTTAACATGGCGACCCTCCCTCCCCCAACCCCTCATGCGAAAATAGAGAAGTCGAGGGGCCGGGTGAATTTATAGTCCGTTCATAACCATTTTCCATTCACACCCTTCGGCTTTTTCCTTCCTTGTTCAACATTCTCCCTTTTACACAAGCGCCTCCCTCCACACCGTTGGAGTATTGACAGAACATGTTTTACGTTGACATTATCCTAAAAGGACATAAGAACCAAATTACTTAGCTTTTGATAGGAGAAATTATATATATATATATATATATATATATATATATATATATATATATATATATATATGATGGTGGAAAAAGAAGTCACGGGTCTAGTTCCGAGTTTGAGTTTATTCCTGACCGGTTTCGCTCTATGCTTCTTCAGAGCATAGAGCGAAACCGGTCAGGAATAAACTCAGAAACTCGGAACTAGACCCGTGACTTCTTTTTCCACCTTCTTCAGCTTGTCACAATGTACCAGCATATATATATATATATATATATATATATATATATATATATACACACACACACAAATACAAGAAAATAATAAAAAATAAATACAGACATACATTTACCAAGGGCTACCCCTACTACAAGGGAGGTAGCCAAAGGCATAATTCCACTCCCACCCATTTCATCCCCACCCACTCCACTACTATTCATCCCTCGCTCCCTCTTTTCTTGGCTCCTGGATAACGGGTCATCCCTACATCTTGCTCATATAAAAAATAAAAGGTTCTCTTTTACTATCCCTCCATTCTACTATTTCTCTCCTTAGTTCTCTTCTGCACACCACCTCTATGACTTCATCATTTCTTCGCCGTCATGTTGTTCCCGAGTAGAGAATTGGCTCTACTGTTCAATACAGCTCACACAAGCATAATTTCAAGCCTTCATAGACTAGGAAAGGTCTCAAAACTGGGACAGTGGGTGCCACATGATTTGACATAACCAACGCAACCAAAGATTGACTATCTGCACATCAGTGCTTTCAAGAAACTCTAGACACCCATTTTTGGAAAGAATTATCACTGGGGATGAGAAATGGGTTCTTTATAACAATACCCAACGCAAAAGACAGTGTTTGAGTAAAAATAAAAGTACAATGCCAGTTCCAAAGCAAGGATTACACCCAAGGAAGATAATGCTTTGTTTATGGTGGGATGTGAGAGGACTAGTTCCCTAATCACTACCAAACAGTCACAGATGAAAAATACTGCCCACAACTTGAAGATCTAAGAGCTGCCTTATTGAACAAAAGACCAGCACTGCTCAACAGGAAAGGTCTTGTGCTTCAACATGATAATGCTAGACCACATACAGCAAGAATCACCCAGGGAAAAAATTATGAGTTTCAATTGAGAAGTTTTACCACACCCACCCTATTTTCCTGATCTCTCTCCATCAGATTTCCATGTTTTTAGGTCTTTGCAGCATCACTTAAGTAATAAGATTTATGAAAATGATGACCAACTAAAAAATGACGTAGATCTGTTCTCATCAAAACCCACAGATTTTTTTTAAAAGTCATTAATAACCTGGTGAAACGTTGGAGAGATATAATTGAAAATGAGGGAAACTATTGTCAAAATGAATAATCAATTAGATGTGATTTTGTAAAAAATTACTTTCTTTCCAACCTAATTTTGTTTAATGATATTATATAACATTACAATACATCAAACTGTATTATGATATATTAATCATATATAAAAGATAACCCAAGTTGTTTATACTCAACGAATTCGCCTGAAAATTCTTGTTCTTCTCTTCGTACACCTATTCCTCTTTATTAGTCTATTTCCCCTGTGTACTGTTCCATATAAAAGGCTTTCAGCCATTTGTGCCACCGTTTCACACTTAAAAAGTTCTGGATAATTTTTTCATTATTCTTAAATTAAAGTCTACCCATTTTACCATTACGTTTTCTTTTCCGACGGAACTCTTCTTCCCACTTTCTCTCATAATCTCACAGACCCTAAACTTTAATCAAAATAATAGTTTTCCCAGCGATAGAAACGCTAGTGAACCGACTACGCCGTCAAAGAATTTTCATTTTTCTTTAATAACAAAACGGGGCAATTTCATTACTGAATAAAGTAGCCAGAAAGAGAAAAATTATGAGCCGATCCTCAAAATACATTTCAACATTAGTGTTAACACTCCCTCTAAGGGGTTCCCAAACTGGGGGCAAATTACCCCCCGGGTATTTATTTATTTCTGTGATGGAGAAGTGAAAAAAAGTTAATAATTCTGGAAATCAAGAAGCCAAGAATTCCTCAATTTGCTTCACGCATGCAATACCACCCATCCCACTGATGCTCTAGACATTTTTGGCAATAGTCATTAGAGATGCACAATGATCAAATACAATAAATAAATGAAATATTTCAGGTGTTTTAATTTAGCCATATGTATCAATGTTTACATATTTTGTAAAAGGGGTAACATGCTTAATGTGGTATGTTAAACTGGGAAACAAACTGAAAAACTTTGGGAACCACTGATCTAAGTAAATAAAATAATTCGGTCATCAACAGAACAGTGACACGGGTAAGAAACAGTAAACAACACCAGCATATCAGGATGAGAATGCACAACATAAGTGGCAAGAACAATGGAACAGTGAAAGAAGACCAAACTACAGCCTTCTACACAGGAAACATCCAAGGCCTATATCCAAGATGCAATCAAAATAAGGTCCCTATGCTGCAGGAAATGGCACGTCTAGAAAAAATATCTTTTCTAGCGCTTACCGAAACACACCTGAAGGATGAAATAAAAGACACAGAAGTCAACTTACAAGGGTATATCATTTTCAGAGCAGACCAGAGAGGGAGAAGCCATGGAGGAGTAGCTATTTACATAAAAAATGAAGTGGCTCATGACACAAAAGTGCTGGTTTCTCTCTCCAACAACACAACAGAAATGATTGTTTTATATCTTGAAAAGGCAAATTTAATCTTAATTAATGTATATCGCCCCCCAAACACAACGAATGAAAAATTCAGGGAGGTAACAACAAACTTAAGAATAATATTAGATGAACTACCAAATCCATTGACTGAAGTCCTCATTATGGGAGACTTTAATTTCCCTCAGATCAGCTGGGAGTCATCTACTATTAATGGAGGAACCACTGACGACAGGAGACGAGCGGAAGATTTTCTTGCAGTCATAGACCACTACTACTTGATGCAATTCATAAGAAAACCAACAAGAGGAAAAAATATTTTGGACCTCATCCTGAGTAACAACCACAATATTATGCACTCATATGAGACATCTAAATCTGTACTATCAGATCACAAAATAATCAAAGGCCTAATCTCTCTGCCAAGAAAAGATCAAACAAATACCGGTACTGTGAGAGAAACTGCACACAACAACAAAGCTACCGGTATGCATGATCTAAACTTCTACAACCCAAATACAAACTGGCATCAAATAAAATATGAACTGAGCCAGGTAGACTGGGAACATGCCTTCCATAACAAGAACGAAAGCCAAATACTTAATGGCCTGCTTAAAAAAGCTTATGAGGTATGTAAAAACTACGTCCCCGAGAAGTGCAAAAAAACAAGGAAGCAAGAAATTCCGAGAGACAGAAGAATCCTAATGAGGAGAAGAACAGGTCTACGGAAAAATCTCAGGAAAACAACATGCAAGAGAAAGGCGGAAAAGATAGAGGAGGAAATCAAATCAGCAGAACTAAAACTGCTCCAATCACACGATGAACAGAAGAAAAGAGAGGAACTGCAGGCAGTCTCTAAAATCAAGACAAACACAAATTTCTTCTTCTCTTATGCCAAAAAGAAGCTCAAAAGTTTCTCACCAATAGGCCCCCTAATGAAAGGAAATGGCGAACTAGAAAACGACCCCACAAAAATGGCAGATATCATCAGTGAACAATACAATAATGCATACAGCCGTCCAGACGGAAACAAAAAGGTAACAGATCCTGATGAATTCTTCGGAGAATCTAGAACTGGAACAACCTTCCTATCAAGCATAGTGGTGATGACCGGGGACATAATAAAAGCCATTGACAGCATAAGGCCAAATTCAGCGGCAGGACCAGACGGCTTCCATGTTCTATTACTTAAAAACTGTAAAGAAGAACTGGCAAAGCCTCTCCAGCTACTGTGGTCCAAATCTCTGAGTTCTGGTACCATACCACCTGCCCTAAAGCTGGGAATTGTAACACCCATCCGCAAAGGAGGTAGTAAAGGCCTTGCTAAAAACTACAGACCTGTAACACTAACATCTCACCTCATCAAAATTATTGAAAAAATTATACGTGACAAAATGGTAACCTACATGGAATCCATAAATGGCTTCAATGATGGCCAACATGGTTTTAGAAAGGGTCGCTCCTGCCTCTCTCTGTTGTTACTACACTATGAAACTGTACTAGAGAACATCCAACAAGGCAGCAATACCAATGTAATCTACCTGGACTTCGCTAAAGCCTTTGACAAGGTAGACCATGGTATTGTCCTCCACAAACTGAGAAAACACGGCATCTGCGGGAAACTAGGAAAATGGCTACACAGTTTCCTCTCAAACCGATTACAACAAGGAACTGTCAAAGGAATACTATCTAAGCCCAGTAACGTAATAAGTGGCGTTCCTCAGGGCTCTGTCTTGGGCCCACTGCTATTTTTGGTGACTATAGAGGACATCGACAAAGACCTACAACACTCTCATGCTACGTCCTTTGCTGATGACACCAAGATAGCCATGGAGATCCAGACATGGGAAGATGCAACGCTACTACAGGAAGACCTAAGCAGGATATTAACCTGGGCAAAAAATAACAACATGACACTGAACGGAGATAAATTTGAGCTGCTACAATATAGCCCCGTACAAGAATTGAAAAGCTTGACCAACTACAAAGTCGACTCTCAAATCATAGCAGGGAAAGCCCATGTCAAAGACCTTGGGGTACATATGAGCAGCGACATGACTTTCTCTCATCACATCAATGAGATCTCTGACACCGCCAGGAAACTCTCAGGCTGGATACTCCGGACATTCCAGACTAGAAACAAAACATGTATGCTGACGCTCTGGAAAGCATTAGTACTCCCAAAACTTGAGTACTGTTGCCAACTCTGGTCTCCCTTCAAGACAGGAGACATAATCAAGCTAGAAGCTGTCCAGCGTACTTTTACAAATAAAATTGAGGGATTGCAACAGTACAATTACTGGGAAAGACTGCAACAGCTGGGACTCTACTCTCTCCAGCGAAGACGCGAAAGATACATAATAATATACGTCTGGAAGATTATGGAGCATCTGGTACCAAATGTGGGCCTGAAGGTGAACTACCACCCAAGAAGAGGTCGCCTGTGCTATGTGAGGAGAACTGAGGGGACATCACAAAGGGTGAAGAACATAGTACACCACAGCTTCACCTATATTGGGGCATGCCTCTTCAACTCTGTCCTACAGAAATTGCAAAACCAGACAGGCACTTCACCAGAGAGTTTCAAAAACAAACTGGATAAGTGGCTGGCCACAATTATGGACCAACCACCTACACCGGGATACACCAGCTCCAATAAGAACTCCCTCCAATCACTGACATGTGACTCAGAGAGGAGGAGCTGTCTGAGTACAGCGGACGTCCACGTTAGCTGAATCGGTCAAGATGAAATCGGACAAAGGTAGACAAAGGTAAGGTAGAACTAAACCTGGAAAAGAAAATCAAGTGGACCCTAAGAATATTCAAAAGACATCCCCAACTTGAAGTGTTTTTTAAGGAAGGGAAGAATAGACCATGCATCATAGTTAAAGACAGTTGTGCATTGGAACATTTGAAATATACAAAAATGGTGGTTCCAGGCAACCAAAAAAACTACAAGTTATAATTTTCAATTTTCCAGTTTATTTGGATGATGAGCAATTTGTACAGGTTAAATGTAGGATTGTTAAAATTGATGGGGTTTATTGTCAGTGAGAAGGCTGGATGTGGTATTGTGATAAAGTAATGAAGAGCGATATTCCAAAAGAATACATACATATACCAAGGCTTTTTCCCCCTTACAAGGGAGGAATCCAACAAGGAAAAGGCATAAAATCATTCCCACCCATTTCATCCCTGAATACACTACACACCCCTCCACCCTCCTTCTCATCTTAGCACCTCCTGGATGACGGGTCATCCCTGCACCTTGTCCACTGCCCTGGGTCAGAAGCAGTGTTGCAAGACACAGCACATCCACAGCAAGGCCACTTCATTAAATCGGCGACCCCCCCTCTCCATCCCCCCAGGCATAAAAGGAGAAGATGGGGAGAAATCCCTTCGGGCTGCGTCAAATTTTGCTCACACATACTACCTCACCCCCATCCCCCGCCCATTCCACCTTATGCATCACAACATCATTCATATACAACCATTCTCCATTCACCTCTGTCTTCTGTCCTCTTCTGTCCTTCGTCAACAGACATTCCTCTCTTCCCCAAAGCCCCCTTCACCCCATCCATCCACCTCATCCTAGGGCGTCCTCTCATGTTCACTCCCTCCACATCTGCCTTCCATACCTCTTTTACTAGTCTTTCTTCACTCATTCTTTCCATGTGTCCAAACCATCCTAATACTCTCTCATCAACCCTATCTCCCAACTCCCTTTCCACCTCCATTCTTCTCCTCACCTCCTCATTTCTCACTCTATCTAGCCTAGTAACCCCCATCATACTTCTCAGACACCTCATCTCAAACACATTCAAACTCCTTCTCTCTTCCTCTCTTATGTTCCATGTTTTGCCCCATACAGTGCTGTTGGCACAATCACTCCTTCATACAGTCTCCTCTTAGCATACATTCCCAAATGTCTATTCCTCATAACACTCTTCAATCCACCAAGGCATTTACTTGCTTCTCTCAATCTACATTCTACCTCCACCTTCACTCCACCTTTTCCTGCCACATTTGCACCCAAGTATCTAAAACTATCCACTTCCTCCATTCCCTCTCCTTTAATGCTCACTTCCAATCTACTGCCACTTTCACCCCTTGTACATCTCATCACCTTACTTTTACCCACATTTATCTTTAGCTTTCTTCTATCACATACTCTCCCAAACTCTGTCACCAACTTCCTCAGTCCCTCCTCCGATCCTGCCACAAGTGCAGCATCGTCAGCAAACAACAGCTGGCTCACCTCCCACTTTTCTCCATTTTCTTTAACCATCTCCAATCCCTGACCCACTACCCCATCCATGTATAAGTTGAACAGCCAGGGCGACATAATGCATCCTTGACAAAGTCCCACCTTTACCTCGAACCACTCACTCTCTCCATTTCTAATCCTGACACAAGCTCTACTACTCTCATAAAAACTCTTGACAGCTCCTAGAAGCTTTCCTCCTATCCCATATATCTGCATAACCTCCCACAGAATAGAAGGTATAAGCTCCAGCACCACTACAGAATTACACGCAATACATGAAAGTTTAAAACTAATGTTCAACAGAGAAAAATCATTATATTTGCAGATAGAGTGCATTACTTGGATTTAATTCAAAATTCCTTGACGGTGACAGCTTTGTTTTAAAGTGTACATAACTAATCAAGGGCACGAAATCCATTAAAATCAATACAACTTTTGTATGGATACCATCACATTGTGGAATATATCTGAATGTTGTAGCTGATGATTTAGCTAAACAAGGAACAGAGAAAGGCATTGCTGATATCGTAAGTGTCCCAAGTAAAAAAGAAATAAAACTTAAATTGAGAAAATGGAGACACTTGGGACCTAGAAAAAAATAAAAAATAAATTGTAGCAAAAGGAAGTGAAAGGGTCACGATCATTACAATATTTCATCAGTATGGTCCATGTCCTGGACATGTATAACATTAACAGTCAGTACCCCCCTTTACTATGTGGCGTCCTGCGGCAAATGCAGGATACGAAGTTACATACGAAAGGAAAATACCGCATGACGCAAATTCTGTAGAAATGGCACTTGTATACCTACGAAGTTTGTTCCATAAATTGATATGTTATTAAAAACTCCTGTTTATTCATGTACAAGTGTGATATTGTGTTAAATATTGAAAATGTGTGTACCCGTTGCTATGTTTGTTTCGGCCCGTGTCGCTGTGATCGGATGGAAATCATCATATCTTCGCTTCTGTTTAATTTCATAACATTTCACACACTTGTAATTAATATTTTTAGAATTTATACTTATAATATTTTCCCCATGTCTGTTTGTCAATCTGTTATCTAATTGTTACACATTATACCTGACTCCTGATTGGTTCACGTAAGTTCCCACAATGCTCTGCTATGTTACCTATAAATAGAGCTAATAAGTGCAGGTGACAGCACATCAGACGTCGGCAGCCCTTGGCAGCAGACAGATGATACTCACACGAGTACAGTCAATCTCGCTAGAGCTACTCTCTAGAGTTGACCTTTAATCGTAATCCAACTTTACGTTGGATAGCTTTGCCTTGGCAGTTACACTGCCACCCACTTCTGGGCATTTCCCAGCACTTTTTCCTATTCGCCATTTCCATATCTCCGTAGCTCTCCGGGATCCGCACGAGCCCTTGTTGGCTCGTGAGACTTCGTCGTTCGGCCCGGCGAAATCTAGAAACATTCTGTCGTAGTTTAGTAGTAGTATAGACCCCGTACCCACTGGGCACACAGTGGTCCTACTATGCGGCTGTCACCAGTCGCCAAAGGAAACTGTGTGACCCCCGTTATATTATATTCTTTTGCTCTGCTGAGCACATTTTTCTGTGTACCAGGGGGCTCGTCCCCCCACCCCAATGCGCAGGATGGAGTCCTCAACTCCATCCCTGCAAACTAGGAAGACTTCCCCTGACGACCCTAATATCGACCCGGACAAGGCTAGACATGTTTTTCTACATTCCGACCAAACCCGATCAGCTGACCTCAATCCATTTATGCTTAAGAAATGTCTTTCTCAATTTACCAATGATATTAGCCAAGTTAAAAAACTTAGAAGCGGAGACCTCCAAGTTACCACCAACTCTGGGAAAGCTACACGCGATCTTTTCAAGGCCAGGAAGTTTCATTCCTTCGATGTTGTTGCATCCCTCCCTAGGTCACTCAACTCCTGCAGAGGAGTAATCCACTGCAGAGATTTGATGACCATGGAAGAATGTGACATCCTCGATGAGATGAAATCTGAAGGAATATTAGATGTAAAATTTATAACGCGACTGGACCGAGAAAGGAACACGCGAATGAACACTCCCCTCATAATTCTGACTTTCAATTCAACAACCCTCCCTGACCACGTCAAAATTGGATACATTCATGTCCCAACACGACCATATGTCCCTAACCCTTTACGCTGCAACAAATGCTTCAAATATGGTCACCTTGCCAAATTCTGCAGCAAACAATCAGTCACATGCGGTAAGTGTGCAGGCGAACATCCTATGGATGCTTGCTCTGCTAAGGTGTTTCAATGTGTTAACTGTCCCTCCAATAACAACCATGCATCCACCTCCCGAGACTGTCCCACTTTTAATATAGAAAAACAAATTTGTACGGAAAAAGCAACTTGTGGCATATCCTTTTACGAAGCAAGGAAGCGTGTGATGGAAAGACTAGTTACCCCAACTAGTACCTCCGGAGCAACTTCCTATGCTTCGGCAGTAAAGAAAACTTAGAGAACCATTGAAACGCAAACTGAGAGCAAGCACTCCAAGGACAAAGAACACTGCCAAACTAACAGGCAAACTCACTCACACCTTCCTTCCCCGGCCATCCCAGAGCCTTCCAAACGTGTGTCCACACATACGGTAGAGGATGTCAATATGGAGATCTCCGTTTCCCAAAAACGACTTTTAAGTCCTATTGCTAGCCCAGACCGTTCATCCGGGGCTAAACACACCTCTCCCACTAAGGCCAAGAAAGGAAGAAACCGAAGCAGAAAAAAAAAAATAATAATAATAATAATCCAGTGGAATTGCCGAGGTGTTAGAAGTAAATTAAATGACTTAATATAACTCACTCAACAACCCCTCAGTTATATGTCTACAAGAAACTCATCTTAAGCCCAGTGTTGAGTTCAAACTTAAGAACTACACTATTCCCCAAGTGGAATTACCACTGGCCACCACCTTGGAAGCAGTCGCTATAAAAACGAAGCTGCATAACAAACTCGTGACCATCTGCTCCCTTTACCTACCTCCCGACCCTCGTTTCCCACTAGAGGAATTAAACGGGTTAATAGAACAACTACCCCACCACAAACTGATAGTGGGAGATTTCAACTCCCACCATCGTATGTGGGGTAGCAACAAAACCTCTCCACGAGGGGAGCAGATGGAAGAAGTGCTCAACACTAACAACCTTGTCCTCCTAAACACTGGCAGTCCCACTCGAGTAGACAATACTAGGGGTTCATTTTCATGTATAGATTTATCCATATCATCTCCTGCGTTGTCTGACAACACACAATGGAATACGCATGACGACACCATGCTCAGCGATCATTTCCCAGAAATATTAAAAATAGGGGGTGACCACGCTACGGCTACTCCAGCCTACGGAGACAACCCACCCCCTCCCTGTCCCAAATTTAACATCACAAAAGCCAACTGGGAAATGTTTCGCACAGCCACCAACGTCAACATCACTGGGGATAATATGGATGACAAAATATTAAATTTATCAAACTCTATTTTGAATTCAGCTATTAAGCATATACCAAAAACCTCGGTATTTCACAAGCATAGAGTTCCTTGGTGGACATCAGACTGCAGAAAAGCACTTTGCAAGCGGAATAGGGCTTACCGAACTTTTAAAAATAACCCCATTGCACCAAATATTATTACTTTTAAAAAGACGCAAGCAGAGGCCCGCAGAACAATAAAACATGCCAAACGAAAGTCTTGGCATGATTACATCTCCACAATAAACATAAACACTCCTCTATCACAAATCTGGTCAGCCGTTCGAAAAATCGACAGCAAATATACCCCCAACATTAAGACCCTGACCATTGGAAACACGTTTGTAGATGCTCCCATGGACATCGGAAACACAATCGCAGACACATTTACGCAAACAAGCAACACGAATAACTATTCTCCAACCTTTTTACAACATAAACAAAGACGGGAAGCAGAACCACTGATCTTCCATACACAGACATACCACGATTATAACACCCCCTTCCAACTACACGAGCTTGAACAAGCCAAGCTCGTGTAGAGGAACCTCTGCTGGCCCAGATGGGATTAGGTATGAGATGCTGCAACATTTGAATTCAATTTCACTGAAAAAATTACTAGAAATATACAACGCAATTTGGATTAGTCAAGAATTCCCAAAAACATGGAGACATGTGCACGTCATACCTATTCTCAAAAAGGGGAAGGACCCAAAGAGTCCTTCCTCTTATCGCCCTATAGCGCTTACCAACTGCTTATGCAAAGTATTGGAACGTATGGCCAATAACAGATTAAAATTCATCCTAGAGTCTCAAAATTTAATAGTTCCTGCCCAATGTGGTTTCAGGAAAAATAGAAGTAGTCTAGACCATTTGGTCAACTTAGAACAAGATATCCTCTCCTCTTTCGAGAGGAAAGAATACCTTGTTGCTTGCTTTTTAGATTTAGAAAGAGCCTACGACATGGCATGGTGACATGGTATCCTCGAAAAACTCTATGCACTTGGCCTTAGAGGGAATCTCCCTATTTTCATTCAAAAGTTTTTAAAAGAACGTACTTTTTCAGTTAAAAATCAAAATTACTATTCAACAGTACGCACACAAGAAAATGGCGTACCACAGGGAAGTGTGTTAAGTCCCACTTTATTTATGTTGGTCATAAACGATATTCTACCCGTTCCACCTCGGAACCTTAAATACTCATTATACGCCGACGACGTCGGAATCTGGCATTCCTCACCGAACGCCAAGTTTTCCGGCTCTCGCGTACAACTGGCCCTGGACTCACTCCAGGACTGGTCTGACAAATGGGGATTTAAGTTTTCGGAATTAAAGTCAACAGTAATTATATTTTCATGCAGAGCCCAGGCAGAAATAAATATGCAATTACATGGTAATCCCATTCCAGTACAAAACTCAACCTTTTTCCTTGGCCTGAAACTGGACTCCAGGCTAAACTGGAAGGACCGTGTAAAATATCTAGTTGATGTGTGCAACAAGAGAATTACTTTGCTTCGTAAACTAACGGGCACAAATTGGGGAGCAGATAGGAAATCCCTGCTAATGATTTATAAGTCCCTGATTAGATCTAAACTAGATTATGGGTGTCAGATTTATGGTTCGGCAACACCAACCACGTTACATCCCCTGAACATCATCCAAAACAAAGGCCTAAGAATAGCACTTGGAGCATTACGCTGCACAAGGATCGAGAAGCTGGAAGTTGAAGCAAATGTACCCCCCCTCCACTACAGGCGCGAACTCCTTGCACTCCGATACGTCGCCAAAGTGCTCCGTATCCCTCGACATCCCTGCAAGGAAACAATCAACCAGCACGAGCACTTCACCAACTCCAGCCTAAATCCCCTTTCCATCAGGATCCGATCCTTGTGTGAGCAGTATTCAGTGCCACTGTGGTCAATAGAACAGATGGAAGCCACCCACTTACCACCGTGGAAAAACATCGCCCTCAAGGTCAACATCCACCAAGACCTCAAGAAAAAGACGTCTTCCACAGAAGAACTAAGACAGAAGACCCTGGAGACCATCAATAAGTACAATGACCACAGGGCACTGTACACTGATGGCTCCAAAACTGGGACAGGGTTATACAACAACAAAACCCGGATGATGTTCAGATTGCCGGACCATACGAGCATATATATTGCCGAACTCTTTGGTATATACCAAGCCATAGAATATGCTCAATCTGACACACATAGTAATTTCGTCATATTCACAGATTTGTTAAGCGCACTTCAATCAATTAAATCAGGTAACCATATGGAGAACTTTCTCTTGGGCAAAATCATTTGCACATTGTCGATAACTAACAAGTCCATTACTCTCTCTTGGGTTCCCAGCCACATTGGGATCTTCGGGAATGAGAAAGCGGACACCTTAGCCAAATCTGCCTTAGAAAAAGACTCTATTACAGACATACCCCTGGACATAGGGACATTCAATTCTATACTAAGGAAACAATTACACACCCACTGGCAACTCCAGTGGAACAACCTTGACATCTCGCACAAACAAAAGGAACACATAACAGATTGGTCGACATCATACAGAAACAACAGACAGGAGGAAATCGCCATAGCAAGACTGAGGATGAACTCGACCCGCCTCACCCACCTAAACCCATACATAAACGGCGTATTTCCTTCCCAATGCAACACCTGCAACACTATACTATCCATAAGACACACTCATACACTGCTCAAGATACAACACACAGCGCCAAGCGCTTATACAACACTGCAAACTTAAAAAAAAATTCAACTAAGCACTACAAATATTTTTGACCGACGACCGCTTACTTATTGACAAAGTAGTATTTTATTTGCGCACTACAGGACTATTGTGGAAATTATAATGGTAGATTAAAAGGGATCGCAGGTTCACACCAGGCTTAATGACCTCATTATATGTCGATAGCCTTAAAGATAAAAACAGGTGACAGACAGTCTCTGTGAAGAAGTCAGTACCGCTGCATAACCTGAACTGCTTAGTCATTTCTCCTTATCCCTGACTCCCACCACAGTGGTGACCCGGAGTGAGGAACACGTAGATGGAGAACATAAAGACCGACGAACAGGTGAACCCGCCCGACCAAATGCCTGCATCCGGCAATATGGTGCACCGGGTTGCAATCAAGCCCCCTGCATTCATGCACAA
Organism: Oratosquilla oratoria; assembly: GCF_046742065.1. Classification (NCBI taxonomy): domain Eukaryota; kingdom Metazoa; phylum Arthropoda; class Malacostraca; order Stomatopoda; family Squillidae; genus Oratosquilla; species Oratosquilla oratoria. Next base: position 34,602,621 of record NC_134784.1, read on the forward strand.
TACTGTGGATGGATGGTTCACCATCATGGACGCTCAGTTTCACCTTCAAGGCGTCACCCAAGATACGACCAAATTTGTTCACGTCGTTGCTGCACTTCCGGCGGAAATCGTCAGCTAACTGTCGCCTTCCATCATAACATCGCGAAAATATGAAGAGCTGAAGTCTGCCGTCATCCAACTGTTTGAGCAAACCAAGCCAGAGCTTTTCGAAGATTTAACGGCGACTACTACTATGACGGGCCGTCCATCAGCGTACCTTCTGGAACTCCAGTCCAAAGCCCGCAAAGCTGGTGTGTCGGAAGACTTCGTCCGGCACAAGTTTACCCAAGCATTACCTTCAGCTATCGGCCCTGTACTGGCAGCACAACGACAAACACCACTGGACCAACTTGGGAAACTGGCTGACGAGCTGATGCCACTAGCACAAGCACAGTCACAGTGCCTCGCTATGTCAGCTGCTACTTTTTTTTTTTTACAGCCTGCACGCCGCCAAGAAGAGCGCCAAAAACACACGCGGCCTGCCACCAGTCGTCACATTGGCCTACAACCCTTCTATAGTGACCAACGACCAAAAGTCTGCCGTGGCCATATATTTTTGGAACTACAGCTCGCACCTGCCGAACAAGCCAAATAATCTATGCATGCAGCCGTCGTCAAGAAGCTCTTCTCCCTCCCCAGTTGTGCGCTCCAAACCATTGACGCCGGAAAACTAGACCGGCAGGTCATGGTTGCTGCACCATATGGCCTGCCACTCCTCAAAGTCGCAGCCCGTATCCAGAACAGCTGGGTGGATTTCATCGTCGACACCGGTGCCGGTGTTTCCACCATCCCGAAGAACTTAGTGAACCAACTGATACAGCCCTCTTCCGTCCGAATATCAGCAGCCAACGGCCGTCCTATGTTAGTGCATGGTGAAGTCAGGCTTGATATTGTACTCCAAAAACTGCGTCGTAAATTCAACTGGACCTTCGTCGTTTCTGACGCAGTTTCGCCATTACTGGGTCACAACTTCCTCAGTCACTTTCGCCGGGTAGTTGATTGCCACGGAAGATGTCTCAGAGATACTACCACGTCGCTATGTGTCCCTACCACCGTCAGCAGTGAGCAATCTGTAGTAATCTGGTAGTAAATGACTTCAGCCAGCTCCCTCCGCCTGTGCAGCCGCTGCTCGCCAGTCACCTTGCCCTGGTTGCACCACGTTCATCCACCTGCACTACCATGCCAGTATGCCATTATATTGACACCGGCAGTGCAGCACCTGTTTTTGCTCGCCCCCGTCGTTTGACACCAGATAAAGAACAGGCCGCGCGTGCAGCGTTCGAAGATCTACTGCAAGCCGGCATCGTCCGTCGCTCCAACTCTCCTTGGGCTTTACCGAGCACTGAACGCTAAGACAGTGACGGACAGATTCCCGCTGCCACACATCCAGGATATGTCATCTCGATGGCCAAAACATTTTCTCTAAGGGGCCCCATTCACGATAACGATTTTCAACCCCAACCCAGATTTCCAGCCCCAACCCAGACCAAATTTACTCGTGGATGGGCTCCAACAACCTACATCGCAACCCCGATTTGCAGGTCGTGGTTGGAGTTGGAGTCGTTTAGATTTTCCTGATATTTTGTGGGCGGAGCTTCATGTCTGTGTTGGGGTTGGAGTAGTGGGTGGGTGCGGACAACCAAATCTATCACTTGTGCCCAAATTCTCGTACCGTGCGCTTGTAGCTGTAGTTGTGCTGCCTAAGTAAAAAATGGAAACGTATAGTAAAGATTTCATAAGCGAGATTATAGAGATATACCATCAACATCCATGCCTATGGAAAGTGAAAAGTAAAGAATACTCAAATAAACTGATGAAAAACAATGCGTATGAAATACTCATTTCCAAATTTAAGGAAGTAAACCCTGCAGCTACGCGTGAAGATGTTGTAAAAAAAACTAGGCTCCTTAAGAACTGTATGGAGGAAGGAGTGCAAGAAAGTAGAAAGTTCAAAAAGATCTGGGAGTGGAACGGAGGAATCTTATGTACCATCACTTTGGTATTATGAGTTACTACTATTTCTCAAGGACCAAGAAATTCCAAAGAAAGGATCGTCAACTATAGAAGATTCATCTGAGCAAATTGTAAGAATTCTTTAAAAATATTTCAATTTATACTGAAATCCATATGAGAACATAATAGAAACAGTGAAAAATTCACATAAACCTTTCAATAACCTACATAAACCTTTCACCGACCTACATTTAGCCCCCCCCCCTAATTTCGTACTTCCATAATATATTTATGTAAACCTATATATTATTATTGTTTTTTTTTTCTTTCTTTTTAGGATCAGGAGGTTGAGGAAGAGTCTTCAAGTGGGTCCTGCAGGGTATCGACCCCCGTCTGCTCACCAGCTGAAGACTCAAGTTTGAAAAAGAAGAGGACGGCATCGGCAGTGCAAAATAGGGTCTACAATTTACTGGAGAAGCGGCTCGAAACTAACAAAGCTGAAACAATGTATGATTTATACGCCCGATCTTGGGCGAAAGAGATGAACAATTTCCCAATTGACACGGCCCATGAAGTGGTGAGGGTGGTCAACGATGTCATGTATAAGGCCAGAATTGGCCAAATTAATGAATATTCTAATGTGCATACTCCTCCTCCTCCATCATGTTATCACATTAGTCAGTATTCTAATGTGGCGACTCCTACTCCTCCTTCATTTTCTCACATTAATCAGTATTCTAATGTAGCGACTCCTATTCCTTCTCCTTCATTTTCTCAGCCACAAGAGGACCAAGGCTCCATAGCCACATTCTTCACAAATTTCAAGGAATAATATATTTTTTTCTTACTTAGCAAGTGTCAATGATTTAAATTCTATTTTTTGCTTACGTCTATTAATATCCTTTGTAATGACTCTATAAATAGCATCACAATTAGTGTATGACCCACTGTTGACAAATATTATTATTGTTATCATAGCAATTAGGGCAACACTAATTAGCCCATTTTAGGCCATATAGGCTGGTAACATGTTCAATTTGAAGAAAAAGAATGACTAAAACTCATCTTCAAGGCAGTTATTAAAAAATATATATTACAGGACAAAACTTTCCATTCTTAAAATCTTATTACAAAAGGCAGGATTAAAAGGCTTGAAAAAAAAAAATTAAAGTTGCTATATTTATTTATTGAAAGCGTATGCACATTAGCTACATTCTATTTGTTTGCCAAGGGACAGCCCCTTCCTCTAGAAAATAGGACAGAAATTGATTATGCACTTCTTTTGCATCTTGTGAAGAATTTCTTGCATGACCTCTTTGTAACTCAACCATGGTGACCTCAGGGGGTGTTCTGCCTTGGGATTCGCAATCTAGATCCTCTTGAGGGAGATAAGTACTGCAACATTTGCGTCTTAAGTAGTTATGCAAGACGCAACCTTTTCAATGCTCTTAATGTTCAAATTTATTGGCTTTGAAAAGATTCCGAATCGCGAACTCATTATGTCGAAAACATTTTCGATTACTCGCCGTGCTCTGGATAATCTGTAGTTGAAAATACGGCGTTCTTGAGTTAGCTCCTTTGCAGCGAAAGGCTTGAGAAAATCTGTCCTCAAAGCGAATGCCTCGTCTCCAATGAAAACATAAGGTAGACTTTTTGAGCTATTAGCTGGAGCACTTGGTTGTGGTAGATTAAGTTTTCCAGCAGCAAGCCGTTCACTAAATTTTGTATTTTCTAACACTCTGCCATCAGATACACGACCATTGGTCCCAGCATCGCACATCAGAAATTCATAGCTTGCATTTGCAAGGCCTAATAATACGATACTATTAAAGCCTTTATAGTTCCAGTAGAATAAACCAGAACCAGTTGGAGGAATGATTGATATGTGCTTGCCATCTAGGTATCCACAGCAGTTTGCAAAGTTCCATCTATGTTCGAATTCATTGCTAATTGCCTTCCATTCCTCTTCAGTTCTGGGAAGCTGAAAAAAGACAATCTATTATAATTTTTTCGTCCAAAATTAGACCAAAAACAGGTTTTAACCCTTGAAGGTAGTAAGAGCACATTCGGAGCTACTTAGACCTAAAACAGGCTTTAACCTTTAAGCTAAAATGATTTAATTCATCCAGATTTATCCCAAATCACCGAAAATGGATCCTATAGGCATTTTCCCGATCCTATAAACTTTATTATTCAATAATTTAAAAAAAAAAAATTATTGTTGATAGAAAGTAAAACGAGAAACACACAAGGTTGATTTTTGTGATCATGTGTGCCCATTTTACTATATATACAAGTCAAAAGAAAACTTTATTTGCAATGCTCTGCTGGATTATTTCGGATATTTTAAGCTATAAATAAGGTTAGGTTAGGTTGTTAGGTTACACGGAAAGTGCATTCTTGGAAATTGACTTACAAAGACCCATTTTAGGTACTTAAAGCAAGAAAAAAATCGTATGTGAGCCAAGGTAATAAATTACCTTCTAATAATCTAGTCAATAAAATTGAATATTAATCTTTACCTTTATATAATCCTTCTTAAGAACCTTATAAATTGCATCACAGGTCTCAGGAATTATTCTTCCTAGTGTTTGGGGCGATATGAGTGAAGAAAATTTGAGGTCTTCATATGACCTCCCTGTTGCTAGGAATCGTAATGTACATACGAGACGTTCATGAGGTGTAATAGCCTTCCTCATCATCGTATCCTGTTTTTTTTATGATTGGTGTTACCAAGGACAGAAGTTCTAAAAATATGGATTCATCCATTCTTAAATAGTTCATATAGTTTTTAGGCTCTAGTCTCAGTTCCTCCAATAATTGATTATGGGATAGCTTGTTTCTTTTTTGAAGCCAAGACTTACACCACTTTGACTTTTTTTTGCGCTTTCTATCTGCCTCTAAAAAAACAGCAATATTAAAAAGATCGTCAGAGTCGAGATCAGACATCACAATAGAACTGCGGATCAACTGCGAAAAATTGGACAATTGGTTGTTGCAGTGAGTGGCGAAGCCGCCAACCACAACTCCAACCCCGACCATGTTCGAAATCTGGGTTGGGGTTGAAAATCGTTGTCGTGAATGGGGCCCTTATCATCAGGTACCCATGAATGACGCAGACATCGCCAAGACTGCCGTCGTAACACCCTTCGGTCTTTTCGAGTACTTATTCATGCCCATGGGCCTCCGGAACACTGGAGCCACCTTCCAGCGCATGATGAACACCGTTTTCGCCCACCTAGACTGCACGTACGTCTACCTAGATGATGTCCTAGTATTCTCAGCCGATGAAGAGCAGCATACCCACGACCTTTCAGCTGTGTTTGAAGTGCTGGAAAAATATGGCCTGCGTATAGCTCTCGAGAAATGCTCATTTTTCCGACCAGTGTGGATTTCCTCGGACACAGGATAACATCCAATGGCGTACAACCACCTGAGTCCAGGACAGCAGCCATCCGCGACTTCCCAGAGCCTACTGACTCCGCTTCTCTACGTAGATTTCTCGGTATGGCTGGCTATTACCGTCGTATGATACCCGGCTTCGCTGATATTGTTCATCCTCTGTCAGAACTTGGCAGATTACAGCCCAATGCCAAACGACTTGTGCTACAGGAGAACGAAAAGTCTGCCTTCAACAATGTCAAACAAGCACTAACTGACGCCTGTACACTACCTCACCCGAAGCTTGATTGCACGCACCTGCAGCTGGTCACCGACTGCTCATCTGTTGCTGCCGGAGCAGCGCTCCATCAGATGGTAGACGGTCTCCCTCGTCCCATATCCTTCTTCTCAAAGAAGCTAACCACTGCTCAGCGCAAGTACTTGGTCTACGACCGCGAGCTACTAGCAGCATACTACGCCGTAGTGCACTTTCAACACTTCCTAGAGGGCCATTCTGTTACTCTGTTGACGGATCACAAGCCGCTGGTATCGGCATTCAAAAGTCCACACGTTGCTAAATCCGACCGTCAACAGCGCCATTGGTCCTACGTCACCGAGTACATGTCAGATGTACAATATATAAGAGGTGCAGAGAACACCGTCGCAGACTGTCTCACACGCAGTGTGAACGCTGTCCAAGTTGACGTGTTTGACCTACCGACCATCGCACATGCTCAGGTGGAAGACGAAGAAACCAAGTCTGCTGCCCACAATCTTACTGCCTTCAAACTCTCTAGTGACTTGTCAGTGCTGTGCGATACGTCTACACCTCACCCCCGGCCATTCCTACCACAGCCCTGCCGTCTACCTTTGTTTCAACGTCTCCACAGCCTATCTCACCCGGGAATTCACGGCAGCATCCGCCTGCTCAAATCACGCTATGTCTGGCCGCGCATCGAGCAGGACGTGAAAGCCTGGGTCCGCAGCTGCTCAGCGTGTCAACAGGCCAAAATCTGTTGCCATACGAAGTCCCCTTTGGCCAACTTTGCTGTGCCGAGTGCACGCTTCGAGTGTGTGCACTTGGATATCGTAGGTCCCCTTCCACCAGCGATTGATGTGGGCCACCCACATGCTGCACCGCACAATAGTCAGAATCGTTAAAATGTTGAGCAAAATCCTATGGAATTTAACACACCACTTTTCACTACAATAGCAAATGATATTTGTCTTGCCAACTATTCCAGTAATAACTGTGAACATTCTAACCTGTCTCTTGAGTTGTTAACAAAATACGGCATAGATGGAAGTGGAAGTCAGTCCTTATATTCCATTAAGTTTGACCACAAACTGCACAGTGATGTAAATAAGGGTAGTATAGTGTCAAGTTTCATCTGTCCATTACGGTTGTCACTCAGAGATAGTAAAAAAATATGGCAAAATCCAGCTCCTTCTTCTCCCATTTATTGCCCTCCAATAAAACTCACCTTCAGTAAAGAATCGGCAGAAAGTACAAGGCAAGAAATACACGAACTTCAAGAGGCTATAACCAGTCTTGTGCCTACAGTAGTACAGAATGTTCAAGTTCACCACAAATTTATATCAACAATGGTTGATGGGAAGGTATGTCAAGCATTAACAAACACTCCCTCTGCTGCATCTTGTTTTATCTGTAAACCAAGGATAAATCCGTCAGCTATGAATAATCTAAAGGAAATACAAGATAAAGATATTGATGAGAATGCTCTTTCCTATGGATTATCACCTTTGCACCTTCTTATAAACACAATGGAATGTATTCTGCACATTGCTTATAGCAGTGGTTCTTAACCTTAGGGGAATTCCCCACAGGTGGGGAATGGCAGAGTTGCCAAGTGGGGAAAACAAAAATTAAGGGCCGTAAAATGGCACAAAAAAACAAAGCGTATATTTACGTACTAAACACTGCATGGGTTAAAATCAAATTTGTCAAAGACCGATGCTGTGGTGGGAAATGGAGAGTTGGCTCACTAAAAAGTGGGGAATTGGAGAAAAAAGGTGAAGAACCCCTGGCTTACAGAATTAAGTTGTAAACACGGATGATAAAAGGAACTGAAAATAAGAAGATATACAATGAAGAGAAGAGAATATGCACCGAATTAAAGAGGGAATTGGGGCTTAATGTAGACACTCCAGCTCAAGGATCTGGTACAACCAATAACGGAAACACAGCTAGGAGTTTTTTTTTTTCAGATCCAGAAAATGTATCTAGAATATCAGGAGTTGATGCCAGGCTTATTCATCAACTTTCAATTCTATTCAGTGCCTTAAATTCAGGATATGACATTATCAGTACAAAGTACGACGAATATGCCAAAAACACTGCCAATTTGTTTGTACAATTGTACAACTGGTACTATATGCCAGTTTCTGTACACAAGATGTTAATGCATGGCAGTCAAGTGATCGAGTCTCTCTGTATATCCGTCGGACATGCATCAGAAGAGGGAATTGAGGGAACTCACAAGATCTTAAGAAATGTAAGAACACCACACCAGCAAAAGATCACGAATAAGATCCAACACAGACCTCATAAACTGGCTGCTGCTATCATCTGATCCAGTCCTTGCTGGACTTAGAAAGAGGTCTTCTCATAAGCTTAAACAATTGCCATCAGAAGTTCTACATCTATTAAAATCCCCAGAAGTTTAATGTCAATGCCCCCACCAAATGCAGAGAGAGATTGATGTAACTTGAGATGGTGTGTATATGAGAGGGGTCGGGAGTAAATATGTGAAAGTGTATATGGGAGATCCTCTGTATGAGAGATCGTGTGTATATGAGAGAGAAAGAGATCAGGTATTATGTAAGGTCTAGACTGAGAGATTGGATGTATGAGAGGTCTAGATAGCCTAGCATTATTTTTTTTTTTGTATAAGGTTAATTTTATTTTTTATATCTATATTTATATGATAAATTATATATCTAATGACTTTTTCATGTAATAATAATAATAATAATGAATATGATTGAAGGTATTATTTATAATTTCTTTATCACCGCCCTTACCCAGGGCGGTGGGCAAGGTGCAGGGATGACCCGTCATCCAGGAGGTGCTCAGATGAGAGGGAGCGTGGGAGGGGTGTGGAGTGTATTTAGGGATGAAATGGGTGGGAGTGTTTTTATGCCTTTCCCTTTTTGGCTACCTCCCTTGAAAGGGGGAAAAAGCCTTAGTATATGTATGTCTTTATCATACATTTCATCCTTTAAAATCATAATAAACAGTAAATATAACATCATTAGCACATGAAAAAAATATTAGTGTAGCAATGACAGCTATTGTAGTGAAAAGTGGTGTGTTAAATTCCATAGGTTTTTGCTCAACATTTTAGCGATTCTGACTACTGTGCACCGAACCGCTACCCAAGGTCCATATAGTATAGGTCAACGCACGCGCAGGTCCAACTACCCAGCGGGGGAAGTGGGGGGTTAGTGACGTCACTGGGTACATCCCACGTGACCTGTCAGGGGTCTCTCTCCTCCTCCTCCCCCTCCCCTTGGCTCCCGCTCTCTCTCTCTCTCTCTCTCTCCCTGCTCCCGCTCTCTCTCTTATAATAATAATTAGTATTACTACTATTATTAACTTTAATTGGAGATCTGTCTCCCCAGATGGACATGGGGAGACAGATCTTCAGATGAGCACATCTGGGGAGGTAGGTTTTCCATCACATGAACGGTGAGGACAAGTAGGCAGAGAGGTGTGACCTTGTCCCGACCAGAGGCAAGCACAGATTGACACACGCTCCCGTGTTTAACCCCTATTGCTCCCGTTGACGTCACGGATGCGCAGAACACAGAAAAAGCGGAGCGCTCGTGGGTTGACCTATACTATATGGACCTTGCCGCTACCTACTGATGTGCATCGACCATGTAAGCCGCTGGCCAGAAGCAGTACCGTTGACGGAGATTACCGCAGCCTCCGTGGCCAGTGCCTTCTTCACTCACCGGGTGTCACGCTTCGGTGTCCCACTATATGTGGTGACTGACCGTGGTACCCAATTTGAGTCCAAATTGTTCCAAGAGATATCACGACGGGTTGGTTTCCATCGTCTACGCACCACGTCCTACCACCCCCAGTCTAACGGCTTGATTGAGCGCCTTCACCGTGTGATCAAGACATCTATGATGGCGCAACGTCAATGCTGGTTATCTGCACTGCCCGTAGTGATGCTCGGAGTCCGCTTACTACCCGGCGAGTCTGGCATATTGCCATTCACTGCCGTTACAGGCAGCCAGCTTATGTGTCCTCACGTCCTAGTCAACACTGAATTAGACTCCGCCCGTGTTCAACACGAATTCGTCCGTGACCTCTGCGCACGTACGTCAGAACTTGATTTTCACCAGCTCACTGCAACGACTGACCACTCCTCTGCTAAGCCGTTTGTTCCACACCAGCTGATGAGTTGTGCCCAGGTCTGGGTTAGAGTGGACCGTGTCCGTAAGCCCCTTGAAGCGCCGTACCGCGCCCCCTTCAAGGTGCTCCGATGTTCTAGCAAATTGTTCACCATACTACTTCAGTCCGGTGCTAACGAAACAGTTTCCATCGACAGGTTAAAACCGGCTCATCTCCCAACACCGCCAACAGCAGCATCTACTCCAGCGCCAGTTCCTTCCGCCTGCCTGCTTGCTGACTTGACTGCCTGGTGGTTAGTACTGTCCCCCATCCATATGAATAGAGGTAGGAAAGGTGCAGGTAGGGGAGGTGTCACTGTTCGTCGGCCCTCCCTTACGCCCAGCTCAGCTGATCGCCGCAGTAGTGTTGGTTGCCCTGTAACTCCTGTTGTTCAGAGTCAACAGAATTTGTCAACTGTGCTGGATGGTGCGTCAGCAATATTTTGTGGTACTTGTAAGGATGTTGTCGGTAATGACACTATTGGATGCGACAAATGTGACCGATGGTTCCACCCAACATCTATGTGTCTAGGATTACCGGTCAAGGTAATTGATGATATTGTAAAACTAGAAGGGGATGGAATTTTGTTTGTCTGTTTGATATGTAGGGTAGACAAACAAAACAACCGAGCTGGCACAAGTAATGCTGACAAAGGCACAATTAGACAACTTTCTGAAATGGTCATGGCCCTTTGTGCTACAGTTAAGACATTAACCCAGAAAGTTGATAATTTAGTCTCTCAGGGGAATGCGAGTACCTTACTCCCTTTGCCAGCTCCTAATAATCAGCTGTCAACTAGACAGGTTATTAGGGAGGAGATTAGGGAATTACAGGACAGAGAGCGGAGGAAGGACTGTAATTTTGAGAGGCTTGACAAATGAAAATGAGGATGAAGTTAGGTCTAAATCTAAAGAAATTTCTTCTTTTCTGATTAATAAGGAGGTTACTTTGGATGAGGTTACCTGCTTAGATGCAGACAAGGGACTTTTCATGGGAAAGATAATGAATACTCAGGACAAAACGACACTCCTGCAAGCAGCACCAAGACTCAAGGACTCTAGATTCAGTGGTATCTATTTGCATAGAGACTTAACATACATTCAGCGTCAGGAGCTGCACAACAGACGTGCCGCCAGGGTGACTCATGAGACTGTTTCTCATGGTTCCCAGGTCACAGTACCCACTACCCAGGTTCCTACCAGTTTTTTATATTCTTAAGACAAAGTTGTATTCATAGTACTTCCACATTTTTCTCTTTGTATTTTGCACACGCTAATGTAAACTCACTTGTAAATAAAATTAATCATGTTTATTCTTTTGTTGTGGATAATGATATATCGGTATTGGGTATTAGTGAGACTTGGCTAACTTCAAATATAACTGATGCTTGTGTTGCTTTACCTCATTACGTACTGTTACGTAAGGATGTAGCAGGCAATGTTAAGAAGCATGGGGTATGTTTATATGTAAAGGATAGCATTAAATATAATGAGATTGTTGTTGAGGTTCCTAACATGCTAGTTGTTTTTCTTCCAGACTATTCTCTATATTTCATTTCTATATATCGTCCACCACCTAGTACTACCACTGATAATAGCATCCTAATTAATTTTCTTACAGAATTTTGTTTGGGTAAAGATGTAATCCTAGTTGGTGATTTTAATTTACCAACTATCAGATGGAATGATGACTTAATCTATACAGGACTCTCAGCTAATGATCTAATTTTTTATAATTGTTTTAACCTCTTGGGATTCACACAGTGGGTTCATGAGACTACTTATTATAGTTCAGGTAATATACTTGATCTAATACTTACTTCTGAAGATGACAGGATAATGGATGTGCAAATATTGCCTCCTTTCCCTAATTGTGGTCATTCTCCAATTAAATGTGAATATATATCTCAACATCCTCCTTCGAGTGACGAATTACCATCGCATAGATTGTGGACCAGAGGGAAATACAATGTGATTAAGGAGCAATTGTCACAAATTGATTGGGATTACGAATTCAGATACCTTGATATTGATGCAATGTATAATATCTTCCTTGAGTATGTTCACCATTTGATAGCAGAGTATGTACCAGTTACTACCAGGCTTCATAGTGGTCCTCCATGGCCAGTCAAACCTCCTTCATCTCTTAAAAAAGCTAGATCTTTAATGTGGAGTAATTATAAAGAAGTCCACTCACAAATTGGCAGAAATTAGTTGAAGCCGGAGAAGCTTTACATCAATTTCTGCAAATCAATTACCAATACAAAACCTTTGCCATTAACAGTCAGAATATGAGCTTTCTTTGGTAAGTGACATGGTGTGCATAACTCTAAGCTTTTTCATGCCTATATTAGGAGAAAAAAGGTAGCAAGAGTGGGTGCAGGACCTTTAAAATCTCAAAGTGGGCAGATTGTTAATGAGGCAATTACTATGGCTGATATATTTGCCACAGCTTTCGCATCAGTGTATATACAAAATGTCGAGGCTAACCCATTACCTCATCAGGTTCACGGAGGTACAATAGGGGATCCTGATATATCGCAAGAATCTGTGACTAAGGCAATTGCACAGCTTAATTCCTTTTCAGCCATGGGACCAGATGAAGTGCACCCTTATTTTTTAAAGATCTGTATTGAACAGTCATCTTACCCATTAACTCTCATTTTTCAAAAATCATATGCAACTGGCCATCTACCAGCTCCATGGAAAACATCATTTGTTGTGCCCATTTTTAAGAAAGGTTCCCGTGCAGATCCACTAATGTATAGACCTGTATCATTAACATCAGTTGTGTGCAAATCCTTAGAAAGAATACTTGCTAAACTAATATATGATTACATTGAGGAAAATAATCTGTTAACACATGATCAATTTGGTTTTCGCCCTGGAAGATCTACCGAAGATCAGTTATTGATCACGTATGATGAAATTACTCTGGCACTTGATCGTGGAAAAACAGTTGACTTGATTTTATTTGACTATTTCAAGGCCTTTGATGTTGTTAATTATGACATTTTGTTGGACAAATTGATAAACCTAGGGATTACAGGCAAAGTTCTTTTCTGGATTGAAGATTTTCTTACAGATCGGGTAATGAATGTTGTTGTGGCACATGCTAAGAGTTCACCTAAGCAGGTAACCAGTGGAGTCCCTCAGGGGTCAGTTTTGGGGCCTCTACTCTTCTTGCTGTACATTAACTTCATTACGTCAAATACCAGGTCTCCTACTAAGATATTTGCCAATGATTTGAAGCTGTATGTTAGTATTGAGGTAGGTTCAAAAGAAGATGCCTTGACTGCGGTGAGAAGATGTCAGGTGGACATTGATACTCTCTACCATGTATCTGAATCTTGGGGACTTGCACTCAATCCAGCAAAGTGTGTTGCCATAAGGTTTACCAGAAGCAATGCTTTTTGGACAGATTTGGTAGATGTTCATTATCATGTCAATAACGTATTTATTGCATTTCAAGAATCAGTTACTGACTTGGGTGTGTGTATTGATAACAAACTTAAATTTCACCAACATATTTCTAATATTGTACATAAAGCAAGTGGAGTATCAACCAGTATTCTCCGATCAACAGTTAATCGGCAAGACTCTTATATGCTTCCCCTTTTCACCACACATGTGCGTCCTTTGCTTGAATATGCATCCTCAGTCTGGAACTTGGGTTATGTAGGAGATGTTAGACAGTTGGAGTCTGTACAAAGGAGATGGACAAGGGAGATACGTGGATTAGAGGGTTTGGATTACTCGCAGCGACTAAGGACTCTTAACTTATACTCAATTAAAGGGAGATTACTTAGGCATGATATAATTAAATGTTGGCATATTTTTCATGGGAAACTAGCAATTTCTCGTGATGACTTGTTTCCTCGACCCTTGTTGAGTAGCACAAGGGGCCATGATTTCAAAATTGGTCACACCAGAACACAAGTAGAAGTACAGAGAAGGTATTTTAGTATTAGATGTGTGAATTTGTGGAATGAATTGCCAGCAGAACTTGTTAACTGCAGTGATATTGATGTGTTCAAACGAGGTCTCGCAGCTTATCTCGGTGATATATTATTTGATTATACTGCATAAGGCAGTACCAATCGACACCTTGACACAGTTCCATACAATGTTGCTGCTTATGATACACTATCCAGCCAGTAGCAATTAATATATAAATGTCATGTGTAGAATTATGGGCTGGCATATCAGCAGAGTGTGGCTTCCTTGCCTACATCATAAGTTGTGTGTGGATGGGAAGCCCACCAGGTAAGAGAACCAGGTAAGAGAACCAATTTGAAGCTTGGCTGGACAAGTTCTGGGCAAATCAGGAGCTGGTATTTAACTATAGAGCTCCAATAGTCCAATACACACCACCACCAAACGATAGTAGTATTTATGTAGATCTGGAGTCACAGGTGTAAGCCTCTTCCAGGGGATCATCTGTCAGTATCTGTGAGTATAATAAGGACTGTACCGAGGGTCTCTTCAGGATGAGGGAAGACAGTGCGACAAGAGGACACACAAAGAAAATATTCAAGATCAGAGCCAGACTGAATCGTTACAAGTACTTCTCAAACTGAGTGGTTAGTGTCTAGAAGGGTCTCACTAAACGTCGACCAAAGTTGACCAACGCCTACCAAACCCAAACAATAACGGCTTTTGCTCAAATGCATATAATTATGTATTAAAATTAGCATATGGTTGCATTATGCGACCTATTTTCTTTAAAATGTGTGATTTTCATTAATTTGATTGAAAAGAAGTTACATTTTATCCTCTGCAAAATTACCAAAGGTGCCGAACGCCGACCAAACACAAACACAATGATGGCTTTTGCTCAAATGCATAATTTTATACAAGAATTAGTATTTGGTTGCATTATTAGACCTATTTTCTTTAAAATGTGTGATTTTCATGAAATTTGATCAAAGAGAAGATACGTTTTTATCACCTGCAAAATTACCAATGTCGACCAACGCCGACCAAATTATGCATTTGAGCAAAAGCCGTTGTTTGTGTTTGGTCGGCGTTGGTCGACTTTGGTAATTTTGCAGAGGATAAAAACGTAACTTTTCTTTAATCAAATTACATTAAAAAAAATCACACATTTTAAAGAAAATTGGTCAAATAATGCAACCATAAGCTAATTTCTATATAAAATTATGCATTTGAGCAAAAGCCGTCATTGTTTGGGTTTGGTTGGCTTTGGTTCGGCTTTGGTTGACTTTGGTCGACATTTATTGAGACCGATCTGGAACAGTCTGCCAGATAGTATTTGCAAGGTCAGGAGCAAAAATTCAATTATAAAGCAAAAATAAATAAAGCGTGCTACCACCAGCCACACATTGTCCTGGCTACCATACTGGAGCCACAGGCCCTTAAAATGGGCCTCTTCTGGGGAATCATCTGTGAGTATCTGTGAATATCTGAGGTGAACATTGCATTCCTGAGTCTGAGAAAAGAAGGTCCAACTTAAGGGAACAATTTGAAGTTATTCAAGCAAAGGTGTAAAACAAAACTTTGACAAAATATATTTCATTGGAGTTGTAAATTTATGAAATAGCCTCCCCTGTCATATGGTACATTCAAAAAGTATATAATAGTTTGAATGTAGGCTTGATAAACATTGGAAAAAATGGGTGTACAATTTTGAGGAGGCCCTAATAATCAGGCATGTCAGACCACTGCCAGCCAGATCCAGTAGACAGTAAATTAGATGAAGATCTACACACGGAGAAATTAGCTATTGTTAAGCCTATTGTCAAAGGTGACCTTGATCCTCAGAGTCTGGGCTCATATAGACCTGTATCGAACTTGACTTTTGTTTCAAAGGTTATTGTGAATGTAATCTTGGATCAGTTATGGACTCATCTAAATGAGATAAATGCAATACCGGATGATCAGTCCGCATATCGACGGTTGTACTCCACCGAAACTACGCTATGTACTGTGGTGAATGATTTAATAGTAAAGATGGACGAGGGAAAGTGCAGTGTCCTAATTATGCTTGATTTGAGTGCTGCATTCGATACAGTAGTGCATAGCATTCTTTTGGATGATTTGCAGAGTTGCGGTATAGAGGGAAATGCACTGGCTTACTTAGAAAGCTATCTGATGAACAGAACGTATTGTGTACAGATTGGAAAATCCTATTCTAAGAAAAGATCTCTGCAGAGAGGAGTTCCTCAAGGAAGCGTACTTGGTCCTGTTCTTTTCTGTATATACACCATAGGATTATCTGAATTGCTATTGCGGCATGGTGTCAATTTCAAATTGTTTGCGGATGATACCCAATTCTACATGTCTATGTCTGATGTTAATGATGCTGAAGAGAAACTGGAAACTGTCTTGTCTGACGTCAAATCATGGATGGATGGAAAACAACTTAAATTGAATCCGAATAAAACTGAGGTGTTGATTGTGGGAAAGAAAATGAGTCTCAGAAGATTAGGTACTAGGAGTCTGCGGATATTGGATAGTACGTTGGATGGAAGAAGTGCTGTTAAGGATTTGGGTGTTCTATTGGATGAAAATCTCTCTTTTGAAGCTCAAATCAATAAAGTGGTGAAAGTTGCTGGATATCATTTGAGGAATATTGGTTTTGTGAGAAAATATTTGGATGAGGATACTGTAAAGATGCTTCTTCATAATTATGTTATAAGTAGACTAGATTATTGCAACTCTCTTTACTTTGGCTTACCAAAATATCGGCTTCGGAAACTACAGTATGTTATGAACAGAGCTGTGAGATTACTCAAGAGGTCTTGCACCTCGTGAGAATGTAACTCCAGTACTCATGGAATTACACTGGCTACCAATAAAGGCACGGATAGTTTTCAAGATATGTCTTCTGACTTTTCAAGCCTTGAAATATGGAAAACCAGAATATCTAAGGAGTCTTCTCAACGATTTTCAAGTGGATACTACTATGGGGCTTCGGCATAGTGATGAACAATATAAGTTGAATGAGCCAAGAAGTAATTTGGTAATGGGTTTTCGAGCGTTTGAAAGATGTGCGCCAAGACTTTTTAATGAGCTACCACTAAATGTCAAAATGAGTAGAAACTGTGCCATTTTCAAGAAAAATTTGAAGACACATTTGTTCACCGAGTGTTATGACATGGATGATTTGTGTATTAGAAGTGACTATAGTGTTTGATAACATCAATGGACGCCCTGCAGAGCACCGATGCTGGTGGAGCGGGGTCTAGAACTCCCAAATAACAAGTAAGTAACAAGTAATAGACCTGAGTCCAGTAACTTGTAAAGAAACGTGAGCTGACATGGGACCTCAATGGAAATAAATTCTTTATGGGACTTTAGAATTATCCCTTCTTAACTGTGACTCAGTCTATATTATTTACATTTGTTGATTACCTAAATTGTATTGGTGTTGGCTTGAATTGCTTGTACAGTTATTTTATACTAAAAAATAATCAAATTGCACGTACCTTTTATCTGAAGAAGTTCCACTAGTTGACAATCGTGGTTATCACGAACTTGTTTTCAAAGATTGACACTTACACTTAAAATTAAAACTCACTCGAACAATAAAACAAAATGGTTAAACACTACGCTAGAGCACAAAACTATAGACGACACTTCGTTCACAAAAGTAATATTTGGCACGCTTGCAAGAACACTACCGACGTACTCACAACGGCTCATCAGCCGACACTAAGTTCAGAGTTTGACGCAGCTATGCCATTTATTGGGAATTTTTTGTGAAGGTTTTATATGCTTCACAAGTGAAACAACAGAGCAGAATTTGAACTAGGATTTCTTTTTCTAATTATAATCGTCACCACCGCTTTGGGAAAAAATATAGACCTCAATGTTTATTTTTTTTATTTCAAGAAAACTAAATCTGGAGAAAATTAGATGTCTAATTCATGACAATATTTCTACTGTTTGTAAATAGGTGACAAGTTGTTATGTTTGTGATATAAAATTGTAATGAAAGTCGGTTGGTATGATGCATGCGGGACCATAAGGTACGGTGCTCGATCAATTATCCTGTCAGA
The DNA here is from genome assembly GCF_046742065.1 of Oratosquilla oratoria. NCBI lineage: Eukaryota > Metazoa > Arthropoda > Malacostraca > Stomatopoda > Squillidae > Oratosquilla > Oratosquilla oratoria. The sequence continues at coordinate 34,620,446 of NC_134784.1, forward strand.
CTGAATACATGCAAAGTTACGCTTACTCTTGTGCTGGATCATGGACCCACAATATGTACAATACTACAATATTTGAGTTTTCATTTCTGTCAAATTTTGAATACTGCGTGATCAACATCTATGATACCAGCATAAACTAATGTTCTCTCTGCAGGATTTTAGGTCTTCATATATAACCTTTGACCATGACATCTCAACAAGTTGAGGGAATAATAAATATAAGTCGATATTCTTAGAGTAAAATTGACATTTTTCACATTTTTTGGTAGATAATTACTCTTATTGCCACAGTATTCTAGTACAGTCACTGCTCTACCGTGACGTCACTATCTTTACTCAAACATAAACAAACCCAGACACGTGCATACTTACTTGGTGTTGTGGACAAGTCTTCAAACCTAAAAATAATTATAATTCGATATGGATACTGAAACAGAATCAGGTGAAGTTGTTGACTGGGAAATGGAGGAGGAAGATGAGGGAAAAGGCGATGGGTTGGAGTGTGATTATTCTGCGTATACATTATTTCACGCCGGACAAACAGGTATGTCGAATTTATAATCTTATGGAATAGAAAAGTAAAATTAGTTACTACCAGAAATAGTGAAGTCTCATACTATTTAAAGATATATGATTGTCAAATGAAAGTAATGGGAAAATATATTGATAATAGGTCGCAACAACAGGCATGTGATGATGTAGGTACGCCCACAAAAAAAAAAAAAAATAACCCTTAAATCATTGTTGCATATGAAAGACAACTTTATTAGAAATAAAATGCTTTTTAAATTTTTGAAATAGCTTGAAAAATAACGGAGATACGATTTTTTGAATTATTTTTTTTTTAGCCCGCATTATTGGCTAGACATTTACTTTACCATAACAAAGTGTTAGAATTAAGGGTGGTAATTTGTAAAGATTTCGGTAAAGAAATACACATTAACTTTAAACCACTGGTCCAGTTTTATTAAAATTCGGAATACTTGTGTTTTATGGATCAACAAATCACATGAGCATGTCAAAAACAATGTGAGACATCTCCATCATACCATATTTGCCTTTTCATGGCAACCATGAAACTGTCAATTTTCAGATTATTGTCAATAAAATCCAAATCGCTGGCCCGATTGACATGCAACTTGGCATGTGAAGGTTTTATGGGTCAACAAATTACCCGAGCATATCAATAACACTGCAGGACCTTCCTCTTGGACCGTTTTTACTAACACCTATCTCGTTGCCATGGCAACTGTTGCCAATTTAGAAGTAATCCAGATTTTACAAACCGCTGGCCCAATTGACATGCAACCGGGCATGTGAAGGTTTTATGGGTCAACAAATTACCTGAGCAAGTTAATAATACTGCAGGACCTTCCTCTTAGACCGTTTTTACTAACACCTATCACGTTGCCACGTAAACAAAATCAAACATGAACTGGACGCATCAGATTCATGGGTGATATGCCTACATATAATGCCGCTAAGCTCAAACATCAAGTGATCAATGATCTTAAGCTTCTTATTTCCTGGAGAAAATAGGTTAATAAACTTGTTTATGTAACTTAAAATTATGTTTATTGATGCCTTACCTTAATATTTTTACTCGGAAAACTATGTTGCCGAGTTTGATAACCAAATTTCCATTTAAATCGCTGAAAAATTGTTTCTATTTCAAGAATTGGGCATACACTTGCAAAACAACAAGGTAATTTGAATATCTTGCACATGTGCTGAACGTGGGAAGCATTCAAATTAAACTAAACAAAAGCATCCTCATGGAACAGATGAGATGATGGGTTTTATTAATCCAGTATCACACAAACAGATTAATCACATATTTGGCTTTTGCATTTCAAAGATTATTTTTTTCTGTAGAATGGTTGCCTGAAGAAGTGGTAAGAAACCCAGCAAATTTTCTTTGAAACAGATGGAATAAACAAAAATTGTTTAAATGATATAGAATTTACATCTTAGGACATTATAGAGGCCATCAATTAGTCACGCGTGGCGCCACTGTCACCCATGTACTGTTTACATCTCCATCTTTTGCGGCCTGCTGGGTTTTTATTAGCTTAGTTTGAATGCTTGCATCATTCAGCGCATGCGCAGGGTATTCAAATTATCTTGTTGTTGTGCAAGTGTATGCCCAATTCTTGAAATACAAATTTTCACCGATTTAAACGAAAATTTATTTATCAACCTCAGCAACCTCTATTGAAATAAACTCCGTGTGATGACAGTCTTTATTAGTACAACATTTTGCATGTTACAGCTTTTTCAAGTACATAGTCATAATACACATGACTGGGATTAAATAAGAAGAACTGGGAGAATGTGGGGAGAGAGGAAGGAAGGAAGGTAGGGAGCAGAGGGGTCACTAAATACTAGGAAAGGTTAGAGAGGGTGGACCAGATATCTGGGAACAAGAAAGGCTAGGGATAAGATGGAACAATTGGCTGGGTGAAGGGCATTAACTCACAATGAGTAATAAAAGGAAGAAAATAGGAAGGGTGAACAATTGTCTACTGAGGATGGACAACGACTTTGAGAGGAAAAAAGGGGATTTTGGAGGGCAGCAAGGGATAGCTTAAATTTTTGTTGGCAATTGGTATTAAAGGAATTAAGTGGGATGAGATATTGAACATGCCCTTGCTTCGTTCAATTGTGTTGGTTCCTTGTATGATGGCTGCTTCCAAACATTTTCTATGGGTCTTGTTGGGTATGCATTTAGTAATCCTAGTGATCAGAGATGTTGACAACAAGTTTTGATGTATTTTAATTTATTTTTATTTTTTATATATTTTAATTTACAGAATTAATATTTGATAAGTTATATCTAGATATCACTTAGGTGTACACAAGGTAGCCATCACCATAGTCAAACTAACATTGACGGGACTGGACAGATGACACAAACATGGCATCTTGAAGCTCACATAGAGCTCAGTTTGTTAGTGTATTGCATTTAGCATTTTTTTTTCTGCCAAGAAAAATAGATGTTATGTTGATGTACTTTAATTTACAAGTATGTAATTTTGTATTGATATATCGTGTAGGTGTGCACTTCTTTAGTAATACCCCTAAATTCACTTGTTTTTGCATCAAATCAAGTAGGTCAATCTAATTATATACCAATAGCTTTTTCCCCTTTATAAGGAAGTTAGCCAGTTCAAAGGCATGCACCTACTCCCATCCATTCCACTCCCCTCCACCTCATCTTAACTTCTCTTAGATGACGGGTCATCCTTGTATCCCGCCCATTCCCCCTGGGTGAGAAGCAAGGTAGCAAAACACAGTACATCCACAGCAAGGGTGCTTCACATAATTGGCAACCCCGTTCCCCCATGCAGAACAAGAGAAGACAGGGAGAAATCCCTTCAGGCTGCATCAAAGTATCATTCACACATAAGCACTCCCTACCTTCCCATCCCCCACCCCTCCCCTCCTTGCATAACAGTATCATGTATACACAGGCACTTTCCACTTACCCCTATCTCCTGCCCTCTCCCTTCTTTGCTCAAAAGACATTCTCCTGTGGCTCAATGTCCCCTTCATCCCATTCATCCATCTCATCCTCAGTCATCCCAAATTCACTCCCTCCACCTCTGCCTTCCACACTTCTTTTGCTAATCTTTCTTCACATATTGTTTCTATGTGTCCAAACCATCCCAATACTCTTTCATCAGCCCTATCTGTCATCTCCTTTTCCACTCCTGCTCTCTCCCTCACCTCCTCATTTCTCTATCCAATCTAGTAACCCTTACCACACTTCTCAGACATTTCATCTCAAACATGTTCAAATTTTCCTCTCTCCCTCTCTTAAATTCCAAGTCTCTGCCTCATACAAAGACATCAGCACAATCACCCATTCATACAATCTCCTCTTTGCATCCATTCCCAGATGCCTATTTATCATGACACTTTAATCCCCCACAGCATTTACTTGCTTCTCTCAATCTACAATTTACCTCCACCTCCACTCCTCCCTTTCCTGCCACATGTGACCCCAAGTACCTAAAGACATCCATTTCCTCCGGCCTCTCTCCATTAAAACTTACTTCCAACTTGCTACCATCCTCTCCCCTTGTATATCTCATCACCTTGCTTTTATCAACATTTACATTCAACTTTCTCCTATGGCATACCTTCACAAACTCCATCACTAACTCCCATATTCCCCCCTAGTAGGTAAAAAGTAAAAAATAAGTGATATATGGTAGAAATCAATATTAGATTTACATGAATCATACTATGTAATATCTATTTCTGATATTAGAGAGAGCAATTCCTGCATGAACTTTGCATTTTCTGTCAGTCTGAAGATTTAAAATGCATCAGGAAATTATATAATTATTATTTTCTCCACATGCAAGTACCTTAAATGCAAATTCAGGATAAAAATATTACCATTACCATGCAGTGTGCTGAAACCTCATTTTAGTTGGATTGGATAAATTTTGCAAGATGTTTGCTGGAATCTGCAGGTTGCTGTACCAGTGGCAATACATATTGAACACATACCCATACTGTTTACATTGGAATAACTATATTATTTTGTTAGTAGAGATGCTCCAATCTTAATTTACCCCCTAGATTATTATAGTCACCCTGTAGATTACAATGAAGACCAATTAGGGAAGTTTCATGTTTATGAACTGCATCTACAAGACTTTTGTCTTCCTGGCTGCAAGTTCTTTGAGATATTATGGCAAATGTGATCTTGTCATCCATTCCAGTGCTCTTTAGACATACCTCTGCACTACTGTACATCTCAAATGTTTTGTATTTTCCTGTAAACTGTTGTTTGTGGCAGTGTCTTATTGAAAGTAATTTCATAGATAGGATGCATCCCACTTCCAAAATAAGTGGAAAGGGGTAAAAAATGGTATCCTATGCACAAATGAAATTGATACTAATATGAGAAAAAATTTAATATTTACTGGTGACAAATGTCTCTTTTTCTAGATGTTTAATGGCTCATACTGAAGATCTGTGAATGTATAGTAAATTACTAACTATTTGTTTATATATTTAGATAAAGAGACTGTTCTGGCTTCCATTTACCTATTGTGAAGTCATCTTATATTCACCTTTTCAGGAGCACCATGTTTGAGTTTCGATATTCTACGTGACAGTTTGGGTGATAACAGGACATGTGATACACCAGCCACGTGTTATTTTGCTGCTGGAACGCAAGCTGCAAGAACTCATGTTAATAACCTGATGCTATTAAAGGTAATTCTAGATTGTTTTGATCCCATCTATGTATTAGTCTTTGTTTTGTTGTAAATAAACATTACAGTAAACCCTTGATATAATGGATCTTGATATACCGGATATCTGATATAACAGACAAAAAAAAATCTGACCGGACAAACCCTCGCTATGACAGATGAAAATCCTTTATAGCGAGGGATCCTCAGTTATAACGGATCTTCGGATATGATAACAGACCCGTCCCCATATTGTCCATTATATTGAGGGTTTACTGTAATTTCTAACCCTACTAATTTCTAATACCGGACAAATTTCCAGATATAATGGATCTGTCCGGTATTTCCATCGGATATAACGGATCTTCAGATATAACAACATGCCCTGTCCCCATATTGTCCATAGTATCGAGGGTTCACTGTATTTAAAGATTAAGGACTGTTTCACATATTTCAGTTCTCATAACCCAATTTTATGGAAACAGTTAACTGGTATCCCAGTGAGAAAGTGAAAGATAACACCCATATTAAGAAATATTTAAACTCAACAGTGCATAAGATATACTTACATACATACATACATATACCAAGGCTTTTTCCCCCTTCCAAGGGAGGTAGCCACAAAGGGAAAGGCATAAAAACACTCCCACCCATTTCATCCCTAAATACACTCCACACCCCTCCCACCCTTCCTCTCATCTGAGCACCTCCTGGATGACGGGTCATCCCTGAACCCTGCCCACCGCCCTGGGTCAGAAGCAGTGTCGCAAGACACAGTACATCCACAGCAAGGCCGCTTCATTAAATCGGCGACCCCCCCTCTCCGTCCCCCTTTGCATATAAGGAGAGGACGGGGAGAAATCCCTTCGGGCTGCGTCAAAATTTACTCACACATACTACCCCACCCCCCCGCCCATTCCTCCTCATGCAGTCACAACATCATCCATATACAACCATTCTCCACTCACCTCTGTCTTCCGTCCTCTCCCTTCCTTCCTCAACAGACATTCCCCTCTTCCCCAAAGCCCCCTTCACCCCATCCATCCACCTCATCCTAGGACGTCCCCTCATGTTCACTCCCTCTACATCTGCCTTCCATACCTCCTTTACTAGTCTTTCTTCACTCATTCTTTCCATGTGTCCAAACCATCCTAATATTCTTTCATCAACCCTCTCTCCCAAATCCTTTTTCACCCCTGTTCTCCTCCTCACCTCCTCATTTCTCACTCTATCTAGCCTAGTAACCCCCACCATACTTCTCAGACACCTCATCTCAAACACATTAAAACTCCTTCTCTCTTCTTCTCTTATGTTCCACGTTTCTGCCCCATACAGTGCTGTTGGCACAATCACTCCTTCATACAGTCTCCTCTTCGCATCCATTCCCAAATGTCTATTTCTCATTACACTCTTTAAACCACCAAGGCATTTACTCGCTTCTCTCAATCTACATTCTACCTCCAGCTTCACTCCACCTTTTCCTGCTACACTTGCACCCAAGTATCTAAAACTATCCACTTCCTCCAGTCGCTCTCCCTTAATGTTCACTTCCAGTCTACTGCCACTTTCACCCCTTGTACATCTCATCACCTTACTTTTACCCACATTTATCTTTAGCTTTCTTCTATCACATACTCTCCCAAACTCTGCCACCAGCTTCCTCAATCCCTCCTCTGACCCTGCCACAAGCGCAGTGTCGTCCGCAAACAACAGCTGGCTCACCTCCCACTTTTCTCCATTTTCTTTAACCATCTCCAATCCCTGACTCACTACCCTAGCATTCACCTCTCGCACCACCCCATCCATGTATAAGTTGAACAGCCAGGGCGACATAACGCATCCTTGACGAAGTCCCACCTTTACTTCAAACCACTCACTCTCTCCATTTCCAATCCTAACACATGCTCTACTACTCACATAAAAACTCTTGACAGCTCCCAAAAGCTTTCCTCCTATCCCATAAATCTGCATAACCTCCCACAGTGCCTTTCTGTCTACCCTATCATAAGCCTTTTCCAGATCCATAAAAGCCCAAAAAACATCCTTCCCCTTTCCTATAGCTTTCTCACATATCTGTCTTACCACAAAGATCTGATCTACACAACCTCTACCCGTCCTAAATCCACACTGTTCCTCACCAATTACTCCTTCTGTTCCTCTCCTAATCCTCTCAATTAAGATTCTCCCATAAGCCTTCCCTACTACACTCAACAGGCTAATCCCTCTGAAATTACTACATTCACACTTGTCCCCTTTTCCCTTGTAAAGAGGAACTATACAGGCACTACTCCAGTCCTCCGGTACTCTACCCTCTCTCCAGCAAACATTAAATAATCTCACCAACCAGTCCACCATCACTGAACCTCCCTTTTTCAGACATTCTGCATGACATCCATCCAGACCAGGTGCCTTACCTGCTTTCATCATCTTTACAACTGCCTTCACCTCATCCTTCCTTATTTCTCCTCCATTCTCCTCACTCATCACTCTCATTTTCTTCGTATTTCCCACTGCAGCTATCTTTCCTTCCCTATCCTCCTTCACATTCAGCAACTCCCTAAAATATTCTGCCCATCTTCCCCTCACTGCCATCTCTTCCATTATCAACTCTCCATCTGTACCTTTTACCTTTTCTTCCCTACTTGATTCGCCTCCTCTTCCTCTCTTAATTTCTTTCCAAAACATCTTTTTATTACTTTCAAAATTTTCTGTCATACTCCTACCCCATTTCACATCTGCTCTCCTCTTTGCCTCCTTTACCTTTTGCTTTACTTCTCTTTTCTTTTCTTTGTACGTCTCATATGACTCCCCTGTCCTCTTTTGTAACCAATCTGTGAATGCTCGCTTCTTCTCTTCTACAACCTTCTTTGTTTCCTCATCCCACCATTCACTACCCTTTCTTCTATTTCCCCCTGTCCTTCTTGTTCCACACACCATCCTTGCACACTTTAAGACTCCCTCCTTGAACCATCCCCATTCCTCCTCCACACCCATCTCTGCTCTATCCTTTACTCCCTCCCACTCCTCCTTCAGCTTCTTTTCGTACTCCTTCTCCTTTTCCTTTTCATTCAAGCAGTTCACTCTAAGAACCTCCCTACCTTTTGTCCCTTTCCTCCTTCTCCATCTATCCTCCACTCTCAACTTACCTTCCACCAAAAAATGATCTGATATTCCCCCACCCTCTCCCCTTAGCACATGTACATCCTTAACTCTTCCTATCATAATCCTATTTACCACTACATAATCCATTAGCGCTCTATCTACCACCCTTCCCTCCACCACCCTCTCCCATGTGTACTTATGCTTGACTTTCTTCCGAAACACTGTATTTGCTATCATCAACTCTCTTTCTAGACACATTTCCACCATCAACTCTCCACTACGATTCTTTCCTGGAACTCCACACTTCCCAACCACTCCATCGATTGGACCATTTCCCACTCTAGCATTAAGGTCTCCCAGTACTATTACATTGACACTTCTTCCTAAACCCTCTATGCACTCATTTAAATCTATCCAAAAGGCCTCCCTTTCTTCCATGCTCTTCTCACTGCCCGGCCCATATGCACTTACAAAGACCCACATCTCCTTTCCCAGTTTCACCTTCATCCACATTATCCTTGAGGAAACCTCCTTCCACTCCACTACCCCTTTACCTATCTCCTCACTTACAAGAATAGCCACCCCTTCCCTCCCTCGCCCTCTCTTCACTCCTGATAACCTCCCACTTACACTCCCAAACATACACTCACCCTTCCCTTTCAACTTAGTTTCACTCAAAGCCAACACATCCAACTTTCTTCTCACAAACATACTACCTATCTCTTCCCTTTTACTCTCATCTGTACCACATCCACGCACATTAAAAGACCCAAACCTTAGGGTGCTGGCCCGAGGCCCGCCAGCACCCCTTATGCCTTCACTTTTGTCTTTAGGATGTGTGCCCCGTGGGGCTACAGGGAGAAGGATGCCTAGTCCCTCTCCCCGTCCCTTTCTTCTCGCCTCTTACGATCCAAGTGGGAAAACTTGGTGGCAGTATTCTTTTCCCCCACCACAGGGAATTCCCCCAATCAGAAAGAGAATACTCAGAGAAATGGTACAGGACAGCAACAAGGGGTTGGGGGACAGCATAACGGAGGGACAGTCGTAGTATAAAAGTGTCATCATTTCTCTATGAACAGAATTTCTTCTATCATAGACAAAATGATGTGTGGCTCTGGTCCGTAGGGGCGCCCCATATAGACCCTAAAGTATCGACTGCATGCTACTTTGCCACAATAACAAGCAGCCAATACCCCAGATATACTTATCCAAACAAAATATATTGTCAGCATCAGCAAAATACATTATAATAATCCTGTTATTTTGACAATGGGATTTTATACATACAATAACTGTTGACAGTGGGAAAGGACTTGTGACCCATGGGACTCTAATTCCATTTTGGAGCTCTTTGGGATGGCCGGAATAATTCCAATATACCATATATATTTTGTTGGTCCCCCTTCCCCCCTCCATCTTGGGGGTGAATGTGGCAGGAAAGAGAGGAGTGAAGGTGGAGGTAGAATGTAGATTGAGAGAAGCAAGTAAATGCCTTGGGGGATTGAAAAGTGTAATGGAAAATAGACATTTGGGAATGGATGACAAGAGGAAATTGTATGAAGGGGCGATTGTGCTGATAGCACTGTGTGGGTTAGACATGCAACATAAGAAATTTAAATATGTTTGAGGTGAAATGTCTGAGAAGTATGGTAGGGGTTACTAGGCTGGATAGAATGAGAAAAAAGGAGGTAAGGAGGAGATTGGGGAGTGGAAAAGGAGTTGGAGATAGGGCTGATGAAAGTGTATTGAGATGGTTTGGACACATGGAAAGAATGAATGAGGAAAGATTAGTAAAAGAATTGTGAAAGGCAGAGGTGAATGGAGGGAACATGAGGGGGTGACCAAGGATGAGATGGATGGATGGGGTGAAACAGGCTTTGGGAAAGGGGAATGTCTGTTGAGGAAGGAAGGAAGAAGACAGATGATAGGGGTAAGTGGGAAATGGTTGTGTATGGATGATGCTGTGATGCATGGGAGTGAGTAGGGGGTGGGGGGTTTTAGGGAATATGTGTGAATGATTTTTTGAAGCAGCCTGAAGAGATTTCTCCCCGTCTTCTCTTTTTCTGCTTGAGGATACAAGGAGTGGGGTTGCTGATTAAATGAAGCAGCCTTGCTGTGGATGTGCTGTGTCTTGCTGCATTGATTCTGACCCAGAGCAGTAGGCAAGATGCAAGGATGACCCATCATCCAGGTGGAACCAAGAAAAAGGCGGGGGGGAGAAGGGTAGTGAGTGGGAGTGGAGTATATGGGGATGAAATAGGTGGGAGTAAATTTATGCCTTTTGAATTTGGCTACCTCCCTTGTAAGGGGGAAAAAAGCCCTTGGTATATGTATGAATGTATGTATCTCTTTTTCTTTTCTATTTTCATCCTTTACTTTCTTCTTTCATCTTATTCTTTCTCTTTCTTTTTTCTTGTGTTCCTCTTCTTATTTCTCTGTATTTTTAGTTTTTAATTTTTTTTTTTCATCTTACTCTTTACTTCGTTTTCTTTTCTTATCTACCAACATTATTTTATTTGCATTTAGGTCTTTTCTAGCTTTTCAGGAAAACACCCAAACACCAATACTTACGATACATGAGGTGTGGAGTGAATATATGCTTCAGCCACTTCTTTATAAAAGGGAATGGGCTTCTCCCCTTATTAATCTCTTCAATATGAGTCAAGTTCTCAAGTGCAGCATCAGATACCTAATGTATGGTACATCACACTACTCATGTTAGGAAATATGAAGTCATTGCTGTGTTACTCTTTGTCTTTCTCTCTGAGTAATAATAAACACAGAAAATGTGATCAAATCAGTTTACAGGATTCGGGGGTCACTTAGCTACAGCTACAAAATATAATCAAGACACCAATGCCGGCATCCTCAGATACCCACTCACACATCATGATGTCTACATAGGCATCATGAGGTGGTCATAAGTGGTGGATGTCTAGAACAAAATGGATGAGGCAACAGTGTGTGCAAAAACCATACAAGAGTTTAAGGACAATCTAGATGCTGAAAGATACAAAGATGGGTCACTATGAGCATAGCTCCCTACCCATATACAACTAGGTAAAATAGGCATCATTGTACAGAAGAGGTAAATTTGGTAGCCGGTCAAGTCATGTATCCACCCTCACCCATTCCACCCCCATCCATTGCCCATTTGTTTCCCTCTCCTATTAGCTCCTAACTTACATATACAAAAGGTGAGATGAAAGACAGAAGTGAAAGTGGCTTATAAATCTGGAGGGTGTTTTGTCAGCAAAAGCCAGGGGGATGGTATTGCACTGAAGTAGAATAATAGAAGTAGTAAGGAGTGGTTTGAGAAAGGTAGCAGAAAAGGGGGATAGTAGAAGTTAAAAATGACCAACAATCTTATTTGGAGTGGAGATTAATTTTGTCATAATAATATGCTGAGTGAGTTTGTAGGGATGTCACCAGATTCCCTAGAATATACATACATACATATATATATATGGGTCCTCCTGGATGACAGGTCATCCCTACATCTCACCTACTGCCCTGGGTCAGAACCAATGCAGAAAGACACACAGAACATCCACAGCAAGGCTCCTTCATTTAATCAGTTATCAGTTACATAAAACATGTAGTCAATACCTAATGTAGTGCATTAATCTAGAGGTTTGATGAGTTGTAAACATGTGATGATGAAAGTGATAATTTCGATGTATGGTCACTTATGATTCATTTCATAAATTACTGTAGATTTGTCAATGCTGGTGTGAAGCTTTTTTACAAAAGTGGAGCATGCCAACAGAAGACCTTTTGGTCCATAACTAGGTCAGATGTGAAAAAGATATATAATAATGATAAAAAAAAATTATAATGATATTTTCATTCAAATTGTATGAACAATCGAGATGAAATAATTAATGTATTACAGAAGGGGTGCCATGGTGATGAATAGAATAGTTTGGTAACAACCAGAATAAATAGATCATTACATCTCATCATGGAATGGGTTGAGAGATGCATAGAAAAACATGGTAATAGCCAAAATGAAAGGATAAGTACAGCCTGATATGGTAGGGGTTGAAATAAAACAATAAGCTATTTCACATGTGGATGTTAGCAATTTTGTGTCATGATCTTTTTATTTTCAGGTTAGAAATCTTAGAAAAATAAAACAGGATGAGAGCGATGAAGAAGAAAGCGATGAAGAATTGGAAGAAGAGAGTGAATTGCCAGTGGTAGAAGCTGCTTTGATCAAGCATAATGGATGTGTCAATAGGTTAAGAGTAAGTTTAGAAATGTTTTAATTGCTTTTGGGAAGAGCTCTGGCACCAGCCAAAGAGGGAATACTTGGAGAGGAGAGAAGCAAAAATAAGGAAAGCTGTGAGTGGAGGTTTTGTATATTCCCATACTACTGTTTTGTCTGCTTTACACAAAGGATTATTTTGAAAGATGTACTGTAACTGTGTGTTATCACATACCACTTATTCAACACAGAACACAGATACACAAACCAACATGACACAACAACAGAACACAGATACACTAACCAACATAACACAACACCTACACACATACAAAAAGAGGGATTGCTGATTAGGTGGAGGACATGTATGATCTCTACATCCACAAGAAGTTTAGGAGTGACAGCAGATAGGTTTGTAGATCTATATAGGGTAGGTGTGTACTTTAACCTGGTCATCCCTCTTGTAATGGAAAAGAGGTTTACAGTATATGTCTATCCATCTACTTAGGAAGTGCTTGTTCCCCCATATAAAGGAGCCAAGGCACACAGCCACTTCCATCCATTACCCTCGTTCCCCCTTATCTTAGCTTCTCATGTATATGAATGTTAATGTTATAATGTTCCTTGCCTTACTGCTTGGGTCAGAAGGAGTGCAGCAAGACACAGGACCTCCACAGCAGGGCCTACCAACCAGAGAAAAATGTAAAGATCAACCCAAACTATTGTATGGATATGTGAATGGTAAACTTAAAAATAAACAGGAGATGGTGCAACTATGCCAAGGAAATACAGAATACGCAGATGATCTAGAAATGGCCGAAGTCATTAACAATCACTTCAAGTCTGTTTTCACAAGCGAAAAGATACAGCATTGGAATGAAGGAAGCAAAGTGCAATCTCCCCCCTTGAGGGAAATAATAATAACACAAAAAGAAATATTGGAGTAATTAACAAACCTTGACATTAGGAAATTGCACGACCCGGACGGAATTGCAAACTGGATACTAAAAGAATGGAAAGAAGAACTAATGGACAAAATATACAACTTAATAAGTTGCTCACTCAAAGAAGGAAAAATACCAAAGGACGGGAAAAATGCTAGCATTGTACCAATATATAAAGGAAGAAACAAGGAAGAACCAACTAATTACAGACTGGTCTCCCTAACAAACACTGTAGCCAAAATTTGTAAGAAAATTATCAAGAATAGATGGGTAAAACACCTGGAGGAAAACAATATAATAAACCCAAAACAATTTGGATTCAGACAGGGAAGATCATGTTCCATAAATTTAATCTGTTTTTACCCGAGACTAATAAATATAATAGGAGAAGGGGATGGATAGGCTAATTGTGCATTCCTAGGCTTACAAAAAGCCTTCAACAAAGTACCACACAAAAAATTATTTAAAAAATTGGAAAACATAGGAGGGATACAAGGCAACCTACTAAACTGTATGATTTCCTGCATGGTAGAAAAATGAGAGTAGCACTCAGAGAAAAGTGTTCAGGTTGGAAGGAGGTGATTAGTGGCATCCTACAAGGATCTGTATTGGCTCCAATAATGTTTGCTATTTATGTGAATGACATGGATGATGATGTGGAATATTACATGAGCTTCTTTGCAGGTGATGCTAAGTTGTTGAGGAAAGCGAAATCCAAAATGAACTGCGAATTACTACAGAGACCTGAACAAGGTTTGGAAATGGAGTCAGAAGTGGGAAGTGGACTTCAACATGAGAAATAAATTGACACAGCCCAAAGGGATTTCTCCATGTCTTTTCCTTTTCTGCTTGAGGGGATGGAGAGGGGGAGTCGCTGATTTAATGAAGCGACCTTGCTGTGGATGTCCTGTGTCTTGGGACACTGCTTCTGACCCAGGACAGTGGACAAGATGCAGGGATGACCTGTCATCCAGGAGGTGCCAAGATAAGAGGGTAGAGGGGAATGGAGTATTTAGGGGATGGAACGGGTGGGATTGGTTTCTATGCCTTTGTATTTTTGGCTACCTCACTTGTAAGGGGGAAAAAGCCTTTAGTATATGTATATATGTAATAATAGAAATTATTATTGTTTTCAATTACTAGTTTATTTTCAATTGTTGCCCTTATTTCCAGGTTACAAGCTTGAATGAAGTGCCCATTGCTGCTACATGGTCTGAACTTGGTGAAGTATCTATTTGGGATTTAAGTCGAGCTGCAGATGCAGTGAATGACAAAGCTGCCTTGGAAGCATTTAATCGAACAGCTGACTCTGAGAAACCCCTGTTTACATTTAAAGGTCATTCAAATGAAGGTTTTGCATTGGATTGGTCCCAGGCCATGCCAGGTAGGTTTTTCTATGTAAATAGGTAGGTTTAATACAGATGTACTGTATCATAATGGACTGTCTTTCTGGACTCCTGTGGCCATGGCCACAGATTTGACCCAGGGATTAGTCAATGTTGCTTTGGTTCTCTTCTCTAGAGATATGTAGTCTTTTTATACAGTATGTTGTATGTAAGTAGGGCAGTGGTGGAGTTTTTTTTCATGATTGAAGAGAGTATTAGAGGCAATAATTGGTGAAGAACAGTGTGTGGATTTAGGAAAGGTAGGGGTTGTATGGATCAGATTTTTGTAGTAAGGCAGATATGTGAGAAAACTTGAACAAAAGGTAAGGACGTATTTTGGTCCTTTATACATACATACATACATATACCAAGGCTTTTTCCCCCTTACAAGGGAGGTAGCCAAAAAGGAAAAGGCATAAAATCACTCCCACCCATTCCATCCCTGAATACACTCCACACCCCTCCACCCTCCCTCCTATCTTAGCACCTCCTGGATGACGGGTCATCCCAGCACCTTGTCCACTGCCCTGGCTCAGAAGCAGTGTCGCAAGACACAGCACATCCACAGCAAGGCCGCTTCATAAAATTGGCGACCCCCCCTCTCCATCCCCCCATTGCATAAAAGGAGAAGACGGGGAGAAATCCCTTCAGGCTGTGTCAAATTTTGCTCACACATACTACCTCACCCCCCATCCCCCCGCCCATTCCACCTCATGCATCACAACATCATCCATATACAACCATTCTCCATTCACCCCTGTCTTCTGTCCTCTCCCGTCCTTCCTCAACAGACATTCCCCTCTTCCCCAAAGCCCCCTTCACCCCATCCATCCACCTCATCCTAGGACGTCCCCTCATGTTCACTCCCTCCACATCTGCCTTCCATACCTCTTTTACTAGTCTTTCTTCACTCATTCTTTCCTTGTGTCCAAACCATCCCAACACTCTTTCATCAACCCTATCTCCCAACTCCCTTTCCACCCCTGTTCTCCTCCTCACCTCCTCATTTCTCACTCTATCTAGCCTAGTAATCCCCATCATACTTCTCAGACACCTCATTTCAAACACATTCAAAAAACTCCTTCTCTCTTCCTCTCTTATGTTCCATGTTTCTGCCCCATACAGTGCTGTTGGCACAATCACTCCTTCATACAGTCTCCTCTTAGCATCCATTCCCAAATGTCTATTCCTCATAACACTTTTTAATCCACCTTTATGGATTTGGAAAAGGCTTACACTCTTTAATCCACCTTTATGGATTTGGAAAAGGCTTATGACAGGGTAGACAGAAAAGCTCTGTGAGAGGATTTGCAGATATATGGGATTGGGGGAAAGCTGTTAAAGGCAGTCAAGAATTTGTATGAGAGTAGAACAGCCTGTGTTAGAAATGGAAGTGGAGAGAGCAAATGATTTGAGGTAAAGGTGGGACTGCAACAGGAATGTGTCATGTCACCATGGCTGTGCAATGTGTACACAGATGGGGTGGTGCATGAGGTAAAGGCGAGGGTAATGGCAGGGAATTGGAGATGGTTAAAGAAAATGGAGAAAGGTGGGAGGCAAGCCAATTGTTATTTGCTGACGACACTTGTGTTTGATGGTAGGTTCAGAGGGGGAGATTAAGGGATTTAATGATGCAGTTTGGGAAGGTATGCAGTAGGAGAAAGTTGAAGGTAAATATGGGTAAAAGTAAGGTAATGAGATGTACAAGGGGAGAGGATGGCAAAGAGTTGGAGACAAATATTCGTGCACACATCAGGTTGTCTGATGTATGATGATGCATCACAATATGTGCATTACAAAATATAAAGTTACTGCTGTTGTACTCATTCTCTTTCCTCCTGAATAAATATAATGTCACAGAAAATGTGATCAAGTCTGTTCACAGAATATTGGGGGGGGGGCACTCAGCTACAACTACAAAATAGATATAATCAGGAAGCTAACACAGACATCCTTGTATACCCCACAGAGTGATAGATATATGGAACAAATTGGATGAAGAAATAGTGTATGCAAACACAATACAAGAATTTAAGAACAAACTTGATCTTGCAAGATACAAAAATGGGTCACCACGAGCATAACTCCCCTTCCCTTATAATACAACTAGGTAAATGATGATATGGTTTAACGTCACAAACTCCCCCCTATCGGAAGGCTAGGATGGTGCCTCTCACAGAACTAGGTAAATACTAGGTAAATATGTAGGTGTATTTGTATCATTGGGTTAAAGGATATAGGGGAGAGGATGGAGGAATGGATAGTTTTAGATCCTTGGGGTCATGTAGTTGGAAAGGGAGGAGTGGAGACAAATTGTAGATTGAAAGAAGCAAGTGCCTTGGGGGATTAAAAAGTGTAATGAGAAATAGACATTTGGGAATGGATGCTAAGAGGAGATTGTATGAGGGAGTGATTGTGCCGACAGGACTATATGGGGCAGAAACATGGAACATAAGAGAGGAGGAGTTTGAATGTGTTTGAGATAAGGTGCCTGAGAAGTATGATGGGAGTTACTAAGCTGGATAGAGTGAGAAATGAGGAGGTGAGGAGGAGAATGGGGTGGAGAGGGAGTTGGGAGATAGGGTTGATGAAAGAGTATTGGGATGGTGTGGACACATGGAAATAGTAAGTGAAGAAAGATTAGTAAAAGAGGTGTGGAAGGCAGATGTGGAGGAAGTGAACATGAGGGGGCCACCCAAGGATGAGATGAATGGATGGGGTAAAAAGGGCATTGGGAAAGAGGGGAATGTCTGTTGAGGAAGGACAGGAGAAGACAGAAGGTAGGGGTGAATGGAGAATGGTTATGTATGGATGATGCTGTTATGTATGAAAGGGAGTGGGTGGGGGATGGGGGGGTGAGGGAGTATGTGAAAAATGAATTGATGCAGCCCGAAGGGATTTCTCCCCATCATCTCTATTTCTGCATGAGGGTGTGTGTGTGTCACTGATTTAATGAAGCCGCCTTGCTGTGGATGTGCTATGTTTTGCGACACTGCTTCTGACCCAGGGCAGTGGGCAAGATGCAGGGATGACCCATCATTCAGGAGGAGCCAAGATAAGAGAGAGGGAGGGGGGTAGATGGGAGTGGAGTATATGGGGATGGAATGGCTGGAAGTGGATTTACCTTTGTTTTTTGGCTGCCTCCCTTTTTTAAGGGGGAAAAAGCTTTTGGTATATGTATGTAAAACTAACATTTTTAAGCAGTCAAGATAAACAGACAAGTGTGCTAGGTAGTATACGTACATTTTATAATTTTTCCTTTGTTTATGTCACAACCAACCTAAGGGCTAGGCTATATTGTGATACAGAAAGAATGATTAAAAAAAAGGTTGTTGTGGCCTTGGGCAGAGAATGTCAGGTAGGCTAATCAAACCATTTGTTAAAATAATTTTTTTATTTGCAATCATAAAACACATGTATGGGACATGGAAACATATAAATAAACTTAGAAATGCAAGGGGCAAGACATAATGACAAGAAAATCTTAAATCTCAGTTATTCTATATGAATGAAATGGCTTATTGTCCAGTTACTAGACAAATGCAGCTAGTGCAGGATTTTGGAGTCAAAGCCATGTGCAGGAACTGGTGGGCAGATAAAAAGTATTCTAGTTGAGGGGCATGAAGAGTTGTCAGGTACTTTGCAGATGAAGGCAGGAAGTTACAAGAGATTTTATGTAATGAGTCTCAATTATGGTTGGTAGGAGACTTGCCAATGTAAATCATCAGGAATGAGTCTATGACACTTTTTCGGAAAAATAGGTAGTTATCGGAGAGAGATGTATGATGAATCCACCGATGGGAATTCTTTTGGTAGTTGGAGAATACTTTGGAGATTAGATAGTGTTCCATAGTGAAGAAATAGCAGAGAGGGAGTGGAGAGCTGCATTTAGCTTTCTTCAACTAGTAGTTTGGGAGATGTCCTAAATAACTCAGTAAAGACTCACAACTTGATGTGGGTATTACCTGGTTATGATAATGGGTGATATGCTCAGTAGCAATCAAAGAGGAGGTCAAAGGACTTGCATTTTGTTGAAATGACGGAGGAGAGAAATCTATGTAGTATTCAGACGAACCATGGTGGCATATCACAGCTTCTAGGAGATCTTGGCTCATCTCTCAGACGGTCCACCTTATACAATCTGCGAGTAGCTAGAAATGTAAGGTAGTTTGAGCTCTGGCCAGTGAGAAAGCAAATGCACTTTGACAGCCTTTTTTTTTTTTTTTTTTTTTTAAGGAATCTCCTTTGGGGCTACAGGTAGCAGGATTCCTAGTCCTATCCCTGTCCCGTTTTTTGTTGCCTCGTACAACTGAAGTAGGAAGACTTGGTGACAGCATTCTTTTCCCCCACCATAGGGTTAGGCAAAAAAAAGGAAATCAATATTAAGAGAAATGGTACAGGACAGTAACAAGGGGTGGGGGGGGACAGCATAATGGAGGGACAGTTGCAGTATAATAAAAGTGTCATCATTTCTCTATGAACAGAGACTTCCTCTATCATAGACAAAATGATGTGTGGCTCTGGTCCGAAGAGGCACTTTATATAGACCCAGGTGCCAAGATAAGAGGGAAAGAAGAGGGTAGAGGGGAGTGGAGTATGTAGGGGATGGAATGGGTGGGAGTGGTTTCTATGCATTTGTTATTTGGCTACCTCCCATGTAAGGGGGAAAAACCCTTTGGTATATGTATGTATGTCATTGGAGGAATGATTTGAAGTAATTGCACAGGAACAAGGAACCCATGTTCATTTACAGTATTACACAACATAGGTATTTTTCACAATTTAATAGATTTACATATTATTTACAGTGAATGATACAAATCATCATACATACACATACCAAAGGCTTTTTTCCCTCTTATAAGGGAGGAAGCCCAAAAATACAAAGGTATAAAACAAGCATAAAATTATTGAATGTATATTTTATTCATGCAGTGGCATGACACTTAGTCTTGGATATTTATCATTCAAGGTACACTGGCATCAGGTGACTGTGCAGCAAATATACATATATGGAAACCAAACGAAGGAGGTACATGGCAGATTGATACTAGACCCTATACAGGTCACTCTGCATCAGTAGAAGACATCCAGTGGTCCCCAAATGAACCTCACGTCTTTTCCTCTTGTTCCGTTGACAAAAGGTATTTATTAATCTATATACCAAGGGCTTTCCCCCCCATAAGGGAGGTAACAAAGTTGAAGGCATGCATCCACTCCCACCCATTCTCCTCCCATCCACCACCCCATCCTCCCTCTGATCCTAGCTCCTCATGGATGAAGGGTCATCCCTGTCTCCTGCTCACTGCCTGGTTCAGAAGCAATGGAGCAAGGCACAGTACATCCACAGGAAGACTGCTTCACGTAATTTCCCCATATGTGGAAAATAGAGAAGACTGGGAGAAATCCCTTCAGGCTGCATCAAAAGGCTTTTAAGAGAACTTTTTTTTGTAAAAAAAAAAGTTAGGGTGCCATTGACTGCTGTTATTCCCACCTTGTTACTTTGTTCATTTCTCAAACAAATATCTTGTACTTCTTGCTTTGGACCAAGAATAATACCTGTATGTATTCGCTGGTTGAGCGGGATAGGGCATCATTACTTGTGGTGAAGGTTGAGGGGATGGTTGTTTGAATCCTGCCACTGGCGAAGTTGAACCAAGGGCATGGTTCATTAAATTCCACGCTACAAAGTAGTCCTCTGTAAGGGGCATCGTCCTAGCCTTCAGATGGGAGGAGTTTGTGACGTTAAACCATATCATCAGTGGTCCTGCAAAATGGACGAGAAAGATTCGCATTTTCAGAACCCAACAACTGCCTCACCGCCATTAGAAGGTAGCTAAAGTTATGGGTGCTAGAGGCAGAAATGTGAAAATGCCAAAAAGTAGGCTCAACTTTGGTTGATCACCACGCACATGCCCTTGTGCCCAGGTTCCTCAAATGTATGTACCTTGCAGTGTGCTGTGCATGGCTCTCTCCCTCTGGTGCAAGTTTGGGCCAAATCGGGGACATGATGATTTTTGGGGTCATTTTGATCACAAAGTCCAATTGGGCCACCATTTCACCCACAGGTTGAGGGCCACAAGGCCTCCTGTGGATTGCACGTGGACACCACTCGGGCCAAAGGTACAGACACCAGAGGTAGAAATGTGAAAATGCAGAAAAAAGGCTCAAATTTGGCTGGTCGCCATGCACAAGCCCTTGGGTCCAGGTTCCTCAGGCGTACCTAGCAAATCACTGTGCATGACTACCTCTGGGGCAAGTTTGGGTCAAATCAGTGACCTGGCAAATTTTGGCAAAATTAATGGATGCCCTTTGCCACATGTAACCTGGAATACTTAAACTTCTTCACTTCCAGATGATCCAGGGCAATGGACAAGATGCAGGGATGACTCATCATCCAGGAGGTGCCAAGATAAGAGGGTAGAGGGGAGTGGAGTATGTTGGGGATGGAATGGGTGAGAGTGGTTTTTATGCCTTTGTTTTTTGGCTACCTCCCGTGTAAGGGGGAAAAGGCCTTTGGTATATGCATGAACTTCCAGCCTCTCACCCATTAAACTCACGCTCAACTCACAGCCGCCCTTACCCCTTGAACATCTCTTCACCTTATTTTTGCTCACATTTAATTATAGATTTCTCATTTTTATGTACCCTCCCAAACTCCGTCACTAACTTCTTTAATCTACTCTCCAACTCGGACACAAGTGCCATGTTCTCATCAAACAATGGTTGGGTCACTTCACACTTCCCTTCACAGTATGATTAATGATTTGGTTTAACATTGTGAAACCCCCTATCAGGAGGATGGGACTGTGCCCCTTACAGAGGATTTTGTAGTATAGAATTTAATCAACCACACCCAACTCGCTGACGGCAGGGTTGAAACTGCCTTCACCTCAACCCCCACCACAAGTAGCAACACTTACACACCTACAGTAAACCCTCAATATAATGGATCTCGGTATAAAGGACAAAAAATCTAACCGGACAAACCCTCACTATAATGGATGCAAGGGATCCTCGGTTATAATGGATCTTCGGATATAATGACACCCCTGTCCCCATATTGTCCGTTATAATGAGGGTTTACTGTAATTTCTAATACCGGACAAACTTTGGGATATAACTAATCTGTCCGGTATTTCCATCGGATATAACGGATCTTTGGATGTAACGACAGACCCGTCCCCATATTGTCCATTATATTGAGGGTTTATTTTACTTGGCCAGTGAGCATCCTACTCCCACAGTATATAAAGAAAAATGATCAATAGCTTATGTTTTGAAAAGCAGGCATCTCCACTATAACAGTGGCACCACATATACATGGCTCCAGTGACCATTACAGAAGATATTAACTTATTTATAAAATGCTGTGTCTTGTGGCAGTGGACAAGGTGCAGGGATGACCCGTCATCCAAGAGGTGCCAAGATAAGAGGGAGGGAAGAGGGTAGAATGGAGTGGAGTATATAGGGGATGGAATGGGTGGGAGTGGATTCTATGCCCTTTTCTTTTTGGCTACCTCCCATGTAAGGGGGAAAAAAACCTTTGGTATATGTATGTATGTATAAGATGCACTTTCTACCAGAAATTAAAACAAAATGTGATGTAACTCTTGTATCAGTATTTGTTTATTATTTCAGTATCAGAGTATGGGATGACAGAGTTGCTCCCAGTGAGGCATGCATGCTAACTGCAGCTAATGCACACAGCAGTGATATTAATGTTATCCACTGGAACCACAATGAACCATTCCTTGTATCAGGTGGAGATGATGGCAAGGTCTTCATATGGGATCTAAGACAGTTTCAGGTAAGAGAGAAAATTTCATTCTGTTATATGAATCTGACATGTTTTGGATAATTTTTCATCAACCTGTTCATCTTCATAGTTCTTTCTCACACCAGAAGGCATTTTCTCTTCAAGGGAGGTGGATGAGTCAAAGTGTAGACTTATCTTACACCAGTCCAAAGGCCATTTGATGCCCCTCCCATCTAAGCTACATGTGGATATAGGGTCATCTTTGTTCCCTGCCATACTGCTTGGGTCAGAGACAATGCAGCAAGGAGGTGGAATTCCTCCAAAATTTAGTAAAATTATCTTGTATTCTTGAACTCGTAGAGATAATATAGTGTATAGATAATGCTGTTATGCAAGGAAGGGAGGGGCGGGGGATGGGGGGGGGGGTTAGGCGGTGCTTATGTTTGAGTGATATTTTGATGCAGCCCAAAGGGATTTCTCCCTGTCTTCTCTTTTTCTGCATGAAGGGATGGAGTGGGGTTGTTTGCCGATGAAGTGAAGTGGTCTTGTTGTGTATGTGCTGTGTCTTGCTGCATTGCTTCTGACCCAGGGCAGTGGGCTGGATACAGGGATGACCCATCATCCACGAGGAGCTAAGATGAGAGGAGAGGGAGGGTGGTGGAGGGGAGTGGAATGGGTGGGAGTAAGTATGTGACTTTGATTTGGCTACCTCTCTTATAAGGGGGAAAAAGCTCTTGGTATGTAAATAGATAGATCTTGTACTAGCTACAGTGGGATGGGTGAGGTGGATGGATGTCTTGTCAGGCAACCTCCCTTGCAAAGGGGAAGAAGCCTTTTGGTATGTATTTACTAGTTGTATCTTAAGGGAGAGGGGAGCTAAGCTCATGGTGTCCCGTCATTGTATCTCACCATATCCAGTTTGCTCCTAAGTTCTTGTATTGTTTTTGCACACACTGTTTTTTCATCCAATGTATTCCATACATCCACCACTCTGTGGGGAAAGCTGTTCTTTTTCAGGTCCCTTCTATAATTGTCCTTTTTAAGATTCTTTCCATGCCCTCTTGTGTTTCTTTTATCCCAATTAGTAAGTCTTCTCTGTCAAGGACTTCCATGTCCTTCATAATTGTATAGATGGTCAACAAGTCACCTCTTTCTCTCCTCTGTTCCAGAGTCGGCAACTTCAGTTTTAACAGTCTTTCTTCATATTTACCTAGTTGTATTATACAGGAAGGGAGCTATTCTCGTAGTGACCTGTCTTTGTATCTTTCAGCATCAAATTTGTTCTTAATTTCTTGAATAGTATTTGCACACACTGTTGCCTTATTTAATTTATTCCAGATATCCACCACAGTAAATAATCTCTACCTAGGACTTCCATTCCTTTCTATATGCTAAGATAAGAGGGAGGGTGGAGGGGTGTGGAGTGTATTCAGGGATGGAATGGGTGGGAATGATTTTATGCCTTTTCCTTTTTGGCTACCTCCCTTGTAAGGGGGAAAAAGCTTTGGTATATGTATGTATGTATGTATAAATAGTCAGTAGATCTCCTCTTCCTCTTCTTTGTTCCAGAGTTGGTAGTTCCTATTTGGACAATACATACATACATATACCAAGGCCTTTTTCTCCTTTACCAGGGGGGTAGCCAAAAAGGACAAGGCACAAAAACACTCCCACCCATCCCACCCCCGAAAACACCCCACACCCCTCCACCCTCCCTCCCATCTTAGCACCTCCTAGATGACGGGTCATCCCTGCACCCTGTCCACTGCCCTGGGTCAGAAGCAGTGTTGCAGGACACAGCACATCCACAGCAAGGCCGCTTCATTAAATCGGCGACCCCCCCTCTCCGTCCCCCCATATAAAGGAGAGGACTGGGAGAAATCCCTTCGGGCTGTGTCAAAAATTTTTGCTCACACACACTACCTCACCCCCATTCCCCCGTCCAATCCACCTCATGCATCACAACATTTTCCATATACAACCATTCTTCATTCACCCCTGTCTTCTGTCCTCTCCCGTCCTTCCTCAACAGACATTCCCCTCTTCCCCAAAGCCCCCTTCACCCCATCCATCCATCTCATCCTAGGATGTCCCCTCATGTTCACTCCCTCCACATCTGCCTTCCATACCTCCTTTACTAATCTTTCTTCACTCATATTTGGACAATATGACCATGAATGTGTGAAGCAAGATCACTTTAACCCAGTCATACATGAGTTGCCCCACAGCTATGTGAAATCATCTAGCATTACCTAGAATAAAATCCATAAAGTGCTCCATTGGCACAAACTGGTGGATCAAGATAGTCTTAATGTATTCATACTTAGTGTTCCTCTTCAACCAAATGCAGTCATCTGCCATTAGCTAAAATAAAATTCCTAATGTGCAGCATCAGTAGAAATGGTTTTAACAAAATGGTTTTAACTCATTCATACCTACCATTCTCTCTCTGTCAGTCCCCTCAGCCAAGTAAAATTGTCTGATGTTGGATAGAATTTTATTGAAATTTTATAGAAATTGTATTAGCTGGAATTACAATCCCAGAGATTCATTGCTCCAGAGACCTTCTTGCAGAAAATCAGCAGCCTCCAAGAATCGGGCAACAGCTTCCATTTGGGACCATAACTCACTTAGAGAAGATACTGTGTTGTCTGTGTCAGGCATAGTAGTATCAGGTGGTTTTTGTCTTCTGTGTGGTGGTTATACTTGGGGGAGTTTGAGTCTAGCCAGGCCTATTCTGTGTTGGTATTGTTTCAATGACAGATGTTGTCCAGAGCACTGACGTGCTAGTGTGGTTTTTGTTTGATGGTAGAGAGTTTTTTCTATGGGACATATATCTTCCTAGAGACTCAACATGTGCAAAAATGGGTCAGGTGAACATGTTACTAACTGTATTACCTTTTCAGCAAGGGAAACCAGTGGCAGCACTTGAATATCACAATGGTCCAGTGACAACAGTGGAATGGCATCCAGCAGATTCATCTGTGTTAGCAAGTGCTGATGACAACCAGATTTTACAGTGGGACCTTGCTGTTGAAAGAGATGCTGATAATGAAGATGGCAAGAATTCAGAAGAAGTAAGCCAGAGAAAGAATCATTAATATTTATCTAATTTTGTTTGATTTTCTTTTTCTCCTCCAGTTTTCTGCTCTGTATGTGTGAGTGAGTGTGATTCATCATGGTCATGGATTGACTGTTTGACTCTTGATTGACAGCTATTTCTCTCCCAGGTGGGAGCTTGAGGTATATAGACTTGACTTGAGGTATATAGACTGATCAGTGGGAAATGCTATGACCTTACACTGTTCCTCACCTATTAATCCATATGTTCCTCTCTTAATCCTCATAATTAACACCTTCCCAATTGCCTTTCCATCTACGCTCAACAAAGTAATCTCTCTAAAACGACAGCATTCATATTTGTCCCTTTTTCCTTTGTAAAGTGGAGCTATTCATGCATTTCTCCAGTCCTCTGGCATACTCCTCACCTTTGAGCACATACTGAACAACCTCATCAGGCAATCCACTCTAACAATTCCTCTCTTTGTCGGACACTGCATGACACCGCCTGACTAGCTTTCATCATTGTCAATACTCTTTGTACTTCATCTTATATATCCCTGTCATCTTATCACAATCGTTTTTCTAGCTCCTCCCACTGGAGGAAGTGGATAGTTTTAGGAACTTGGGGTTGCATGTGGCAGGAAAGGGAGGAGTGGAAGTGGAGGTAGATTATAGATTGAGAGAAGACAGTAAGTGCCTTAGGGGATTGAAAAGTGTAATGAGAAATAGACATTTGGGAATGGATGCTAAGAGCAGATTGTATGAAGGGGTGATTGTACTGACAGCATTGTATAAGGTAGATATGGAACATAAGAGAAGAAGAGTTTAAATATGTTTGAGATGAAATGTCTGAGAAGTATATAGGTTACAAGGTTGGATAGAATGAGAAATGAGGTGAGAAGGAGAATTGGGGTGGAAAAGGAGATGAAGGAGTATTGGGATGTTCTGGATACATAGAATGAGTGAAGAAAATTTAATAAAAGAAGTGTGGAAGACAGGTGGATGGAGTGAACATGAGGGGGCGACTGATAAGATAAATGGATGGAGTGAAAGGGGCATTGAGCAAGAGGTGGATGTCTGTTGAGGAAGGAAGAGAGAAGGCAGAAGATAGAGTTGAGTGGAGAATAGCTGTGTATAGGTGATACTGTGATGCATGGAAGGCAATGGGTGGGGGATAAGGGTAGGGAGTGGTTATGTGTGAATGATATTTTGATGCAGCTTGAAGGCATTTTTCCCCATCTTCAATGTTTCTACATAAAAGGAAAGAGAGGGAGGGGTCATTGATTTAATGAAGTGGCCTTGTTGTGCATGTGCTGTGTCTTGCTGTATTGCTTCTGACCCAGGGCAGTGGGAGAGATGCAAGGATGATTCATCTATGAGGAGCCAAGATGGGAGGGAAGGAGGGGTGGTGGATGGGAGTGAAACGAGTGGGAGTGGAATTATGCCTATTGACTTTGGCTACCTCCCTAGTAAGGGTGAAAAAAGCCCTTGGCATGTGTATGTATGTATTATTCCTTGATGATTTGAGGCACAAATTATGCTAACATATATGAACTTGGATTATTTTGACTGCAAGAACTTGCTGTCCATAGGGGTCCTAAGTATATGGCAAAACTACATTTTTAATTGTTTTTTGGCATTTCAGGGATTGCCTCATCAACTGTTGTTTGTGCACAAGGGACAGCAGGAAATCAAGGAGCTTCACTGGCATGCACAAATTCCAGGTCTTGTTATTTCAACTTCACATACAGGCTTCAACATCTTCAAAACCATTAGCACATGAAAATTGATGGAAATTATGATAAAATACAAATGCAACCATTTTGAATTTGATTTATACCTTAATTTCTTGAACAGAATGAAAATAATCAGGATTATACAGGGTGGTCTAAAAGTCATTGAGGGGTTTCAACTTTTAACAAGTGCCTTAGTTGAGGTACCTCATAAGTTGAGGTACAAGCTTTGGATATGATGAGAATTGGTAAGGTTTCTGGGTTGGATGGGTGTCATGTGGATTATCTGAAGAAGGTACACTAATACTGGACTGGCTAGTGAGCTTGATTAATGTGTGTCTAAGAAAGGGGAGAGTGCTGGAGAAATGCCTGTGTTGTTCCACTTTAGAAAGTTTGTTGAGTGTTGTTGGGAAGGTATATGGGAGGGCTTTAGGACGATTAGGAGAGGAACATAGGAAGTGATTAACATGGAGAGGGTGAGCAGAAGTGTAAGGAGGCTGGTTATCCTTTTAGAATTTAGGGAGGGGGTTCCTGTCAGTGGTTAATTTGGGTGAATCCTGATTATTTTTTGATTGCTGAAGGGTCAGGTAGTATTCAAAATGGCCTAAAGGAGAGGAAAAAATATGTCTTCTTTATTCAACTTCCTCAACTTATTACAATGTGTCAACTATTGTACTGTTTAATATTCATGTGAAAGTTAATCTCTTATCTCAGCTTAGAATAGAGATTTTATCATGCTTTAGAGGAGAGGGTGGGGGGAAATTCAGACGAGATTTTGGTGAAAGGCAAGTTGAGATTGGAGGACAGGTGGAGAAAGGAAAAGAGCAGAAGGTAGAGAGGTGCTTTGACCAAATGGTTTAAATGAGAAGGAAAAGGTGAGACAAATGTGGGAGGTGATGAAGGATAGAGTAGGAGTGGAAGAGGAATGGGGGTGTTTCAAGGAGGAAGTGACAAGGTGTGCAAAGATGGTATGTGGAACAAGGAGGATGGGAGGGAATAGAAGGAAGGGTAGTGAGTGGTGGGATGATGATGTGAAGAAGGTAGTAGAAGAGAAAAGGAGAGCATTGAGGAATTGGTTGCAAAGTAAAGAAAAAAGAAGAGCAAAACAAAAGGAGAGCAGATGTGAAAAGGGGGGGGAGTATGATTTTTTACATACATATACCAAGGCTTTTTCCCCCTTACAAGGGAGGTAGCCAAAAAGGAAAAGGCATAAAATCACTCCCACCCATTCCATCCCTGAAAACACTCCACACCCCTCCACCCTCCCTCTTATCTTAGCACCTCCTGGATGACGGGTCATCCCTGCACCTTGTCCACTGCCCTGGGTCAGAAGCAGTGTCGCAAGACACAGCACATCCACAGCAAAGCCGCTTCATATATTCGGTGACCCCCCCTCTCTGTCCCCCCATGCATAAAAGGAGATGGGGAGAAATCCCTTCAGGCTGTCAAATTTTGCTCACACATACTACCTCACCCCCCATCCCCCCCGCCCATTCCACATCATGCATCCATATACAGGTAAACGTCGACTTACGATGGCATTAGGTTTCGATAGAGCCATCGTAAGACGATCTCATCGTAAGTCGATCCCCACTCTGTTCCGTGGTCACTGTACCTAGCCTACCTGTATATTAACCACCAGAGATACTGAATATAGCCTATTACACATGTACAGTAGTTTATTTAATTATTTTTATCCTTTTTACCATATTCAAACACTATAATATGTATTTTCAGTACGGACTTAAATCTCGCGGGCAGCAGCCAATGCCAGCCGTACGACGTGACGTAATAATACTCGCATCATAAAATATAGTCACCGCTTATATCGATCGTTCTCTCTTTCACCCGCGAATTTTGAAAATCACAGAGAATGGGATTTAGGGCACATTTGAGAGAATGTAAAAACACAGGGGCGACTACAATAAATATAATCAAGACGCCGATATGGCAGCGTCGCGAATCCACTTGCTCCTCATGACGCCTACGTGTGCGGCACCGTATGGAAGGGGTTAAATTATCATATCGTCGTCGTCGTCGTCGTCATCGTAAAGTCGAACAATCGTAAGTCGCGGCCATCGTAAGTCGACGTTTACCTGTACAACCATTCTCCATTCACCCGTCTTCTGTCCTCTCCCGTCCTTCCTCAACAGACATTCCCCTCTTCCCCAAAGCCCCCTTCACCTCATCCTAGGACGTCCCCTCATGTTCACTCCCTCCACATCTGCCTTCCATACCTCTTTTACTAGTCTTTCTTCACTCATTCTTTCCATGTGTCCAAACCATCCTAATACTCTTTCATCAACCCTATCTCCCAACTCCCTTTCCACCCCCGTTCTCCTCCACACCTCCTCATTTCTTACTCTATCTAGCCTAGTAACCCCCATCATACTTCTCAGACACCTCATCTCAAACACATTCAAACTCCTTCTCTCTTATATTCCATGTTTCTGCCCCATACAGTGCTGTTGGCACAATCACTCCTTCATACAGTCTCCTCTTAGCATCCATTCCCAAATGTCTATTCCTCATTACACTCTTTAATCCACCAAGGCATTTACTTGCTTCTCTCAATCTACATTCTACCTCCACCTTTTCCTGCCACATTTGCACCCAAGTATCTAAAACTATCTACTACTTCCAGTTGCTCTCCCTTAATGCTCACTTCCAGTCTACTGACACTTTCACCCCTTGTACATCTCATCACCTTAGTTTTACCCACATTTATCTTTAGCTTTCTTCTATCACATACTCTCCCAAACTCTGTCACCAACTTTCTCAATCCTGCCACAAGTGCAGTGTCGTCCACAAACAACAGCTGGCTCACCTCCCACTTTTCTCCATTTTCTTTAACCATCTCCAATCCCTGACCCACTACCCTTGCATTTACCTCTCACACTACCCCATCCATGTATAAGTTGAACAGCCAGGGCGACATAACACATCCTTGACAATTTTTTAATCATAATAAATAAAGAAAATAAAGAAAAAAAGAGCAAAACAAAAGATAAAGGAGAATGGATGTGAAAAGGGGGGAGCATGATTTTTTTTTTACGTAACAAGATGTTTTGGAAGGAAATTAAGAGAGGAAGGAGAGGTGAGTCAAGTAGAGAAGAAAAGGTAAAAGGCCAGATGGACAGATCTTCATGTAAGAAAGCAGAAAGGGGAAGATGGGCAGAGTGTTTTAGAGAGTTGTTCAATGTGGAAGAGGATAGGAAGGTATGGGAGGTGCTAAAAAAATGACAGTGATGGGAGAGAAATAAGAAAAGATGAGGTGTAAGTAACTTGCGACACTGCTTCTGACCCAGGGCAGTGGACAAGGTGCAGGGATGACCCGTCATCCAGGTGGTGCTAAGATGAGAGAAAGGGTGGAGGGGTGTGGAGTGTATCCAGGGATGGAATGGGTGGGAATGATTTTATGCCTTTTCCTTTTTGGCTACCTCCCTTGTAAGGGGGAAAAAGCCTAGGTATATGTATGTAACTGAAAATAATGAGAATAGGTAAGGCACCTGGGTTAGATGGGTGTATGCATTGTCTGAAGAAGGGATGTACAGCAATATTGGACTGGCTAATGAAGTTGTTTAATATGTGTCTAAGAGAGGGTAGCGTGCTGGAGTGCCTGTATAGTTATGCTTTACAAGAAAAAAAGGGGACAAATGTGATAGTTCCAGAGGGATCAGTTTGTTGAGTGTAATTGGGAAGGCTTATGAGAGGGTTTTAATTGAGAGGAACGGGGAGTAATTGGTAAGGAACGGTGTGGGATTAGTAAAGGGGTTGTGTAGATCAGATTTTTGTGGTAAGGAGACATGTGAGAAAAGCTTTACCAAAAGGCAAGGATTTTTTTGGACCTTTAAGGATCTGGAAAAGTCTGACAGGATAGACAGGAAGACATTGGGAAATATTGCAGAAATATGGGATATGGGGAAAGCTGTGAAGGGCAGTCAAAATTTTTACTAGAGTAGTAGAGCCTGTATTAGAATTGGAAATGGAGGGAGTGAGTGGTTTGAGGTAAAGGTGGGACTGCATCAAAGATGCATCATGTCACCATGGCTGTGCAGTGTGTACACAGATAGGGTAGTGCGGGAGGTAAAAGTGAGGGTAATGGGCAGGGGATTGGAGATAGTTAAAGAAAATGGAGAAAAGTGGGAGGTGAGCCAGTTGTTGTTTGCTGACAACATTGCACTGTGACAGGGTCAGAGGGGGGAATCAAAGGAGTAATGGAGTTTGGGAAGGTATGCGATAGGAGAAAGTTGAAGGTAAAAGTAAGGTGATGAAATGAACAAGGGGAGAGGACGGCAGTTAGAAGTGAGTCTTAAAGGAGAGAGGCTGGAGTAAAGGGATAGCTTTAGGTATTTGGGATTACATGTGGCAGGAAAGGGAGTGGAGGTGGAGGTAAGTTGAAGATTAAGAGAAACAAGTAAATGCCTTGAGGGATTAAGAAATGTCATGAGAAATGGGCATTTGGGAATGTATGTGAAGAGGAAATTGTATGAAAGGGTGATTGGGATGACAGTATTGTATTGGGCATAGACTTGAAATTTAAGAAAGGCAGAGAAGAAAAGTTTGAGATTAAATGTCTGAGAAGTATGGTAGAGTGAAAAACGAGGTGAGGAGAGTGGGAGTGGAAAAGATGACGGTTAGGCTGATAAAAGAGTATTGGGATGGTTTGGACACACACAGAATGACTGAAGAAAGATTAGTAAAAAAAATTGTCGAGGGCAGTGGTGGAGGGAGGGAACATGATGGGGTGAACAGGGATGAGGTGGATGGATGGGGTGAAGGGTGTGTTGAGCAAGAGGAGAATGTCTGTTGAGCAAGGACAGGGGATAGGAATGAATGGAGAGTTGGCTGTGTATAGATAATACTGTTACGTAAGGAAGGGATGGGATGAGGCGTGGGTAGAAGGTGCTAATGTGAGTATGATGTCTTGATGCAGCTCAAAGGGATTTCTCCCTGTCTTCTCTTTTTCTACATGAGGAGAAAGAGATGGTAAGGTCGGTGATTAAGTGAAGCAGCCTTGCTGTGGATGTACTGTGTCTTGCTACATTGCTTCTGACCCAAGGCAGTGGGTGGGATACAGGGATGACCCGTCATCCGTGAGGAGCTAAGATGAGAGGAAATTGTGGGAGTAGATACGTGCCTTTGACTTGGCAACCTCCTTTAAAAAGGGGAAATAACTCTTGGTATATAGTTAAACCACCAATTTTTAATATATATATTTTTGAGGTAGGAATTGATGTAACAAGTTCTGTAGGATACACGAAATCCAATTCTTATTATTTCAAGTTATATGTGGTGTGTAATGTGCAGATTTGCGTTATCTGAAAACTAAACTTACTAAATTATGGAACAAACTCGAAAAGATATTGCTCCAACATTAACTAAATAGGTTCTGGCGAGGTCTTCTCGTATTAAGAGTTCATTTTCATTTTTCCAATTTGCTGTACTAACCAAAGTCTGTCTATTTCGGTTGAAAGTGACGCCCACTTCGCTTACACGCTTCGCCTCCCAACACGACACAGACATCTTACACTTAGATTTTAGTACAACTTACACATTAGGAAAAACAGTCCTAGTATGCATGACAAATCAGTTCTAAATAATTACATATCAGTACAGTTTTCTGAACACTTAAGTTAATTTTGACAATCACGACTCCACAAAATAACGTTTTTCCCTTCAAATGTCTTCCATAAATGTAAATGAAAAAAAACCCTAATGTTTCCAGACATGCACTGCAACAAATGTGATAATGTGTACTAAATGTTCTATTTCACAATGAAGTATACATGTACATCTAGTGATGGATGTATTCTTCTGAAGTCTTTTTCATGGGCTTCAAGATTGGTAATGTATTTCCATACATTTAGTTCTACCTAATTCCTAAATTTTCTATTAAAGAATGAATAGGAAAACTAAGTATTCTATAAGGAAATAAAAATATCACAAGTAACTATTACATCTTCACACAGAGCTAAGTCTCGTCCTAAGATGTATTCATAATTTACGATTTGCTAGACTAGACAAACGTTGGGCGACAGTACACTTTACAGGAAGACTAGATGGCCCGACGAATCAAAGAAAACGGAAATTACAGAGTCCCGAGGATTCAAAGAAAACTAATTAAAAAAAAAAAAAAAAAAGCTCTCTGAATTCCTCTTAATTTTACAATGAATCTTATGAGCTCCCTAAAAAAATTATGATTCCGTCTTCGTAGGTGCATCCATCGATGGTGTATTATTATCTACATTTCCTTGGACAGGTTCGAGTGGAATTGATTCATAAGTTTTCTTTTTCTTGTTGTCTTCTTCAGGGGTTTTGTCGGCACAGATTCGAAACGTGTTGGTCGTGGTGGAACACAAGTATCGTAGTGAACCTTTCACGAAACGCTTCTGAAAATACGACAGAAACATCATAGTAATATAAGAACAGCAATAAAAATAACAATACTACTACTAATAAGAACAAAAACAACAGCAACAACAACAATAATAACAGTTTTCACTGATTGAAAATATATATATATATATATATATATATATATATATAGATACATCTTCAGCTTAAATAATTTTGTAATATATAGAATCATTTCTTACGGCAATGGTTGAGTATTCCATTAATTAAGTCCATTATTTTTTGAGGTGGTGAGATAAGGGTGTTAAATGGATTGTGTATGATTTTATTCAACTACTCCCTTGTAAGGAAGAGAGCCATTGGTGTGTATGTGTGTGTGTACTTATTTCATCGGGGCATGTATATGAGAAGTTCCAAAACATTCCTTTTGTATACATCTTGCATAGCAAGATGGTAGCGTCCTAGCCATGTGGTAAAACTCGCACAGCCTAGGGTTCGAGTTTCTGTGAAATTATGATATCTGGTACACCAATCTCTTCGCAAGCAGAATGGCAGGAAGTGTAGCCGGCGGTACGAAATAAATTCACTGAGATCAGTTCTTCAACTCACCACCCCATTCCCGCTCAGTGGGAAGTGAAAAACCTCTGGTAGGGCAAATTCTTGCCAGTTGGGGCAAGCCGCTGTTTTCTTTCCGATGTCAAGTCGCCTCCCCTTCTGGACGGGGCTGTCGGGGACCAACGCAGCAAACTCGCGGCGGGTCCCGGGATGCGAACTCATGACATCCTGCTCACGAGTTCAAGACGTTATCCACTGTGTTAGCGCGCGGCTAATGTAGTTTTTTAACCTGGGTAATTTATAATATCTCCGCTGCGAGTTGGAATACAGTAGAACCTCAGTTCTCGACCACAGTCCATTCTAGAGGGCTGTTCCTGAACCGATTTGGTCGAGGATGATACAAGATCACTGATCTGCCGGATGTACAACTTTATCAGTGAGACATTTTTTCCAAAAACTTTGACTTTTGCCCATCGACTCTCTCCGGGTTGGTCCACAACAGATTTCTTGGTCGACTACTAGAGCAAAACGTTCCCAAAATTTTTGGTCGAGAACCGAGGTGTTCGATTTGTGAGACGTTCGAGAACCAAGGTGTTCGACTTGTGAGACATTCGAGAACCGAGGTGTTCGACTTGCGAGACCTTCGAGAACCAAGGTGTTCGACTTGTGAGACGTTCGAGAACCAAGTTTCTACTGTAAATCTTGCTAGCATCCGCTTTACGTGAAAGCGAAAGTGAACATCTCGTGAACACGACACGGTATATACTGGGCTATATGACATCTTCGCTACCAACGCAGTTCTACGACGATAAACAGCACATGCAAGCGGGTACCCACTCGGAGAGCGCGAAAGAACGCCTTACCTTGTCGACAGTGATTTTGGTTTCTTTGACGTACGTTGACATGACGTCCATTTGAATGTTGGTCGACGTCTGGGCTTCCTGTTTTGGGTCCGTGTACACGGTCAGGCTGATCTTCTCCGTCGGGACTCCTGTCGCCGTCGCGTCCACGGCCCCGTTTCGACAACACATCAGTCGCTGCCAAGCTGATCGAAACTGAAGGAAAAAACGATAAATTCTTAGAATACAAATAAAATCTTGTAGGATAATCGCTGCCAAGCTGTTCGAAACTGAAGAAAAAAAAACAAAAAAAAAACGATCAATTCTTAGAATATAAATAAAATCTTGTAGGATAATCGCTGCCAAGCTGATCGAAACTGAAAGAAAAAAACGATAAATTCTTAGAATATAAATAAAATCATGTAGGATAATCGCTGCCAAGCTGAACGAAACTGAAGGAAAAAAACGATCAATTCTTAGAATATAAATAAAATCTTGTAGGATAATCGTTGCCAAGCTGATCAAAACTGGAGGGAAAAACGATAAATACTTATAATATCAAACCAGATCTTGTAGGATAATCGCTGGTCAAGCTGATCGAAACTGAAGGAAAAAACGATCAATTCTTAGAATATCAAATCAATTCTTTGGGATACTCGCTGGCAAAGCTGGTGTAAACTGAAGGGAGAATGATAAATACTTAGAATAAAATATTGTAAGATATTCGCAGGCCAAGCTGGTGGAAACTGAAGGGAGAATGATACTTAGAATATGAATAAAATCTTGTAAGATACTCGCTGGCCAAGCTGGTGGAAACTGAAGGGAGAATGATAAATACTTAGAATATAGATAAAATCTTGTAAGATACTCGCTGGACAAGCTGGTGGAAACTGAAGGGAAAATGATACTTAGAATATTAAATCAAATCTTGCAGGATACTCGCTGGCCGAGCGTCGCTGCCAAGCTGGTGGAAACTGAAGGAAAAAAGATAATTGCTTAGATTATACGACCAACTCTTGCAGGATACTCGCTGGCCGATCGGGTTAGAGCGTCGCCACTTGCGGCGGAGGTCAAAGTGACAGCGGTTCGGAACTTGCCGCCAGCGAGTTGGACCAAGGGTCTGTTTCATTAAATCCCACGCTACAAAGTCCTTTATAAGGGACACCGTCCTTGCCTCCTGATAGGGAGGTTTGCGACAGTAAACCAGTCGATTGGAGTGTTACAATTAAAGGCAATTTCAAAGTTTCATGTTCCCCTTCCCTCGTCTCCTCATATTAGGTAAGCCATGATTCATCTTTTATACACGGCTCGATGGTACAGTGGTACCTCTCTCGACCGCTAATTCAGCGATCCGAGTTCGAGCCCCGCCCCGCCCAGCGCTGAAAAATAAAAATCAGCATTGCTATACTGCGAGCCGGCACTCCAACTCTGTGTGTGTGTGTGTGTGTGTGCGCGCGCTCGTAAGGTCACAACATTACCCATAAATCTGACCATTTATGATCTTTGAGCTCTCAACCGTGAAGGTAATAGCTGTTGATCACGAGTCCAACACGTGATCCACGACCGCCGTGGTGAATCACTGTCCAATCTGTTCCTTTGATCAATAAATCAAATCGCTTGCTTATTAATTATAATGAAAATAAATTTTACTTGAAATATACCCAAATTCATTGTTATATAATTCATGTGCACTAAATTGACCACGTCTATATGGTGCTTGAAGAATAAAGTTAAGCATCGAGTAAAAATATTCTTTAACTATGTTGCGACAAAACTATTGTATCTAGAATTATTAGGTTTTTAGAAACAGGTATAATAACCACATCTGTTCTTACCTGGGTGTTGAGTCCTACATATATAATAGGATTGTAGATACATGAAGATTTAGCAAATATAGCGGGCGCTGCCGCTGCTTCTGGAGTGACCAAATGAGGCTGTCCGAATGCGATCAAAAGAGCGAGGACAGAGTATGGCGTCCAAGCCAGCAAGAACGTAATGCCCATAACAACCACCATGACAGCAACACGCCTCTCTGCATGAGCAACGCCCGTGCTCACGCCGCTCCTGATCGCCTGGATAAAGAAAATGAAGAAGAACAAAACTAAATGTGTGAGAAACTGATTCTCACTGCTTAGGGAACACTAGCATAGCATGGGTGGTCCCTGGGTAGCCTCTTCTCGAGTAGAGCAAACCAAAACAAATTCATTTTTGCTAGGTAAGGTTTTTTTTCTTCCTAAAAGGCCCTGTTGATAGCCCTCTGACGACATCAGCGTCCCCTTACTGCAATATTATTGGTCAAATGTGTTTTAATATTGATTTCAGGGCCAATCATATTATCCCTAGAGGGAGGGGCTTAGCAGTACCGTGGTGTACTAAGTTGAATAGAGTAGGAACACAGTGTCCGGAGATAGCTGCCCTAAGGCAAGTAGTAACAGTGAACTCCCACAACATTATACACACACTCTACCACATTTAATAGATTAAATAGACAAAGAAACGGATACAAATGGTTTGTGCTCTTCCCCTAGTATTACCCTAAGTTCACTATCTCCCAAGGAATATAAGTGTAACAAATACACGTAACCGAAGTCTTGGTTAGAATGTTTGGACTGGGCGGAGTCTAGCGCGTGACGTCATGTCGCTTCTGTCCTGTCAGGGTTTTGAACCGTCCGATATTTGGGAGACAAGAAATATGAAGGAAACAGGAAAGAACTGGTTTACCAATCGACTAGTTAACGAATGAAATAGATCTAGTGACCATGTAGTGAACGCTGAAACTATTGGTTCTGTGGTGACGCGCCGCTGGTCAGCCAATCAGGAACTTGGAAAGCTCCCCACGTTCCCGCCAGCCTCCTTTAAAAGGTCGGCGTTTCGCCGAGATGAGCAGATCTCTGATTCCAAACCCAGTCTGGGGATAAACAGACAACGCTCGCCCCACCTGTGGCTCATCAGGTTCGCGCTCGCCAGCGGTGGCGGCGAGGAGTTATCTCCTTGCCGCTCCCGTTCTGGTCACTGATCTCTCGTTGACGTCGGCAGGCGGGTGTACACCGCCCGTCTGCCCCCCCTCGCTCCGCCCCTTGATCAGCTCTAAAAGGACTTCAAACCCAGTCTGGGGATAAACAGACAACGCTCGCCCCACCTGTGGCTTATCAGGTTCGCCCTCGCCAGCGGTGGCGGCGGGGAGTTATCTC
Organism: Oratosquilla oratoria; assembly: GCF_046742065.1. NCBI lineage: Eukaryota > Metazoa > Arthropoda > Malacostraca > Stomatopoda > Squillidae > Oratosquilla > Oratosquilla oratoria. Next base: position 34,658,797 of record NC_134784.1, read on the forward strand.
CTTGCCGCTCCCGTTCTGGTCACTGATCTCTCGTTGACGTCGGCAGGCGGGTGTACACCGCCCGTCTGCCCCCCCCTCGCTCCGCCCCTTGATCAGCTCTAAAAGGACTTCAAACCCAAAACCTGGGGATAATCAGGGTACGCTCGCCCCACCTGTGGCTTATCAGGTTCGCCCTCTACACGCGGAAAGTGAAATCAACTCACTTCTCGTAAGATACACACATACACCTCTCACGAACAGAGCCACAAATCACGCACAAACATATACACTTACTTTTTCTTCGACTAAAATTCGCTTCCTTTCTAACTTTCTCTTCTACTACATCTTCTCATTTCAGTTTACCTCCCACTAAAGATTTTTCCGTTTTTCCACCTTTCTCTACTACTACGCCTCCTACCATTTTCTAAACTTTAGTTGGTGATCCTAACCCCGTTGGTAATCCTAACCTCCGGCGTCAGGCGCTTCCCTCCAAGCTCCTGGTCCAGTCCTCCTAAGCCATGACAACAATCTAGCCCCTAATCGCTCGCAATTCGCCCGGTGGCAATAGCCCTCTTTTATACACTACTATATTTTCATTTTCTAACAGACATTCTTCCCCTCCCACAAAACCCGATCCCGCGCAAGCGAGGTGGTCTTTTCTTGGAATCCAGAATCCAGAATCCAGATCTCTGACAGAATCAACTCAGCGCTCCTAGAGGTCGGACGTCTCTCCACTCCAGCTCTCTCAACAAACGCCCAGGAATCTTCGCCGGCCGGTGATGGCGAGGAGATATATCTCCTTTGCTGCTGCCGGTCTGGCACAGGCCGACCTCTTCGTTGACGTCGGCAGGCGGGTTTACACCAAGACATATACACACATTTCCCAAGTCACGTAATTCTCTGTTTTTAGAGTAGTGCTTTGAAGAAAAGAGGCACACGCACACTTGCTCGCTGGCTTAGTAGAGGCCCAACCCAACTCTCACTCAGAACCCTCATCTGCTCGCGGGCTGGTCGACGGAGAGGAATTAGGACACCTCTTTGTCCAACCGGCCCGCAACCTAACGCTGGCCTCTTCGCTGAAGCTGGCGAGCGAGTTTACACTTCTGACATTTACACACATTTCCCAATCACGTAATCCTCTGCTTTCAGAGTTGTGATTGGAAGGAGAGAGATAATACAACACCCACCCGCCTGCTCCCCCCCCCCTTCGCACCGCCACTGAATCACCTCTACAGGATCTCAAACCCAACCTAGGGAAAAGCAGGCTACTCAGGCCCCACCTGTGGCTTATCAGGAACGCGCTCTACACGCTCGCCGATGGTGGCGAGGAGATATATCTCATCTCCTTTGCTGCTGCCGGTTCTACTGGCCGACTTCTTCGTTGACGTCGGCAGGCGGGTTTACACCAAAACAAATACAAATTTTTCCCAAGTCACGTAATTCTCTGTTTTCAGAGAAGTGCTTGGGAGAAAAGAGGCACACGCACACTTGCTCGCTGGCTTAGCAGAGGCCCAACCCAACTCTCACTCAGAACCCTCATCTGCTCGCAGGCTGGTCGACGGAGAGGAAATGGGACGCCTCTCTGTCCAACCGGCCAGCAACCTAACGCTGGCCTCTTCGCTGACGCTGGCGAGCGAGTTTACACTTCTGACATTACACACAATTTCCAATCACGTAATTCTCTGCTTTCAGAGTTGTGATTGGAAGGAGAGAGATAATACAACACCCGCCCGCCTGTCCCCCCCCCCTCGCACCGCCACTGAATCAACTCTACAGGATCTCAAACCCAACCTGGGGAAAAGCAGGCTACTCAGGCCCCACCTGTGGCTTATCAGGAACGCGCTCTACACACGGGAAGTGAACTCTACTCACTTCCCGTAAGATACACACACACACCTCTCACGAACATAGGCACGACACACGCACAAACATCTACACTTATTTTTTCTTCGACTAACATCCGCTTTCTTTCTAACTTTCTCTTATACTACATCTTCTCATTTCAGTTTACCTCCCACTAAAGATTTTTCCGTTTTTCCACCTCTCTCTATTACTACGCCTCCTACCATTTTCTAAACTTTCGTTGGTGATCCTAATCCCGGCGTCGGCGCCGCCGTCCAAGCTCCCAGTCCATTTCTCCCGGGCCACGACCACCAGCAGCCCCTAATCGCTCGCTAATTCGCCCGGTGGCAATAGCCCTCTTTTATACACTACTATCATTTCATTTTCTTACAGACATTCTTCCCCTCCCACAAAAACCGATCCCGCGCAAGCGGGTGGTCGTTCCTAGGAATTCAGAAATTCAGAATTCAGATCTCTCCCGACTTCTCTACCGAGTTCTCTACCGACTTCTCTCCCGGGCTCAACTCCAAGCAGCAGTTCTCTCTAGCAAGAGGCCTTGGGACCAGTTCTCCCCAGCAAGCTGCCTCGGGACCAGTTCTCTCCAGCAAGCTGCCTCGGGACCAGTTCTCCCCAACAAGCTGCCTCGGGACCACTTCTCTCCAGCAAGCCGCCTCGGGACCAGTCCTCTCCAGCAAGCTGCCTCGGGACCAGTTCGCTCCAGCAAGTCGTCTCATTCCCTCCTGTGGCTCTTCGCCCACAGCCACGACGCTATGAGGCCCTCACTCCGGACCTTCTCCCAACAAGACTACGTCCGTTCCCTCCGAGCATATTAACCATTAAACCTTAGTTTTAGTGTTATTGTGAGTCTCATTTTCCCCGGCTTGTCCATACCGAATCAAACCCACTGCAGTTCTTTTAAGAGATGAGATAACTTAATGGATGGGGATGACAGGTGACAAGAGACATGGAACTGCCTAATGTAGGCCTTATGGTCTCTTGCAGTCTCCTCCATTCTTATGATATGTCGATACTTGCAAATGATGTGTACAGACTTTGTAGAATGTGCAGGAAGAGAAGAAGAAAATAGGGCAACGTAGATGCAATACTCCCAGAGCTTACTCCCCCTCTCTCTCTTTCTCTCTCGTTGAAGATGAAGGGAAGAAATGGGGTAAGCAGAAGGGAAAAACCCAGAAAAGGAAAACAAAAGGAGAGAGGCGCGGACGAGTGCCGTAATATAGACTATAAAAATAAATAAATAAATAAATAATACCCCGGATTAGGTAGTCCAGCATCAACACACATGTAATTATGACCAGTATAATGCCTCACAGCTGCAGGGATAAAATTGATCATTTATTTCGTTCATTATCCCAAAATGAATAAACATGAAAAAAATCACTGCAGTTTAGTCGACTTGACGTCACAACGTCGCCAATTTTGGAAAAACGTTATTTTTCCAGATGATCCTTTTCGACGTTTCAAGGATTTGAGTGTGCCATTTTCCTTTTATTATCTGATTTATAAATGTCGCCAAGTTTGACACAACCCGGGAAGATTTCTCCCCTCCTCTCTAATTTCCGCATGAGGGGGGACGAAGAAGAGGGGGAGGGGTCGCCGATTAAGTGAAGCGGCGTTGCTATGGATGTGCTGTGCCTTTCTCCATTGCTTCTGACCCAGGCCAGTGGGTGGGATACAGAGATGATCCGTCATCCATGAGGAGCTAAGGTGAGAGGAAGGAAAGGGTGGTGGATAGGAGTGGAATGGGTGGGAGTGGGCGTGTGTCTTTAACTTGGCTACCTCCCTTACAAGGGGGAAACAAGCCCTTGCTATATAGATAGACATACGTTACCAATTGTTTGCTCGCTGGCCGAACGGGTTAGAGCGTCGCTACTTGGGGCGGAGGTCGATGTGACGGTTCGAACTTTGCCACCGGCGAGTTGAACCAAGGGCATGATTCATCAAAATTCCACGCTATAAATTCCTCTGTAAGGGATACTGTCCTAGCCTCCTGATGTCGCTCAAATGGAAAACGGATAGTGGGGCCTCTGCTCTACAAGAGTCCGAAATTGATATTTTATTTCCGTGTGGTGTGCCGGTCTTGATATGATTTAACGTCACAAACTTCTCCTATCGGAAGGCTAGGACTTTGTAGCTTGGAATTTAATGAATCATGCCCTTGGTTCAACTTCGCCGGTAGCAGGGTTTGAACGGCCATCCTCTCAACCTTCGCCGTAAGTAACGACGCCCTAACCCGCTCAGTCAGTGAGCTTCCCAATATTAGTCTTAGCAAAAAAAAAAAAAAAAAAAAAAAAAAAAAAAAAAAAAAAAAAAAAAAAAAAAAAAAAAAAAAAAAAAAAAAAAAAAAAAAAAAAAAAATAATAATAATAATAATAATAATAAGAAAAAATAGATAAAATAATAATAATAATAATAAAATAAATAAATACATTATTATTATTGCTTTCCTGACCTGTTTTTTTTTTTTTTGGGGGGGGGGGGGGGCTTCAGTCCTTCCGTGCGGGGCATAATCAGATCAAATCGGTCAAATGGGCTTCAAACCCGACCCTGGGGGGCAAACTGTATCTAACCAGCATCGAGGAAATACCATGGAAAAAAAAGACATCAAAACAACCTGACGGAAGTCAAGTATTTTTATAAACCAACACTCATAACAATGATGGTCTAAAAGAGATCTATATCTATCTATATATCGAAAGCTTTTTCCCCCTTATAAGGGAGGTAGCTAAGTCAGAGGCACGTACCTACTCCCAACCATTTCACTCCCTCCCACCTTTCCCATCTCAGCTCCTCGTGGATGACGGGTCATCCCTGCATCAGCCAACTGCCCTGGGTCAAACGTAACGCAGCAAGACACAGTACATCCACAGCAAGGCAGCTTCATTTCATCGGCAGCCACACCCCTCTTCAGCCCTCTCATGTGGAAAATAGAGAAGACGGGGAGAAATCCCTTCAGGCTGCGTCAAAATAGCATCTACACACACTCCTACCTTACTCCCACCCTCATCCCTCTCCCACTCCCTTGTATCAAAGTATCATCTATAAATAATAACGATGGCTGATGAATATTGTGGCAATTGACAGTAAAGCAGACAATTAATGTTTTTAACAGAAGTAATGTCGTAGCACATTGGTAAAATTATACTAATGACCCATTTTCGTAGAAGAACAGGCGAAAGTAAAAAGATCCGTATATTTCGATCACTATCTGTGATCCACCTATGTCCACGTAGCGCCGGACACGTGACATGAGTCCCCGCCCCTATTTATTAACCTCACTACTTTTGTAAATACATATACTGTACATGCTTCTCTCCACTCTGTAACACATCTGCTGAAGGGGATCACAGATAGTGATCGAAATATACGTATCTCTTTACTTTCGTTTATTCTTCCCCGAAAGTGGGTCATTAGTATAATGTTTTTAAATTGGATACATCGAGAGACATGTCAGGTTTGATTGCAACGGTAGCGACATTCGACTACAGCAACATCATCTGATAAATATTATATAATCAACGAAGAGAGGGGGCACGGGAATACACACAGGGAAAGAGGAAGTATGTGTATCGATACAGTAAAAAAAAAAAAAAAAAAAAAAAAAAAAAAAAAAAAAAAAAAAAAAAAAAAAAAAAAAAAAAAAGGGGGGGGGGCGTGGTGAAGCCTTTCGTATCCGGACATGCTCCTCCCCCCCCGCCGTCCCCCAAACAGGAAGTGTTTGAGACAGACCGGTCATTGATGAAGATTGACAGGCCGGAGAGGGAAGCTCGTCTCTCTTTAAATATTACGATTTTCTCTCTTTCTCTTTTTTTTTTCTTCTAAATTCTACTCGAAAAATATGCACTCCCCACAATCTCTCATAAGCATATCAGGTGAATTTAACGACTCTAATTTGTAGTCTGTAAACTCGGGCATATAAAATTTCTTGTCAAGATTTGATTTCTATCTGGTTTCTAGTTCCAAGTTAGATCCTAACATTCCCAATAACTAGTTATAAATAATGTTAAACGTCGCGGAATCCACCTATCAGGAGGCAAACACGGTGCCCCTTACAGAGGATTTTGTACCGTGTAATTGAATGAACCATGCCCTTGGTCCAACTCGCTGGCGGCAGGATTCGAACTACCGTCACCTCGACCTCAGCCGTAAGTAGCGACGCTCTAACCCGCTCGGCCAGCGAATATCCAAAAAGTAAATTAATAAACTGCATATCTCTAACTTCTCTGTGAAGAAGTAGTCTAGTTAACCGAGTTTCTAGTAATGCTTCTTATCTGGATTCTATACTAACACTAGCACTAGACATTACTTGTCTAGGAGAAATGAATGTCTCTGATCAGGCCAACAAATCTTTATGTAGGATTTTTTTTCTTACAAATATTTCGTAAAGGGGTTGGGTTAAGATTCCACCTTCCTCCCTTTTTTCATTCCAGGTACATGACTAAAAAGATAGTTACATAAGAACATAAGAATGGAGGAGGCTGCAAGGGACCATAAGGCCTACATTAGGTAGTTCCATGTCCTTATCCATGAAATCTCACCTTCTCTTAAAACAGTTGTTTCAGTGATCACTACATGGTTACCAAGTTTATTCCATTCATTAACTACTCTGTTGGTAAGCCAGTTCTTGCCTATTTCTTTCTTAAACCTAAATTTGTCCAATAATCCATTACTACGAATCCTACCCTGCTGTCTCAATATGACGACTTTGCTTGCATCGTCCTTGTTAAAGTCCTTGACCCATTTTAATATATCTGTTACTACTATTAGACTTGTGGCTCCCAATTATTTGTGGTTATTACCCACGAAGGGAATCGGTGATTACATTATGTAGACCGCAACACCCAGTCCTCGCCACTCAGTATTACGTCAACCTGTGTTTACTAAGCACTTGGTCAAGTGATGTTTCGGGTAGGGCCGTCGAGAGCCATTGCAGGCCCCACTTCAAGCGGTCAAACATGACATAAAGCTACACTAAACAGGATTGACACCAATGACATAGTGTAAGAATAAGACACTGATGCTTTGATGACTATGATTAAAAAAAAAAAAAAAAAAAAAAAAATGTTTTTTTAAATTTATGAATAATCCACGTAGGCAATTTTATGAAGAAGAAAAAACTTTAGCAGCTCTGTCTATATGAAACCCTGGTTGCGTCCTTAAACTTCTTCGGGGTCCCTAGACCCTCCCCTCCCGTCGAGTCTGGCTTCAGACAGTGAGGCTACCTCGATACTGAAATATCTCGTCCGAATGTAAATGTCTGAGTGAGTTATGAGCCTCATAACACGAATCACATGGAAAAAAAAGTTACAGCACAAATAAATACAACAAATCTTACCAACCCAACATAGCCATGCTTTATCGACAACAATAATAAGTCAATTCAGAGGAAATTACCAAACCCTAATTCAGTCCAATTTGAGAATACCTACATTAGATGAAATGAACAACTCTACCCTACAGATTAACCAAGGCAGTAATTCTGATCCAAGGGGATCAGCAAGAGGATGTGAAATAAAGAACTGGACTGAATATCTATCTATATACCAAGGGCTTCTTCCTCCTTAAAAGGAGGGGGGTAGCCAAGTCAAAGACACACACATCCACTCCCACCCATTCCACTCCCATCCACCACCCTTTCCCCACTCTCCTCTTAGCTCCTCGTGGATGACGGGTCATACCTGTATCCCGCCCGGGGACTGAATATAAACAAATGATAAATATCGACAATGGGTGTCGCTACTTGCGGCGAAGGTCGAGGTGATAGCGGTTCGAACCCTGCCCGGGGCGAGTTGAACTAAAAGCATGGTTCATTAAATTCCACGCTACAAAGTCACCTGTAAGGGGCACTGTCCTAGGCACCTGATAGGGGGGAGGGGGAGTTTGTCCTAGTCACCGCCCCACCCGGAATCTCGAGCATCTTATGAACACTTACCTGTTTCAGGGTACAGAGGACGTTGGTGTAGGAGAAGGCCATGACAGAGAGCGGGACGATGAGGCCGAGGGCGAAGAGGAAGATGATGTACGAGGTATTGTGGAGAGACTTCGTCTCCCAGTCGATGGAGCAGCTGAACAAGAAAACAATGGCTTAAAGGTAAACACTGGAATTATATTCTTGCTTGGAAAAGCTCTAGAATGGGTTTAAAACTGTTTTTCAATCGTAATTTTGACTACAAAAATAAAAGAGTCTAAGATGAATGTGAAATATGTCTGTCTATGAATACATCGAAAGCTTCTTCACCCTTATAAAGGAGGTAGACAGCCATGGGTTGCACCCACACCCGTCACCCGTTTGTTTCCCTTAGCTTCTCGTGGGTGACGGGTCATTCCTGTCTCCCGCCCACTCTCCGGGTCAGAAGCAACGCAGCAAGACACAGCACATCAACAGCAGGGCCAGCCCCTTCATTTACATAGCTACCCTCCTTCTCCCAACCCCTCATGCGAAAACAGAGAAGACGAGAAATTCTCTCGGGCTAAGAGGTACCTGAGGAAGAGAAAACGGCTCGCAACAATTGACAGGGCTCACCCTACCACGGGTTTCTCACTTCCGATTGTGTGTTAGTGGGTTGCTAAGCGAGAAACTCGAGGAAACGATTTTTTGTTTTCTCTTCTGCTCACCTGATCCCGGGGCCCTCGATGTCAAAGCCTCCCCAGCCGAAGAGGGGCGGCGAGGTGGTGACGAAGGAGTAAGCCCAGATGGCGGCGATGATCCGAAGGGCGCCCTTCCGGCTCAGCTCCGTCGTCTTCCAAGGGCGGGAGATCATCAGGAATCGTTCAAAGGACAGAACCATCAGCGTGGCGATGGAGGTGATGCCTGGAGACAGAAGAAGAAGAAGAAGAAGAAGAAGAGGAAGAAGGAGGAGAAAAAGAGGAGGAAGAAGGAGAAGAAGAGGAGGAAGAAGAAAGAGAAGAAGAAGGAGAAGAATAAGAAGTAAAAGAAGAGGAGGAAGAAGAAAAAGAAGAGGCAGAAGAAGAGGAAAAAGAGGAAGAGGAGGAAGAAAAAGAAGAAAATATGAAGAAAAACAAGAGGAAGAAGAAAAAGAAAAAAGAAAAAAAGAAGAGGTAGAACAAGCGGAAAAAGAGGAGGAAGATGAAGAAAAAGAAGATAATATGAAGAAAAAGAAGAGGAAGAAGAAGAAAAAGAAAAGGCAGAAAAAGGAGAAGAGAGAGAACAAGAATAAAAAGAAACAGAAGAAAAAGAAGAGGAAGAGAGAAGGAAGAAGAAAAAGAAGGAAAAAGAAGAAAGAGAAGAAAAAGAAGAAGGAGGAAAAGGAGAAGAGGAAGATAGAAGTTACAGAACATTAGGGACTAAGACGTTGGTCGTTTGCTGTAAGGATATTTTAGGTAAGGACGCATTTGTATTACTGTTATCAATATCAACATTACTAATACTATTATTATCATCATTATTATTATAACTATTACACTGATTTACAGTGATAAAACATCAAGGCCGACAGGAAGTGGAATTAAAAAAGAATGGTTCAGGAACTCACTGAAGCCAATAAATAAGTAAAGAAACAAATAAAATCACATGAATAGATTAATTAACCTAATGAGAAAACAAATAAATAAAGTTTTGGGTCCAGAAACTGACCGAAGGGGGAAAAAAAAAAAAAAAAAAAAGAAGAAGAAGAAGAAGAAGAAGAAGAAGTTCGAAAAGTTTAAGAAGTTCGGGTACTTACCGAAGAAGCACATGAGGAAGGCGTAGATGCTGCAGCAGGTCTGGCCGAAGTGCCAGCCGTGGTTGAAGGCGGCCAGCGTGGACAGCGGGCACCCCACAACGCAAATGCCCAAATCGGAGATGGCCAGGTTCAACAGAAACAAGTTTAATGGGGTCCTCAACTGCAAAATAAATATATAAATAATAAACAAATATACAGACAAATAATAATGATATAGTAAAATAACAAATAACAGAATAATAAAACAAATAAAATACTCGTATATATATAGTAAACTAATACATTAATGAAATAATACATTTTGATGGTCATAATTTGGTTTTAATTCACCCCCCCCCCCTCTATCAGGTGCCTAGGACGGTGCCCCTGACATGGTTTTATTTCAACTCGCCCCGGGCAGGGTTCGAACCGTTATCAACCTCGACCTTCGCCGCGAGTAACGACGCCCTAACTCGCTCGGTTAAGAAAATATAATGAATACATAGAATATCAAAATGACCAAACAACAAAACAATTACATGAATTAATAGGATAAAAAAAAACTCGAAGTGGAGTTCGGGAGGAGATCGAGAGAGCCTTTGGTCGAGAAGTTCCTCCCGAAGTAAGGAGACAAGGGTGAGACGCGAGTGGCGAGACATACCGAGAGTAGGACGGGTACAAAAGAGGCACGGCTCAGGACATCGGATAAAATTAAACAAACCAGTTGTGGCCGTCTGCATGACAACGGAAGATAAGCTGGAGGGTGCAAACTGCGGCACTAAACCGCTTGAGAAAGAAAGAGAGAGAGAGAGAGAGGGAGAGAGAGAGAGAAAGAGAGAGAGCAGAAGTCGCGGTAGCCAGGACAAACTGACAGCACATGAGATTCGTTAAAATAAATAGAAAATATATAAATAATGACAATGTATAATATATAAATAATGACAATGACAGAGAGAGCAGAAGTCGTGGTAGACAGAACAAACCGACAACACATGAGATTCAGTAAAAATAAAGAAAATATATAATTAATGACAATGATAATCATAACACATACATACACCAAGGGCTTTTCCCCCCTTACAAGTGAGGTAGCCAAAGTCAAATGGCATAATTCCACTTCCACCCATTTCATCCCCACCCACTCCACTCCCATGTTCCCTCTTTTTTTTTTTTTTTTTTTTTTTTTTTTTTTTTTGCTGTGAGTGATTCACTTTGGTCTTTGGAACACGTGTTGCATTCGTGACCGACAGCTATTTCCTTCCCGGAAGAGAACTCAGAGCTTGTGTGCAAACTTTGCCTACTCTGAAAAGTATGTGCCCGCCCATGCGAATCACCATCCGATCATTTAAACAAATGCGCAAAAATTGTAAGTTTGTATTACATATTACCTCCACCAAGCAGTGACAAAGTCCTTAGTTTGCAATGGAAGCGCTAGAGTTAGAAGAGAAGAAAAACAAAAAACAAAGTAATTACTGGTTTGACGGTTGGCAAGTTACTATATTTCTAGAGAATTTATAGGTTGATATTTGGGTGGAACTTCTTTACTGAATGGATTTTAATATCATTTGAAAACCTTGCGCGCTCACACTTTTTTCTTTATATGCACCAGTTGTCAAACATGAGCGCGCGCACATGCCCACAGCTTACACATGTTGTTTAACACTCCCCTCTCACCTCTTCCCTCCCTCTTTTCTTGGCTCCTCCTGGATGACGGGTCATCCCTGCATCTCACCTACTGCCCTGGATCAAAAGCAATGCAGCAAGATATCACATCCATTGCAAGGCTGCTTCATTCAATTGGCGACCCCCTCCCTCTCTGTCCCCTCAAGCAGAGATAATAATAATAATAATAATAATAATAATAATAATAATAATAATAATAATAATAATAATAATAATGATAATAATGATAATAATAATAATTGCAGAAAAAACAACTGACAATAATAAATATTAGAAGAAATATATAGACGGAAACAAGTAAAAATTTGTGTCATGTATGCAATCAACCTCCTTAATTAAATAAAACCAGTTAAACACACACACACACACACACACAATGGTTACAGTTCCTGGATGCCACTACGATGGTCCGGGTTCGAATCCCGCTCAGGGCTGAAATGATTTCAGTATCGCTGCGCTACAAGTCGTTACTCCAACTCTCGTGGGTGGGGAGTTGGGTGTGCGTGTGCGTGCAAGGCCACAGCGTTAACCACAGATCGGTCATATAAGAACTCTGAGCTCTCTTCTGGGAAGGAAATAGCTGTCGATCACAAGTTCAATACGTGATCCAAGACTATGGTGAATCATATACACGGACTATATAACATCCGAGTTCTCCGGGAAGGTAATAACCGTCGAACCACACGTTCAGCACGTGATCCAAGCCAACGATGATTCTCGATGATTCTCTCTCTCAATCACACACACAGACTCCACGTGGTCCACTCTCGAGTTCGAGTCCCGCCCCGGGCTGAAGAAAAATCAGCATCGCTGCATTGCGAGTCGGCACTCCAACTCCGGTGGGCAAAAAGGTGTGTGTATGTGTGATTCACCATGGTCTTGGATCACGTGTTGGACTCATGATCAACAGCTATTTCCCTCCCGGAAGAGAGCTCAGAGCTCGTATATGACCGATCTTTGGGTAATACTATGACCTTACGCGAACACACACACACCCAACTCCCCGCCCACGAGAGTTGGAGTAACGGCCCATAGCGCAGCGATACTGAAATAATTTCAGCCCTGGGTGGGATTCGAACTCGAACCGCTGTAGCAGTGGTTGCGAACGCTACCACTGTGCCATCTAGTGTGTGATACTGCGCAGTCGAGTGTGTGTGTGTGTGTGCGCGCGACCGTGTATGTGAGGTCACAGCATTACCCATAGATCAGACCATATATGATCTCTTGAACTCTCATTCGGGTGGGTAACAGCTGTCGATCACGAGTCCAACACGTGATCCAAGACCGTGGTGATGAATTATAGAGTAGATGACTGCTTGTACCGTGTTGAGGTGAATTAAGACTGGATCAAATAAAAAATTCCTTTTGTCAGTAAGGATTACAAAGGAGGAGCATGCCGACAGCAGACCTTTTGGTCCATAACTAGGTCGGATGCAAAAAAAAAATATATATATATAATAATAATTAAATAAGTAATCAAATGAAAAATTATAACCGAATAAATCATAATAAACAAAATAAATAAATGCATAGGTATAGGTAAATAATAAACAAACAGGAAAATAGTAAATAAAAATAAATTGACAGATAAATAATAATAAATAAAAATCAAGCAAATAATAATAAACAAACAGACGAATAATAACAAACAAATAATACAAAATAAATTATTTGTTTGTATGACATGTGACACGGAGGTGGGGGAGGGGGGGGGAAGGGGAATTCCCAGGCGTACCAACTGCAGAGTTCCAAAGTCATACAGTCACGAGCAATTGTCGGGTAGTCCGTGATACATTTTCCTGTGTAATATTTAGTTGATCGGGAAAAGGAAATTTATCATGAAAAACTTTGGTTGTGTCACAACTTTTGATCGTGGCAGTACATTTGGTTTCCAAGCCGAGTAAAAAGAAAAGGAAAGAATGAAAGAAAGGAAAAAAAAAATGGATGTGCCATATCTTTTGCTCATGACTGTACATTTGGTTTCCAAGCCAAGTGAAGAAAAGAAAAGAAAAGAAAAGAAAAGAAAAAGGAGAGACGGGATAATACCAGTTTGGTCTAATCTTATTGCACTGCAGCTCGGTACAAGCGACGTGCACAGACACGCGCGCACACACTTCCTTGTCAATTTGACTTGGAGTGCCGGCTTGCAGTGCAACGACGATACTGAATTGTTCATCCCTGAGCGAGACTCGAACTCGGGTCGGTGAACTAGCGGCCAAACGCGGTACCATTATACCAAGGACCCGAACGTGTGTGTGTATGTGTGTGAATGTGTACGTGTGTGTGTGTGTATGTGTGTGTGTGTGTGTGTGTGTGTGTGTGTGTGTGTGATTGTGTACGTGTGTGTGTGTGTGTGAGTGTGTACGTGTGTGTGTGTGTGTGTGATTGTGTACGTGTGTGTGTGTGTGTGTGTGTGTGTGTGATTGTGTACGTGTGTGTATGTGATTGTGTATGATTGCGTATGTATGTGTGTGTGTGTGCGTGTTTGTGTGTGTGATTGTGTATGTGCGTGTGTGTATTTGTGTCTCCATATATGTGTATGGGTGTGTGTGTATGTGTGTGTTTGTGTATGTATGTGTATATATGTGTATACTGTATATGTGTGTTTGTGTACGTATGTATATATGTGTATACTGTATGTGGGTGTGTGTGCGTGAGTGCGTGTACTGTATACGAGTGCACCTTTTCCATTCCACATGCGTCACTCATACATCTACAGCAATCCCATCGACCTCTACGTAACCCACAATGACACAAACGCCCCCCGCGACCTACCTGCTTGTTCGTCGCCATGATGATGATGACGGCGAAGTTGTTGAAGACGCCACAGACGCCAATGAGGACGAGGAAGGATGCTGACAGGACGTAGCCCTCCTCAGTCATCTTGTCATCAGACAGAGACTCATTGTAACTTGGACGCTCGAGGAGTAGGTCAGGCACGGTAGTTGGTACTCGCTCCATGGCCACAGTCCGCTCGACTTCTACAAATCGCCAGCCATTTGTGGGGGGAAAATATTGATCAATTAACGTTTATATGCATTATATCAATTATAAATTTGTGTGTTTATCTTACTATATTAGTATTTTACATATCTACACATGTACATACATACAGTACACATGGATATATGTAGGTATATATAGACACTATGCATATACACCTATGTATATATAAAAAGAATCCCCACCAGACAGGACCTAGTTGGCAATGCAAAATATCCATATACTGCAACATTTGGAGAGAGAGAGAGAGAGAGAGAGAGAGAGAGAGAGAGAGAGAGAGAGAGAGAGAGAGGAAATCCAGTTTCAGCATGTGACTGGCTTTCCGAATATAGCTATCCTTACCCATAGTGTCAACCTTTGTGGGTTTTTTTTTTCGGAAAAAAATTGACACATTTCACATCTACTGTCACTTGGAAAAGCCCCTTTTTTGTACAAAAATATCATTTCATTATCCTGCAGAGAGAGTTTTCTTCCTGTCCCACAAGAAGAGATCCCGCGAAGGCGGGTGGACTAACCAAAGCGATCAATGACCCAACTTGAAAACTCTGTTAATGCGTTATCACACTGGGCTATTTTTCCTCCGACTGTTGGAGCAGATTGGCAGCCAGCAGCTTTCGGGAAAGGAATCTGATATGCTGGAGGAAAATAATTTTCCTCCGGCGCATCAAATGACATCCTACGTAAAAATAAAAAGATAAAATAAAAAGTTGCAATAGTGATTTCACGGCGGAAAAAGTGCTGGAGGTGGGGTTTACCGCCGATGAATCGGAGGTTGTAGGAAAAATAGCCCAGTTTGATAACACCTGTTGAGGAAATTGTCGTTGCCCACCATGAATTTTGACCAAATTCTTCATCAAGTCACTGCTGAGAATTGTGTTTGGACACTATCTAGAAACTCCCAAGACGACTTATAACTATGGATCAGCCGTTGCTTTCAACAATATGGAAAAATATACATGCATACATACATAAGTATACACACATACACATTTGCACCGTATCTTGCCGGCAATAACCAGCGATTCTATCATAGGTGTGGTAAAGGAGTGATAGAGCCAAGAAAAAAAAAAAAAAAAAAAAAAGAGAAAGAAAACTATATATATTTGTGTGTATATATATATATATATATATATATATATATATATGTGTGTGTGTGTGTGTGTGTGTGTGTGTGTGTTTACCTAGTTGTATTATACGGGAAGAGAGCTATGCTCGTAGTGGCCCGTTTTTGTATCTTTCAGCATCTAGTTTTTAAATTGTTGTATAGTTTCTGCACACACTGTTGCCTTATCCAATTTGTTCTATATATCTACCCCTCTCTCTGTGTGTGTGTGTGTGTGTGATTCACTATGGTCTTGAACCACGTGTTGGACTCGTGAGTGACAGCTATTTCCCTCCCGGAAGAAAACTCATATAAATGACCGATCTATGGGTAATGCTGTGACCTTACACGCAACCCCCCCCCCATCTTCCTGCCCACGAAAGTTGGAGTAACGACTCGCAGCGCAGCGATACTGAAATTATTTCAGCCCTGGGCGGGATGCGAACCCGGCCCGCCGTAGTGGTGTGTGTGTGTGTGTGGATTTTAATAAAAAAAAGAGTAAAAAGTGAAGATGAATCACCAAAAGGTATAAAATTATTTACTTGAATCCGTAAGGATGTCATTTAAGTCCCTACATCAGCGTTTTCCAACCTGGGGGTGCTGAAATCAATCATAAGGGGTGCTGGGAAGTGATTCACACAAAAATCACATTGATATATGTATCATTATACTGATGACCCACTTTTGGAGAAGAATAAGCGAAAGTATAAAGATCTGTATATTTCGATCACTAACTGTGATCCTCTTCAGCAGATGTGAATTACAGAGTAGAGAACAATATGTATTTATACAGAAGTAGTGAGGTAAGCAGGAAGGGACGGGGGCTCAGGTCACGTGTCCGGCGTTGCATGGACCTTGGTGGCTTTTGTCCACTGCTAATGTGGAAGGTAACATTTTATTTATTGCAAATGAAGATATACAATCTGGTGACCATTGACAATAAGAAATATCATAATTTGGAAGATTATCAAAGAGGATTCTACCATTTTTCTTCTGAAACTGCATTTAGATTTGTAAATTATTTCAGCAGCATCCCAATTTATCCGATGGTTTTTGTTGGCGCTATGCTGAAATATGGCGGAAATTTCCTGCCCATATTTTACAGAGTTCTTGTGTTCTTTGACCCTGGTGGTGAGGTCTCTACCCGTTTGTCCCCAATATACATCCTTGCAATCTAAACAAGGTAACTTACAAACTCCAGGAATTGTATTACTCTTGGATCTATGATGTATATTGACAGCTTTACTGAACAAGTTGTTGGGATAATTGAAGATAAAATTTACTTTTTCTTTTGGTAACAAATGAGACAAGTCCTTAATTGATTTATTATAAGGTAATTTTATGCAACTATTATCCCACTTATGATTCATGGCGGAATGGGAATCTGATTTGTAAAAACTAATTTTGGCCTTACTAAGAGCTTTTTGTAAAAACCACGACGGGTATCCTAATTTTGTTAATTGACTTCTTACTGAAATTAGTTCCATGTCTAAATATTGTGAACTACAAATTCTCAAAGCCCGTAAGAATAGGCCTGAAGCGACACTATATTTTATTTTGTCTGGATGGTGGCTAAAGAAATGTAGGTAGCTCCCTGTGTGGGTGGGCTTCCTATAAACTGTGAACGATAAAGACTCCGCATTTCTAATTATTAAGATGTCTAAAAAAGGTAATTTATTATCTATTTCCCATTCCACCTTGAATCTGATGTTGTTCGTTAGGTGATTGAGTTGGTTGTAGAATTCTTGAAAGGAACCCCATTCATCGTCCCAAACTACTAGTTTCTATATAACGGCCAGTAATATGGAACATTGCCTAGACGGAGATAGCGAGCACCCATAAAAGTATAAGTTCTTTGTTATGTTCGAATGACCCGCACTGATTATAAAGGATTACAAAGGAAGAGGATGTCGACAGGATACCTGGTCTATAACTAGGTCGGGTGGGAAAAAAAAAAAAAAAAAATAAATAAATAAAAATAATATATAATAAAATAAATAAAAAATCACCATCTCGCTCCCACGAAGTGGGAAGTGAGAAACCCCAGCCGGGCAAGCGCTGTCAGCACTTGACTGAAGGTTCATTAGGAATCAGAATGTGAATTGCGCGTGCCGGTCAAGACGGATTCCCTAATAAGGGCATCTTAAGGTTTACATTACCGCGAGGAGTTAAAAGTCCACATCAGGTGAAGTCAAGTAGCTACGGCCGAAGCCGTCACCTTTGCCCTATTATGCGCCTTAAGGACTGTTGGGGCGGGTAACATAACCACTGCTGCGAATCGGAGAGTTGCATGGGACCCGAACCCACAACTATGCGAATGCGAGACCAGCACGCTTCCGATTACGTCATCAGCGCACATATACAATCATGCATAAAGAACTCGCAATATCTATTAAACAAATTGTTAAAAGAAATGTAAAACCTTCGAACCCGGATTCTCGTATGAAATATCATAAAAATACGAAAATTGGCTAATTATTGCTAAGAAATAGTCCTCTTCAGGAAGCAGCCACCCTTTTGCATATTCATGTTGTATATAGGTTTAGATGTGAAAAAGGAACTGTGTAGGTCGTCCTTCTATTTCGTTAGAAACGGCTAAGATGAAAATTACTATCCACTTGACCTGATATATATATATATATATATATATATATATATATATATATATATATATATATATATATATATATATATATGTGTGTGTGTGTGTGTGTGTGTGTGTGTGTGTGTGTGTGTGTGTGTGTGTGAAAACAAGATTTGAAGTGAAATATATTTTCTGTATATTTCGACCACTCTCTGTGGTCCTCTTCAGCAGGTAGATTACAAAAGGTAAAATACAAGAATATATACATAAAGATGGGGTACAGAACGGGTGGGTATTATTTTACCCTGATATGATATATATATATATATATATATATACACACACACACATTGAAATAAGACAAGGTAATCAAGATAATCAAGTCAACAAACACCATACAGAAGGACCTTGAGAAGAACACAGAATTACCAGCTAAGTGTCACGATACCCACGGGGTTCCCATAAATGA
>NC_134784.1:34682137-34687137 GCF_046742065.1 Oratosquilla oratoria
CCCCATCTATAAAGTTATCTCATCTACTCTTAAAACAACCATTTGTTTCAGCGCAGACTACATGGTTACTAAGTCTACTCCATTCGTTAACCACTTAACTGGTACATCAGTTCTTGCCAATTTCCATCTTAAACCTAAATTTGTCCAATTTAAATCCATGACTACGAGTCCTGACATGCTTGGGGATCAATACTTTTTTTCTGTGAGACTCTGTGGAAATGTTTGCCAAAGGGCGCCCGTGCCGACAAACAAGCACCGACGACATGAGCCGGCGCCACAAGAGTTTGTTGCATCGCCAGCTGTCTACCGATCAGTGCTGTGGTTCTTAACCTGGGGTACCTGTACCCCCAAGGGATACCTATGCCCCCAAAGGGATACCTGTGCCCCCCAAGGGGTACTTGTGCTCCCCCAAGGGGTACGAAACCTTAAACTTGGGGGTACGAGACATGATAGCCAATGCAATGGTGCTGTATAATTCATTTACCATGAGAAAGCATAATGTGCATTCATTGGATCCTACTAATTGACATTTATATTTTAAAATAAAAAAAATACCTTTGTTCAGAAATTTAATATATCTTATAATTTCTCAGCAAGGTTTGTATCGCTAATCCTTTTCAAATGTTTGCATTGTATTTATATTGGATGGGGGTACGAGACTTTTTTTTTTTTTTTTTTTTTTTTTTTTTTTTTTTTTTTTTTTTTTTTTTTTTTTTTTTTTTTTTTAGATAATCAAGGGATACGGGCACTGCCAAAAGTTAAGAACCACTGGATTAGCGCATGGATAGAGGCGGTTTCATTCTACTTAGTGTGTTCCTCCATAGAGTATCTCCACTAATCTCTAAGAGGGGGTTTACACGGTCTAACGGTTCGTCGAACGCGGTTCGACAGACACGTGTTTAAAGTGATGTGTGAACGTGAGAACGGGGTATTTGGTTGTCGAACACGTTGGTTAAACCCTAAATACCCCGTTCACACATCACTTTAAACACGTGTCTGTCGAACCGCGTCCGACGAACCGTTAGACCGTGTAAACCCACTCTAAGGCCTGCGTCATACTGCCTGGAGCTGTGATGTACATGTACCCCACAAGCATGCTTGTAGGTACAACTTGATGCATGGTAGAATTGTGTGGTACATGATCTGACTCAACGCTCGGAGGCTAGGATAGGTCACTCCAATTAGGTCGCACCTGTTCAGGCGTGAGGTTGGTCTCTTGTATATATACCGCCTGCCCCGAACGGGCAGGCCATTCAGGTTCGGACAATATAGTCAGTCTGACCTCTGTACTGTAGCGCGTCGCCAGGCCTTCGCGGTCGGTCCTCCCCACTTGGGGACCACGCCACGACCGTTCTTAGGCCGACGCACACGTAACTACTAGAACAAACTACACATCGAAACTGCGTATCACTCTCCCTATGTCACCAAAGCCCAGGTAACCTACATCCGTATGTTACAGCGCCATCGTTGTGGCTTGCTGGCTTTTGTAGCAAAGTTTCCCTTATTAGCCATTAGACTCGAAAGGTTGAGGTAGTATTCAAACCAGGGTGATATTGTGGTCATTATATCAACCTCTGGCTGCTGTCGCCAGGTGATTCTATTAAGCTAAATGAACTTCTCCTTAACGTATCCGCATCCGGCGACGCCGCATAGTGTGACACCAAGTGGACGAAACGCCGGGGATCTGGCGGAGCAGCGATGTCGTCACTCCTTTCCTTTTGTCTTACCGGCTTATACAAGTCAGGTCCCGCGGACACCCACTGCTTCCTTTCCTGTTTGCCATATGTCAGATGCTTGTTTGCCACATGTCACCTGCTTGTGTGGACATCCTAATGATTCGGTTTAATCTTGCGAACTCCCCCTATCAGGAGGCTAGGACGGTGTCCCTTACAGAGGGCTTTGTAGCATGGAATTTAATGAACCATGTCCTTAGTCTAACTCACCGGTGGCAGGATTCGAACTGCCGTCACCTCGACTCCCGGCGCAAATGGCGACGCTCTAACCCACTCGGCTAACGCGCATCACACTCTCTCAACCCAATAACTCACCAAGGGATGGGGAGTATTTTTTCAGTAATAACCAGCGCTTCTATCCTTGGAAATAGTGATGCCGTTGAAGGATAAAGGAGGGGAAATATTTAAGGAGGGGAAACGTAACTTTTTTTTTTGAGTCTCCAATCAAAAAAATGTTGAGTAGTTTAGTCTGTAGGGAAATCAAAAAGCTCATCCAATGGCGTCTGCATGGAATCAATACCCCATATGGAGCACTTCATTCCGTCTCACTGGATACCGTGTCGAATTCATGAGCAGGTGGTTGTGAGTTCGATTCCCGGATCCGCTGTTTGCCTCTTGTGTGGGTTCCCGCCAGCTCTAGCCAGGGCTTTCCTTACCAGGGGTTTTTCACTTCCCTCTGCGTGGGAGTGGAATTTATTATTATTATTTTTGGGGGGAGGGGGGATGTATTCCTCTATTTTGTCAATTCCTGTGAAGCGTGAAATACATTTAATAATTTGCGCATCTCCGCTGTTATCCCATTTATTGTCTGTTTTTTGTATATTTTTTACTTTGATTTTTTTCCTCATGCATGCAGGAAATATCTTTGGCCCCTTCTCTCGTTTCTGGGCCACGTGCGCTCTCAACTTGAACACAAAGGAAAACAAAGGAGATACAGACAACAACAGAGGTCGTGGTCTTGTACTAAATTCATGGCGTAAGGGAGTGTGGTGGTCAGGGGATAAGGTATGTATGTATGCATGTGTGTATGCATGTATGTATCTATGTATGTGTGTATGTATGTATGTATGTATGTATGAATGTGTGTATGCATGTATGTATGCAAGTATGTATGTATGCATGTCTTTATGCATGTATGTATGTATGTATGTATGTATGAATGTGTGTATGCATGTATGTATGCAAGTATGTATGTATGCATGTCTTTATGCATGTATGTATGCAAGTACGTGCGTATGTATGTGTGTGTGTATACATGTATGTATGTATAAGTGTATACATGTATGTATACGAGTATGCATGCATACACGTATGTATATAAGTGTGTATATGTAGGCATGTATGCATGCATGGATAAATGTATATATGTATGTGAGTATGCATATATGTATGTGTGTATGTATGAATGTATGCATGTATGTGTGTGGATGTGTGTATACATGTATGTATGTATAAATGTATACATGTATGTATACGAGTAAGCATGCATAAATGTATGTGTGTATATAAGTTTGTATGTGTAGGCATGTATGCATGCATGTATAAAGGTATATACTCGTATATATGCGAGTATGCATATATGTATGTATGTATTTGCATGTAGTGTGTATACATGTATGTGTATACATGCATGAATGTATATATGTATGTGTGTATATAAGTGTGTATGTGTATACAAGCATGTATGTATGTGTGTATGCATATGCATGTAGTGTGTATATATGTATGTGTATACATGTATGTATGTATATATGTGTGTATATAAGTGTGTATGTGTATACAAACATGTATGTATTCATATATATATACATATATATATGTATATATATATATAATTTATTTTTATTTCTTTCTTAATATTATTGTTATTATTATTTTATTTATTTATGTATCTATTTATTTATTTTGACGAAAGCATACACTGGACGATTCGCCGTTTGAAGTTTACTCCTACGTTTCGAACCCTGTCCAGGGTTCATCTCCAGGGTAATACAGTGGAAATTCACATATATAAAAAGAGACACCCCTGATACACTGGGATAGGTAACCCTAGTAACCGTTACACTTCCGAAAATTACATAAAGTAGAACACTCAGTGACCGAAAAATACATATCACAAGGATTAAACGTAGCACAACCTAAAATACCCGAAAATACTTCTAGATGGAGACACCATATCGCATAATTCATAAATCAATATTGGGATGAAAAAATTAAATTTGCTATGCTATTTAATTTTGATTTGTTAATTATGCGATATGGCGTCTCCATCTGGAAGTATTTTCGGGTGGTTTTGGCTACGTCATGTTTAATCCTTGTGATATGTATTTTTCGGTCACTGAGTGTTCTACTTTATGTGTTTTTCGGAAGTGCAACGGTTACTAGGGTTACCTAACCCAGTGTACCAGGTCCCTGAAGAGGAATCCCGTGCAGGGTTCGAAACGCATCAATCGACTTCAAACGACAATTCCAGTGTGTGCATTCGTCCAAAAAAAATGGTTCCTGGACTCCAACTCCTCAAGAGTATATACATCTTATATATATGTATATACATATATATATATATATATATATATGTATATACATATATATAGATATATATATATATATATATATATATATATATATATATATGTGTGTGTGTGTGTGTGTATGTGTGATTCACCATGGTCTTTGAATCAGGTGTTGGACTCGTGATCGACAGCTATTTCCCTCCCGCATGAGAGCTCAGAGCTCGTATGATCGATCTATGAATAATGCTGTGACCTTGCACGCACCCGACTCCCCACCCACGAGAGTTGGAGTAACGACCCACAGCGCAGCGATACTGAAATTATTTCAGCCTGGGGGGGATTCGAACTCGGGGCTCCATAGTGGAGGCCGAGAATTCTACCAACTGCGCCACGAGTGTGTGTGTGTGTGTGTGTGTGTGTGTAAAGGTTCTTCGAACTGAACAGCATTGCCTGTGTATGTTCACCTTATGCGTGTGTTCCTGTTCATGCCATTCGTGTGTATGCATGTAATCACACATATGCACCACAACTATTACGTCAGTAGACAGAACACGCGAGCCATTTTATGGGACACAGCTCCTTGTGGCAGAACTGGTAAATCCACTTCTTTCTGAGCTATGCTTAATGTCCGGTTTTGATAGCAGTCTAGTCTGGGCGGGGGCGTCTTTGCCTTTATTTACGGGTTAAATGATCATTATCATTAGTAGTACAGGTAGTAGCAGTTGTAGTAGTAGTACTATTAACTTTATTATTT
>NC_134784.1:34689637-34702137 GCF_046742065.1 Oratosquilla oratoria
CCCCGGGGTTCGAACCCAGATCTCGCTCAATACCATCAGTTTGGCATTGAGCGAGACCTTAGTTCAAATTCCGTGGCAACTGTCGGACATTATTTGATTGATATTCACCGCTACTGGCGATTCATTTCACAAACGCGCGCACACAGACATATATGTAATATATATATATATATATATATATATATATATATATATATTATATATATATACATATATATATATATATATATATATATATATATATATATATATATTACATTCTATCAAGCTTATTGTCTCACCCAAGTGAGTGAAATGTTCTAATTTCCGAGATATGAACATATGCTGTACGAAGATACGTATATAACTATCATTGTGGTCTTCTTCACCACACTGTCACGGACAGTGATCGTAATATATGTACTTTTTTACAACATTCTTTTCTCCGAAAGTGGGGCTTTCCGTTTACTGTCTCACCTCTGATTTTTCCCTCTCGTTTTGCTTGATGCAATGATAGAGTTATTCATCTCTGTGTCAAAGTCGAACTCTGACAACTTCGAGAGGAGGCCATTAAGATCTTCGCCATTATGTTCCTTTCGTGATTCTGTTTCGTGTTTACCTTTTCTCTGGGTGGGACAGTTGTCCCTTTTTCTTAATTTTCTTATCATTTGCTTTATTGCATAACTCCTTCTTATTCAGACTCCTCCACTTTACATAGACATACATTGCTTATGGCGGTCCGTTGGTGATAGAGGACGACAGTGCTCCGGTGAAGTGTGAAGGTTAGGGTGAAGCTGAATTGTGATGATGCTGATGTCAGCGGAGGTGAATGTGGAACATAATTCTTGAGCCGCACAAACACACACACACACACACATGTATATGTATGCTAATAAGAACACAGGTACGTGTGTTCACTTATGCAAAGTAGACCACTTGGAAAAAGAAACTAAATAACGAAGCAGAGCACTTTCGTATATTACATCTTCAGTGCAATATATATATATATATATATACATATATATATATATATATATATATATATATATATATATATATATATACATATATATATGGAGGTGAGGTGGCAAAATGAAACTCACCTCCATATTTGTCTGTCTTTACACACACACACACACACACACACACACACACACACACACACACACACATATATATATATATATATATATATTCGATGCCAAAGCCTCTTTGGTTGTCTCGCTACTCCCGTGAATTACTTTAATTAATCTAATTTTCTATAACTCAGCCAAATTAGCTCATTACTGCATCATTCCTAATAAAAGACTAAGAGTCACGAGATCTATCTCCTCTTTCCCTTTTCATCCTTGACTTCCTTGAGATTCCTAGAGCCCTTCTTCCAGTAAAGGCATTATCACACTGGTCTATCTTTCCTCCAACCTCCAGCACTATTTTCCGCCGTGAAATCACTGTCAAACTATTTTGTTTTCTCAACAATTCACATAGAATGTCATTTGACATCCTGAAGGAAGTTTAATTTTCTCCAGCATATCAGACTTCTTCCCTAAGGCTGCGGGTTGGAAATCTGCTCCAACAGTCGGAGAAAAAAAAGAAAATTAAGATATTTCGTAATGTCTTAATACATTGTTCGAGTCTACGCGATTGCTGGGTTCCATCATTCGAAAGGCTACGGCTGGGCCAAGTTGACCGAACCTGTCGAGAGTTGTTTTGAGTGGGAAGGAAGGGTGACTGCATGGGAGCTTGATCCTCGGGGAGACCGTGGATGGGACTGGTGACGGCGTGGGAGTAAAGCAACGCGCTCGCTGGTGTTGAGTTGCTGCGGCCGAAGCCGTCACGTTTCCCCTATGATGCGCTTTAGACACTGCTAAAGGCCTGGTAACGAAGTCACTACTGGGAATTGGGGAGGTGGGGCGGGACTCGAACCCACAGTTAAGGAAATGTGAGAGCAGCACGTTTCCAATAACGCCACCAGCGCCATATGTTACTATGGTGAGGAGCCTGCTACGCCAGGAAGCGCTGAGTAGCTGCGGCCGAAGCCGCCACCTTTGCCTTATCATGCACTTCTTGTATTGTTGGTGGGATGTACGAACAGTTACTGCTGGGAATCGGAGAGGAGTGCGGGATTCGAACCCGTAATTAAGCGAATGCGAGACCAATATGCTTCCGATGACGCCGCCAGCGCATATTATTTGTAAAAATGTCGATGGAACCAGTGATTGATTCCTAATTGGTCACCCTACTTGCTTTCCTTCCACCTCACCTCGCCCGCATTACTACTGGGTTTGTTTACATTGTCTGGGAATGTAAACAACCTTCGTTGCCATGGCAACGAAGGTTGCTGGAAGTTATTTTTTTCTCACTCGCAGGGAGATAATGAGCTCATGGTTAATGATATTAATGTTTGATGGACGACAGTAACAATTTTACGTACCAGAGACTTTTCTTTTCGGAGGTTAACAAGAAGAAAAAAGAAAAGGAAAGGAAAACATATATATATATGAAATAGAATGAAAAAAGAAAGAAAAAGAAAATAAGAAAAGAAAGAAATATAAAATATAAGAAAATAAAGAAATATAAAAGAAATTAATAAAAAAAAAAGAAAAAAAAGAAAAGAAAAAAAATTAACCGTCCCTCCGTTCCGCTACCTTACATCTCTCCTTCATGACCTTCATGACGCCCACCTCTTAGGTGGAATATATATATATATATATATATATATAAACGATTACCACCGAAGAAACATATTTTTCTTCTCACTCCTCTGTTTTTGGGTAGCCATAGAGATTAATGTTTTGGTGGTCCACATCCCGTCCCACCAAAATGATACATGGACTCGGAAATTTGCCTTACGAAGAGAGGCTTAGGCACTTAAACTTACACTCTCTGGAAAGACACAGAGTGCGGGATGATCTAATAGAAGTGTTCAAGTAGATCAAAGGCTATAACAAGGGTGATGCAAACAAGGTCATCATAATAAAACAACAGGGCAGGACTCGCAGTAATGGGTATAGACTGGACAAATTTAGATTTAAGAAGGAAATAGGCAAGAATTGGTTTACTAATAGGGTGGTCGATGAATGGAATAAACTTAGTAACCAAGTAGTAAGCGCTGAAACTATCAGTTGTTTAAAAAACGACTAGACAACTTTATGGATGGGGATGACAAGTGGTGATGGATACGGAGCTGCCTAGTGTAGGCCTTATAGTCTCTTGCAGTCTCCTTTATTCTTATGTTCTTATGTCTCTATCCTAATTTACAAACTACACCTTTTCCTTTCGTGGTTTCCACGAAAGGAATAATGAAAGCCAGTAAATTTGCATTTTAGAAGAAAATAAGCAAAGACTGGTTTACTAATAGAGTAGTTAACGAATGGAACAAACTTAGTAACCATACAGGGAATGCTGAAACAATTGGTCATTTGAAAAAAAAAAAAAAAAAAAAAAAAAAAAATATGGATAGGGATGACACGTGATAAGGCCCTAGTGTAGGTCTTATGGTCTCTTGTAGTCTCCTCCATACTTATGTTCGCCGCAATCACCTTTCACAAAGTTCTTAAATCATCCCGGATGACTTTGCATCTCCAAACTTTCAACCAGATTAAAAAACATCGGTTCTTAAGTAAGTCAGGTTCCTTGTTTCGTCTAGTCATGCTCATAGCCCTTTCAGGATAGTATCTTCGAGCTCTTCCATTATAAAAGTTGACAGTGACACGGAATGGATCAGAGGTGCGTTAGAAGTTGATAGCCATGGCTATTCTAGAATATTATGCCCAAACTCTTCTACTTTCGAAGTTGACACTTACACGGGATGGGTCGGAGGTGCGATTGAAGTTGATAGCCACGGCTATTCTAGAATATTATGCCCAAACTCTTCTATTTTCGAAATTGACACCAACACGGAATGGATCAGAAGTATATTAGAAGTTGATATTCTATCCCTCGCACTCCAGCTCTCGTTCCCTTTCAACTCATCCACGGGTCCAACTCGACAAGAGAACAACTTTCCCGAGGATTAAGCTAAAGTGGAACAGACTCTTCAAGTCAACAAGTCCCATACACACAGAACGACGTCCTCGGGTCTTTTTTTTCAGACTCGCGTCTTGATTCCACTTTTTTGAGAATGTCACGTTTTTTGTTCACAAAGCTGAACCGTTCAATCAATGACGATACTTGCTCGGTTCAGAGCAGTAAGTAAACATGGCGTTAAATTTGGAAAAGCGTTTTGTTCTGCAACCACGCCCTGTCTTCTCTTCTACGAGACTCTCCCTCTCCCTCTTTGCATGTATATATGTATTATGTATGTAGGTACGTGTGTATGTATGTAATAAATAATAATGATAGGTTTATTGAGTTAGCAGTGATACATTGACACTACATTTTGTGGTACTTTTAGGACTAAACTAATATGAGTTAATAATGTGCACTAGGGACGGAATGGCGCTGTATGTAATATATATATATATATATATATATATATATATATATATATTATATATATCGGTGTGTGTGTGTGTTCGTGCGCAACTGCAACGCATGTCCTCTAAGTTCACATGCGTGTCTTTGTTAAAGATTATCTATACAATGTGTACATTTATGATTCTCAGTACACACACATAACCTCTACTCCTATCCACTTTCCAGTATCCTTGGTAATGGAAATATAAACTGACCAAACACGTAAAGAAAACATGATGCACACACAAACATTCAAAACTGAACTAACACTTACGGCTGTCATACGCCCCAGGGTGGATGTCCTCCTGGCGACACACAACTGCAGCACCTCCTACGGAAATCCTTGCACGAAGCTGCTGCTGAAGGAGATCGAAGGACGGTGAGCTTTGGCGAAGACCCACTGCAGCCAGCGCAAACGCTCTTCATGCTTTTAAGCTCCGGCTCGCTCAAGTTACTCCCCCGACGAGTGCGCATGCGTTGTGGCCACGAACTGGGCTCCGTTCTCTTCTGAGGAGGCTATACGAACGTGTTCACCTGCTCGCTGGAGGGAATAAAGCAGTGAATGACATTAACTTTGACGTAGCATAGCGATGATGTCTTCGAACGCAAGCTGACGAAGATATCATGCGGGTGTAGCGAGTAGGAACACGCCGCGAGAGGGGAGAAAGGAAGTAAACAGACAAGAACACCTAAAGAAACGGACCCCAACGCGCAGGCGTACAGTAAACACGCGCACATGCTCATGTGCACAGAAACGTGTACATACACACACGCACGCTCTTTTCCTGGACATCGCAATAAAGCAAATGAGTTGTACGCACACACATACACGGTTTGTTGGTGTAGTGAATAGCGCCTCGAGTCGCCAACATTGGAGTTCCTAAATTCGTGTCTTATCGAGGGAGTTACATACGATTATTGACACACAAGTGGAAGGTGGAAAATGCAGTTTATGGAGAAAGGATAGAAAGAAAAAAAAATGGGAGGAGTGATAATAGAGGCAAAGAAAAACAACCACGGATATCGTGGAACTGGGAGATGAGAAGGCAGAAAGGGATTTTGGGTCAGTGTATGTTCCACCGTGACAAGAGCATGACCAAGTAAAACATAATAGTGATGGGTGACTTTACTTGTAAGGAAGAGAATTAGGATACAAGAGGAGGAAGGGATTTATACGACAGAACACTGTCGAGTGTAACAACGGCCTGTATAATAGTCCAATGGCTCAAAGGAATTATAAGATAGAGGCAATAACACACTAACAATATTAGATTTACAGCAAAAGACCCCGATGCTGATAAGTCTGAAATGTGTGTACTGTAAGAGTGGTCCTAAAGGTCTTGAACTTGAAACGACAGAAGCGAGCGTTGAAACTCGAGGTGAGTCATACGGTATAAACAAGGCAAATATAATTGTCGAGAGCCCGAGTTAATAAAAATGACAATTAGTGAGGTAGGTCGCTAGTTCTGAGTTGTGTAAGTCTGTTAGGGGACATGAAGATCTTATCACGTTACACTCATCCAGGAAGTGTTAATGGGCCTGTATTTGACTGCACGGCCAGCACCTATATGTAGCCTATTTAGCTGTACTGTACCCAGGTTTTTCTGGGAAGGGTGTTGTCTAGAGGATGAGGTGTCCATGCGTCTACATAAGACTTTAGCCTCTTGTATATAGACGCTTGGTCAGGGAAGCTAGTTTTAACAGAACTGAGGATTTATTTATCTATTTTCAAGGGCTTGGTTGGAGGGGATTCAGAGAGACAAAAGATCTGCATAAGATACCGGAGATATTTCTACATCTTAGCAACTTAAGTATGGAAAATTATGAGCTAAGAGTGTGTAGGAGAGAGAATTGAAATTTGGTTTGGTTAAACAATTGTCATAAAAAAGAGAGAGAACAGCTGGTGGACAAGATTCAAGATACCATGAAGTGTTCGCGAAAAGGAATAGTGATTTGAGGATGGAAAGGGGCTAACGTAGTTCCCATTTATAACATAGGAAAGGAGGAGGAACACCTGAATTATAGACTAGTGACTTGCCTAACATAATAATTAAACTGTGTGACAGAACTGTTGACTAACAATTAATTTAGGAGAAAATATAATCATCTTGGTGGGCGAGATACTGTACTGGGACGGGAAAGTTCTTAGGAGAGAGTATCAAAGTCAAAGACAATATGGTATAGTCCTTGACTAGCATAATAACTAAACTGTGCGACAGAATCAAATGAGGAGAAAGGGATATCATCTTCATAGGCGAGACACTGTAATAGATGGGAGAGTTCTTATAGGTGTGGAAGGTAAGAAAATGACTCAGGATAACCATTGTGAATGGCTGTGTGTGACGAACGGAGTCCCTCAGGGATTATAACAGGTGCCACCCACCTGGTTAGGACAGTGGTAGCGCGATCGCCTCGTAATCACGGGGTCGGGAGGTCGAGCCTTGCCCGGGCCAGGTGAGCTGTTTACTGAGGCACTACGGTTGACGCTTGCCTCGGCTGGCAGCCCGCCGTGGTGTGACTGTTCGAACCCTAGCCGCGGAACACTGTGTGTGTGACACTTCAGCTTCCTCCGGGTATCGTCAGTGATGTGGCTATAGCGTGGACACCATCTCTCCCGCGTTCATGGATAAACTGTTCCACACACACGCAATAAAACACTAGAAACGTGTCACAACTAACATCACGGTCGGGCGAAAGAAAGAGTTGAGTAAGCGAAACTATATATTTCGATTGCTAACTGCAATCCGTGGTGTTAGTTGTGATTTACAAATGTGTTAATACATTTCTCTCCAGTGACTAGAAACGTGTGTTCACAGATGCGGTAGTAACCACCAGGAAAGATGAACTAACGATGCAGAGCGCTTTCGTGTATCTACATCTTCAGTCCTTCTAGTACAGGTGTACGACTTAACCCCTTGTCCCAGTCCTCTCTCGATAGCAAATGTGTTAAAGATGACGGTCTTATATTAAGAAGACTTAACCTGAGGCCTTAAAACTCCTTAACCTACTTTAAATATTCTATTCTGGGTGACACCACTGTTTTATTCATTTGAAAAGGGACCTCTACATCCTAAGAATACCAGTACGTTAAGAGGATGAAGGCGAGAAGCCTACGCCAGGAGGCGCTGAGTAGCTGCGGTCAAATCCGTCACTTTTGCCCCATTATGTTCTTTAGGGGACTGTTGGGGCAGGTAACAACAGTCACTACCTGGAATCGGAGAGGTGCGGGACTCGAACCCACGACTAAGCGAATGGGAGGCCAGCGCACTTCCGACATAAGCGTCCCAAACAAAGCAAGGGACAAATGGAACAAACTGTCACCTGAGGTGACGAAGTCCCTCGACACACGTTTTGTGAATCAATACTAAATATGGCTACAGTAGAACGGAAGGACCCGCGGACATGAATAAAATCGCCTGACGACAGCACGAAAAGTGAATCCAGCGCGAAAGGGATTTATCTAAATTCATCTTGAGTTTGGGGAAAAATAGGAGGCGGTCAGGTACAGAGAGAGAGAGGGAGAGAGAGGAAGAGAGAGAAAGAGGGAGAGCTGGAGAGACACACAGGAAGAGAGATAGAGAGACTGAATACATTGTCTCCTTTGGTAAAGAAAAGATCACACAAAGCTAGATAGAATAGCCAGTCGGCAGATAGAATGTGCGTGTATGTATGTTAGGTCACCATTACCCATAGATCAGGTCATATATGAACTCTGACCTCATCAAATATGGTAATAAGTCTCGATAACGAACCCAACACGTGATCCACGATCATAGTGGTGAATCACTGCAGTTCTATCCATATTGCCGTTCAATAGGAAGAGAATGTCGAGATTCTGAGACAGATTTCCTTATAAGGAAGAAGAGGAAGACAATCCCGCCGTGAATTCAGGAAAGTGTTCCGAGCGCTGAGTATCTGCCTGCTAGAGACTACTTGAATTGTTCAAGACGGTGGTACTCCTCAATCTTTTTCACTCTATTCTCTCCCCCTTCAAGAACTATCGACATTCCTCTGGATCCCTTTAATTCCACCCCCCCCCCAAAAAAAAAAAAAATATATATATATATATATATAAATTTATATATATATATATATATATATATATATATATATATATATATATATATATATATATATATATGACGTAAGCGGAGTAGGAAATGCAGGAGTCTTAGTCTTGAGTTTATTCCTGACTAATTTCGCAGGTATGCTTTTTCCTTTGTAAAATCATACCTGCGAAACTAGTCAGGAATAAACTCAAGACTAAGACTCCTGTATTTCCTACTCAGCTTACGTCAACCTGTCAGAATGCCTCAACACACACACACACACACACACATATATATATATATATATATATATATATATATGCTGTGCACACATACTGTATACCAAAGGCTTTTCCCCCTTACAAGGGAGGTAGACAAAAAACAATGTCATAAAAACCACTCCCACCCATTCCATCCCTATCATACTCCACTCCCATCCACCCCCTTCCCTCCCTCATCTTGGCTCCTCCTGGAAGATGGGTCATCCCTGCATCTCGCCCACTATCATGGGTCAGAAGTAGTGTCGCAAGACAGCACATCCACAGCAAGGCCGCTTCATTAAATTGGCGACCCCCCTCTCCGTACCCTCAAGCAGAAATGGAGAAGACGGAGAGAAATCCTTTCGGGCTGCGTCAATTTATTTTTCATACATACTCCCTCACCACCATCACCCACCCACTCCCCCTCATGCATCACAGCATCATTCATATACAACCATTCTCCATTCATCCCTGTCTTCTCTCCTCTCCCGTCCTTCCTTAACAGACATTCCTCTCTTTCGTAATGCCCCTTTTACCCCATCCATCCATCTCATCCTAGGACGGCCCCTCATATTCACTCCTTCCACCGCTGCCTTCTACACCTCTTTTACTAATCTTTCTTCATTCATTCTTTCCATGTGACCAAACCATCCCAATACTCTTTCATCAACCCTATCTCCCAACTTCCTTTCCACCCTCACTCTTCTCCTCACCTCCTCGCTTCTCACTCTATCCAGCCTAGTAACCCCTATCACACTTCTCAGGCATTTCATTTCAAACACATTCAAACTCCTCCTCTCTTCCTCTCTTATGTTCCATGTTTCTGTCCCATACAGTGCTGTCGGCACAATCACTCCTTCATACAATCTCCTCTTAGCATCCATTCCCAAATGTCTATTTCTCATTACACTTTTTAATCCCTCAAGGCATTTACTTGCTTCTCTCAATCTACATTCTACCTCCACCTCCACTCCTCCCTTTCCTGCCACATTCGCACCCAAGTATCTAAAGCTACCCACTTCCTCCAGTCTCTCCCTTAATACTTCCAGTTAGCTACCATCCTCTCTCCTTGTACATTTCATCACCTTACTTTTACCCAAATTTATCTTCAACTTCCTTCTTTCGCACAACCTTCCAAACTCTGTCACTAATTTCCTCAATCCCTCCTCTGATCCTACTGCAAGCAAAGTGTCGTCGGCAAACAACTGCCTTATCTTCCGCTTTTCTCCATTTTCTTTAAACATCTTCAATCCCCGACCCACTAACCTTGTATTTACTTCTCGAACCACCCCATCTATGTATGAATTGAACAACCAAGGCTACATAACACATCCCTGATGAAGTCCCACCTTTATCTCAAACCACTCACACTCTCCAATTCTGATGCTAATACGAGCTCTACTACTCTTGTAAAAATTCTTGACTGCCCTCAAAAGCTTTCCTCCATATATCTTCAAAACTTCCCACAGTGCCTTCCTGTCTACCCTGTCATAAGCCTTTTCCAAATCCATAAAACCCCCAAAACACTCTTACCTTTTCCTGAAGCTTTTTCACATATCTGTCTTACCACAAAAATCTGATCTACGCAACCCCTACCTGCCCTAAACCCATACTGTTCCTCACCAATTACTCCCTCTGTTCTCCTAATCCTCTCAATGAAGACCCTCCCATAAGCCTTACCTACTACAATTAACAAATTGATCCCTATGAAACTACTACACTCACACTTATCCCCTTTTCCCTTGTAACGTGGAACTATACAGGCACTACTCCAGCACTCTGCCCTCTTTTAAACAAACATTAAACCACACCAGCCAGTCCACCATCATTGTACCTCCTTTCTTAGACATTCTGCATGACACCCATCTAACCCAGATGCCTTACCTGCTCTCTTTCTCTCTCTGTATATATATATATATATATATATATATACACATACACACAATAAAACACTAGAAACGTGTATTCACAAATACGGGAGTAACCAACAGGAAAGATAAACTAACGATGCAGAGCCCTTTCGTATATCTACATCTTAATGCTCCTAGTACAAAGAAGCACTATCACTTTGTACTTGCACTCAAGATGTTTGAGACAAAAGCACTCTGCTTCGTTAGTTTATCTTTCTTGGTGGTTACTCCTGCACACACACACACACACATATATATATATATATGTTATTTATATATATATATATATGTATATATATGTAATACAATGTTAATGAAGAGAAAGCCTTTCCTTTGTCGCAAAATTGACAATCATAATGATCTTTTACCAAGACGGAATCATGGACGTTTTCTGTATTCAGATTCTTCACATTATATAGAAATGTGTCTTTTGTAAAAGTAGGCCATGGTTCCCCTAAGTTCTTGTCATGGCCTCTTCGGCTTCTCACCCTCATCTTCTTAACATACTGGTATTCTCATATTTTGTATTTATACTGTCCAAAGGTCCCTTTTCACCTGAATAAAACAGTGGCGTCATCCAGAAGAAAATATTTAAGATAGATTCGTGATCGACAGCTAATACCCTTCCGGATGAGAGTCTCATAGCTCTTATATGGCCCGGACTATGGGTAATAATAACCTTACACACACACACACACCACCACCACCAACACTGCCCACCAGAGTTGGAGTGCCGGCTCGAAGTGCAGCGATGATAAAATTTTCAGCTCTGAGCGGGACTCGAAAACGGATCGCTGAATTAGCTGTTTCGAGCGGTACCACTGCGCCGTCGTGTGTGTGTGCGCGCGATTCCCCATGGTCTTGGATCACGTGTTGGACTCGTGATCGACAGTTATTAACCTTCCGGATGAGAGCTCAGAGCTCGTATGACCGATCTATGGGTAATACTGTGACCTTACACGCACACACACCCCAACTCCCCGCCCACGAGAGTTGGAGTAACAACCCGCAGCGCAGTGATACTGAAATTATTTCAGCCCTGGGTGGGATTCGAACCCGGACTGCCGTAGTGGCAGGCGAGAACTCTAACCACTGCGCCACTGTGTGTGTGTGTGTGTGTGAGATATACTACAGCATTCATTACTTCTTTACGCTGGTCTCCCTCCTCCTCCCCTTGTCCCCAATCGCCGGCTTCTCCTCCTCCTCTACAACACACCCAATTGTGTAGCGTAAAATTTGACACCCCAACAGCATTAGATTACTTCACACACACACACACATCTTATCGGTCGTCCTCTCAAGTTCACTCCCTCCACCTTTACCTTCCACACCTCTTTTACTAATCTCTTTCACTTATTCTTTCCATATGTCTAAACTATCCTAATACTCTTTCATTAGCCCTATCTGTCACCTCCTTTTCCACTCCCGCTCTCCTCCTCATCTCCTCGTTTCTCACTCTATCCAACCTAGTAACCCCAACCGTACTTCTCAGACATTTCATCTCAAACACATTAAAAAATTTCCTCTATGCCTTTCTTAAATCCCATGTCTCTGTCCCATACAAAACCATCGGCAAAATCAACCCTTCATACAGGATGAGATGGATGGGGTGAAATGGGCGTTGATAAGAAGGGGAATGTCTGTTGAGCAAGGAAGGGAGAAGGCAGGAGAAAGGGATGAGTGGAAAGTTGCGGTGTACAGATGATGCCGTTATACAAGGAAGGGAAGGGCGGGTGATGGGGGTTAGGGGGTGCTTATGTGTGAATGGTACTTTGTTGCAGCCCGAAGGGATTTATCCCCGTCCTCTCTTTTTCTGCATGAGGGGACGGAAAGTGGGGTCACCG
>NC_134784.1:34704637-34759637 GCF_046742065.1 Oratosquilla oratoria
TACAGGGGAATCCCAGGATGTCAGCCACCAGGACATCACCCAAAGAAGTTCAGGGATGGTGCATGTGCCATTAAGTATACAGGGTAATTCTCCAATCGATTCGAAATGTTTGGCACCTTTAATGACCCAGAAAAAAACAAAACAAAAAACCGTGGGATAACTTCAAATGTGAAAATATGTAAGCTGCCAAGCAGTGCATTGGGGACAAAATGTACAAAAGAGATCGGATGACCGTGATCGACCAGATGTCCGTGATGGGGGAAATGTTAATTTTGATAGGAGAAATGTTAATGAGGCATTGAATGTCAATGAAGGACCAAATGATAATAATATAGAGCAAGGTATAAATAAAAAACAAAATGATAATATAAGACATTATATTGAAACTCAAAATGTGTCAAAAAGAAATAATCACGAGTTTCTTAAAACGATGTACTTTAATGCTCGTAGTATTAGGAACAAATTTCAAGAAATACAGGCGTATGTCAAAAGCGAAAATCTCGATATGATAGGAATAACTGAGACATGGTTAAATGGTACAGAGTTCGAAGCTGAATTTAATATTGCGGGATTTAAACACTTTCATCAGGATAGAAACCACAAGAAAGGTGGGGGTGTTCTATTGTACGTTAAAAACAATGTTCATGCTTGTGTTTTAGAGAAAGTGAAACAGGATGCATATGATAGTTTGTGGGTTGAGTTAACCCAAACAAATGGACAAAAAATGAATATAGGTGTAATATATAGGCCAAAGACATTATCATTAGCAGACGACAAACTGTTATTTCAAGAACTGTCTAGTTTCTGCAACCGGGATTTATTGATAATGGGTGATTTCAATTTTACTGACATTGATTGGATGACCCTTGAACATGGCCATATAGGTAATCGCTTGACTGATTTTCTTGGTGACAATTACTTAATTCAGCATGTAAAAGAGCCCACAAGATATGGAAACTTACTCGATCTATTGATCACTAGCCGCGAAAGCATGGTAAGTGATGTAGAAGTCGGTGAATCTGTTGCAAATAGCGATCACAACTTAAGTCAGATTCAAATTCCTAAACAATTTTAGAATAGATACCTGTGCTTCTAAAATACCCGATTTCAGTAAAGCTCAGTTCATAGGACTACGTCAGGAGCTTCAGCTTACAGATTGGGAGGCAAAATTAAACGAAAGGCCTGTAGATCAGATGTGGGAAATATTTCAAAATACGCTCACTAAGATGATTCAAACTTACATTCCTTTTAAGGACAGACGTCCCCCAAATCAGGCTCGCCCAAAGTGGCTCGACAAAGAAACTGAAAAAAGTATTGCTAAAAAGAGACAGGCTTATAAGAAATATAAGTGCTCGGGTGCATCTAATGACTATGAAAGTTATGTATCAATACAGAGAGATTTAAAAAAGACAATAAGAAAAAGAAAACGACAATACGAAATGAACATCGCTGATAAATCCAAAGAGAATCCCAAAGAATTCTATAGTTACATTAGAGATAAAAAGGTTGTTAGGAATCACATTGGTCCACTATTATCTGCTGACGGTTAACTTGAATATTCAAATGAAGGAATGTGTAATATCTTAAACAATTATTTTAACTCGGTATTCGTAAACGAAACACCTCAAAGTGAATTCCAAACTGAAACCTGTGAAAAGTCTGGGGTAAACTTACTCACTACAGTAAATATAACAAAAGAAAAAATTAAAAGGTGTATAGACCAACTCAAAGTTAATAAAACACCAGGGCCTGACGGTTGGCATCCAAGAATCTTAAAGGAAATGAAAAATGAGATTGTTGTTCCATTAGAAATTATTTTCAAGAAATCCATCATATCCGGAGATGTCCCAAGAGAATGGAAGCTAGCTAACGTTACTCCCATATTCAAAAAAGGTGACAAAAATAAACCAAATAACTATAGGCCTATAAGTTTGACTTCAATCGTAGGAAAAATAATGGAAACTATCATCAGAGATGCTATCGAACATCATTTAGAAAGTACCCGTTTGATAAATGATAGCCAGCATGGTTTCAGACGGAAACGTTCTTGCGTGACTAACTTACTCGAATTCTACAACACAATTATCTCGAATTATGACAAAAGAAACAATATAGATTTAATATATCTAGACTTTGCAAAAGCTTTTGATACCGTCCCACACGAAAGACTACTTATTAAACTAGCTTTGCATGGAATAAGTGGTAGCCTATTAGGTTGGACTAGTAATTGGTTGAATGGTCGAAAACAGAGAGTTGTTTTAAATGGAAAAACTTCTGGATGGAAAAGTGTTGCAAGTGGAGTTCCTCAGGGTTCCGTTCTTGGGCCACTTCTATTCATAGTATATATAAATGATATAGACCATGGACTAAGATCTACTGTTTCCAAATTTGCTGATGATACAAAACTGTGCGGAGTGGCAAATGATCACTCAAACCAATTAGATATTCAAGAAGATTTAGATCAATTACAGCAATGGTCTGAAAAGTGGCTAATGAAATTTAACACAAGTAAATGCAAGGTAATGCACATAGGTAAAAATAACAGTAAGTACGATTACAAGTTATTTGGTGATTCGTTAACAAAAGTGGATAGTGAAAAAGATCTCGGCGTAATTATCAGTAAGGACCTCAAATCATCCAAGCAGTGTATTTCAGCCTCTGAGAAAGCAAATAAGATTCTGGAACTGATTGCGCGATCTTTTGATTTCAAAAGTCCATCACTCATTAACAAGCTATATAAATCGTTAGTTCGTCCACATTTGGAATATGCTGTTTCTGTATGGTCACCGAATCTCATTAAAGACATTGACAGACTGGAAAAAGTACAACGGCGAGCCACAAAACTGATTCCAAATATCAAAAATAAATCATACGAAAATCGACTAAAACACATGAATCTGTTTTCCCTAAAAAAACGTAGACTCAGAGGTGACTTGATACAGGTCTTTAAGATTTTAAAGGGAATTGACAACATCAAAAGTGACCAAATTTTCACATTGAATGAGAATCAGACAAGAAACAATGGACTCAAACTGTCCGGAAATAGATTCAATTTGGAAGTAGGTAGAAACAACTTTGCCAACCGTGTAGTAAATGAATGGAATAAACTTCCTGCACAGGTAGTGCAATGTAGTTCAGTTCGAAGCTTTAAGAATCAGTTAGATAAATACCTAAGTAAGATGCTGTAATGATTATAATTTATCTTATATTATTTTTTTTTGTTTTGTTATCATTTGTCTGTCTGATTTTCATTTATTATTAGTTATATGTCAATTTATTATTATTTACTATTTACCTGTTTGTTTATTATTTAACTATACCTATGCATTTATTTATGTATTTTATTTGTTATTTACATTATCATATATTTTTTTATTGTTTTATTATTAATATGATTTTTTTTTCGCATCCGACCTAGATATGGATAAAAAGGTCTCCTGTCGGCATGCTCCGCCTTTGTAATTCCGAGTTCCTGAGTTTATTCCTGACCGGTTTCGCTCTATGCTTCTTCAGAAGAAACATAGAGCGAAACCGGTGAGGAATAAACTCAGAAACTCGGAACTAGACCCGTGACTTCTTTTTCCACCTTCATCGTATATGTATATGTATATACTGTATATACGTCCATATATATAAATATGTATATATATATATATATATATATAATGTGTGTGTATTTATATATATACCCATATAATGTTCATACATAAATTACATTTGATATTTTCCTATCAATAAAATCTTGCTTCTACTTGATAATTAAGCTCAATTACTTGGGCCTCGTACATGTCCATCGGGATCAATTTGGTGTGCGTGCGACAGCGTGCGTGCAGTATATGTGTGTGACTGAGAGGGGGAGAGAGAGAGAGAGAGAGAGAGAGAGAGAGAGAGAGAGAGTATGAGGTAAAACCTCAACATGTACTGAATGAGAGGAGACAACAGAGATAAATGACTGAAATAAAACTGACCAGACTAGAGAGAGAGAGAGAGAGAGAGAGAGAGAGAGAGAGAGAGAGAGAGAGAGAGAGAGAGAGAGAGAAAGGTACGAAAGAGCTTCATCGACTAGAAAAATAATAATAAGTAAATGAAATAAATAATAATAATAATAACTAAATATACCGCTATTCAGATGAAAGTTGTTCGCCATGCTCTGACGCGAGTCGTTTTACATTAGTATTGTAAACATTAGTATCGGGTCGTATTCAAGTATGACAGAAATAGTACATCATCGACCTGAAGTGTATTTCAATATTCAAAAATACAAAGAGAATGTGAGGAGGATTTTTTTTTCATATCTGAGAACATCAGATGTGCAAGTTCCAATCTCACACTTTATTTAAATTCCGTTATGTTAAGTTTTGGGATCTTACCCCTCGGGGTAATATAATTTGTTCTCCAGAAAATGTTCAAATTGAGGTAAGATGACACGATCATTCTTTTATACAGGGTGGGGCGCGGAAACTTCCCGATTTGGGGATTGAATTATAAAGTGTTTACACTTCACAATTCTTTATTCTACTTTTATGTCTGTCACACAACATGGGAGATTTACTTTTACACAGTTCTAAAAACAATATCTTTTAAATGTCCACCTCCATTGTCAATACACTGATTCAGACGATTTCGGAAGCTTTGGTCTACTCTCTCTAGCATGGTGAGCAGTATATTGGCTATTTGAGTGCAGATGGCATTCTGTAGGTCTTCCAGGGTCTGTGGACGGTCGTTATAAACCATGGATTTGAGATAACCCCACAGGAAATAATCATAGGGGCCTAAATCAGGCGAGCGCGCTGATTTCCCTGAGAGGCGATTTAAACTGGCCAGCGCGCTCGCCTGATTTAGCCCCCTGTGATTATTTCCTGTGGGATTATCTCAAATCCCTGGTTTACAACGACCGTCCACAGACCCTGGAAGACCTGCAGAATGCCATCCGCACTCAAATAGCCAATATACTGCTCACCATGCTAGAGAGAGTAGACCAAAGCTTCCGAAATCGTCTGAATCAGTGTATTGACAATGGAGGTGGACATTTAAAAGATATTGTTTTTAGAACTGTGTAAAAGTAAATCCCCCATGCTGTGTGACAGACGTAAAAGTAGAATAAAGAATTGTGAAGTGTAAACACTTTATAATTCAATCCCCAAATCGGAAAGTTCCCGCGCCCCACCCTGTACGAAGAGATCCGACGATACACATTGTATTAAAAGAAAACAATCATAAATGAATATATATAAAATAAATTGATACAATTTAATACATATATTAATAAATATTGTTCAATGTGAAAATATTCTAACAAAGACTTATACTCAACTGAATCATGAGAGATATACTCCATTCAACTGTTGACTTATTTGCATATCTTTTAATTTAATGTGGTGAAAATTAAATCATGAAATTTTGAAAACTATTATATTAACACAATTCATTTATCTATTTTTATTAGTATTATTATCATTATCGACTTGAAGAAACTGAGAGAGAAAATACAGCAAATGGGTGTTGGGTGTGTGTGAAACGGGTGGGTCTATGCCATGCATTGGCTATCCACCTTACGGGGAGAAAGCTACTGCATTAGCATGTACGTCTCATAAATGTCTTAATAATAAGAGAAATGTTTGTCATATTAATGTTCATGACATACTTCATTGTGTTAGGTGACCTCACAAAACCAAACTTTTTTTTTTCTCAAGATTCCATCAAAATGCATTTGCTCTTACGTAGTTTATCATAAATAATATATAATCAATACAACAATCATTTACGTTGGTATTTATAATTTCATTTATTTGTTCATTCGTTCGTCCGTTTCTTTATCTATTTTTATTTATGACCAAATTCATGACAATAATTTCAAACAAAATGCAAAAGAACTGTAAACATTCTTGGCGCGAAAACTTTTAAATATTAACGGTTTTATACTTAGAGTGCCACCACGCTAGCATGCTATTTAATTTTGCTACTTCCTTTGAGTAGAAACGATTTCGGTTACTGTATTCAAGATTTCCGTAACAACATATCAAAAATTTGTCTAACATTCATATAGGTTTGACTTGTCTTAGCGTTCAGCTCCTCTTTATATGACGCAAGAGTAATCTGACATTTGCAAATTTGATAAACAAAAGATCGTAAACGAAGTCGTTTCTACTCAAAACGAAGTAGCTAAAGCAGGGAGCATGCTAGCCTATAGTGTGCCGCTACTTTTAGGCAAGTTAAGGTTATGTATGTCTTTGGTGAAACTATCGTAGACTTACCATGATTCAAACATACTTTAAAGAATAATGACACCAATATGATGCCGATTCCTACATTTATGTAACATTCCGAGCATATGGCTAAGTTTACGCTAATATCTAAATCAACGGGATAACTTTACACCTAACTTTCTAGCAGACCAGTGAGGTGTACATAGGTTTAGTCTGACATCTGCCACAGAAACTTCCTCGCGTCACAAAGTCAACTATCATGGTGCCTTTTGACCACAAGCCTTCAACGGGAACGTGTCGTCTGCAGTCGATCTCGCCAATCGCGCGCTTGCATCCACAATACAAACTCTACTTTCATCGACATCAAATTTATTAACGACGTAAAAATCAAGCTTCCTGAAATAATGAACGTGAATTAAGAGAGCAATTAATGGGGGCAACGGCTAATGGAACCGCTATGGCAAGGAGATGGAGGTGAGAATCCACACCACGGCCGTCTACCATCAGGGATAGATGCAAACGATGATTGGCATGGCGGGATTATGTCGGTGAAGGCGAAGAGCGGGCGACAATCAACTCAAGCCTCTGCATTATCGAATTACACCATTACGTTCCGGTTAAGAGGCGTGAAAATGTGTGAATGTGAGCCTGATGGGCGCATGCTTACAAGTTCACAGACAATACTGGGTATGATTTTAGTATAATTGGGTAAGATTGACTGTTTCATATACTCTTTGTGTTCGTTTGATCAAACGATTTCAATAGTTTTCATTTGCCATTTTTTTATTTCAAGACATTAGAATATATTAAGCAAACTAAATATACCCTTACAGAAAACACACACACACACACATATTAAATC
Source organism: Oratosquilla oratoria (assembly GCF_046742065.1). Classification (NCBI taxonomy): domain Eukaryota; kingdom Metazoa; phylum Arthropoda; class Malacostraca; order Stomatopoda; family Squillidae; genus Oratosquilla; species Oratosquilla oratoria. The sequence continues at coordinate 34,711,706 of NC_134784.1, forward strand.
AGCCATCCTGAGTCCACTGCTGAAAAAGGGCCTTTTTCATATCATTCCATATATATATATATATATATATATATATATATATATATATATATATATATATATATACATACATACATTATCTTCCAGGATCATAAATAGATATAATTAGCGAGAAAATTATCACAGACGACACTTGCAGCGGTACTTGAACGCAGACACGCAGGTGTGCAAAGCTCATCAGGTGTTCACCTGCAACGAAAATCCATCAATTACGGTTCTCATGTGGAATATAAGATATTTATTTTACGACAATATGTCCACAAGTCTGATCTTTTCGCTGCATATGGGCAAAGACTATATAGGAAAGACGGGAAAGCTCACGGAGAGCCGTATCGTCCACATACATTTTACTATGCGGCTCTCCCACTAGATGGCGTTTACGTCAATCACCAGTTTTAACTGCATCGTCTGTTTGTTTACAATTAAGCGGTACATTCAATCATGGAGTGTGGGCGGAACTATCACCCATGTGGTGTGCAAAAAGAAAAAAATGCCTCTCCCCATCTAATATTTCAAGTTTTTCCTAAAGATAGAGAAAGGTAAGAGATTCAACATACACAGTGCATGGAAGCTTTAACAGAAAATGGAGGAATGAAATAGAGCATAGTTAAAATCTTCTTTGTTTTTAAGTCAGACTCCGTGCAGTGTCACTTAGCTTGGAAATGAAAATTATAGATGAATACCTTACAAATATCCAGAAATATGAATTGATCATGTCAAATTCATACCATATCTTTATGGGAGTCCCAGGCAGGCACAGCAACTTTGATATAGTTATGTCATGTTCTTAGCTTAAGTGGTAAAGTTATAAACTTTTACCTTAATTTTGAATAAATGGCCAAATACACAGGAAAAAAAAAGGAGTTGAATTGCATGTATAATCCTTCTTTTTTTTTTTTTTTTTTTTTGGGCAGGTTGTGACTGCTTCTTTGGTAGTTTTGAAATTTAACTGTTTTTGTTGAATGATTTCTCTGTTACGCTTGTTCTTTTACGGTCTCACTAAGCGTCGACCAACGCCGACCAAAGCCGACCAAACCCAAATAATTACGGCTTTTGCTCAAACGCATAATTCTATATAGAAAATAGCATTTGGTTGCATTAATTGACCAATTTTCTTTTTAAATGTGTAATTTTCATGTAATTTGATCAAAGAGAAGTTACGTTTTTATCGTCTGCAAAATTACCTAAGTCGACCAACGCCGACCAAACCCAAACAATGACGGCTTTTGCTCAAATGCATAATTTTATATAAAAATTAGCATATGGTTACATTATTTGACCTATTTTCTTTAAAATGTGTGATTTTCATGCAATTTGATCAAAGAAAATTGACGCTTTTATCCTCTGTAAAATTACCAACCACAGCTACGAATGCCGTCCGACTCACTAATAGCCGACCAAGGCCGAACAACCACGGTTTATACTCACATGCACGATTTTGTATAAAAAACTAGCATATGGTTTCATTATTTAATTTATTTGCTTTAAAATGTGTGATTTCCATGTAATTTGATCAAAGAGAAATTACGTTTTTATCCTCTGCAATATTACCAACCGCAGCTACGAATGCCGTCCGACTCACTCATAGCCAACCAAATCTCAAACAAGGACGGTTTTTGCTCAAATGCATAATTTCATATAAAAAAATAGCATATGGTTGCATTATTTTACCTATTTTCTCTAAAATGTGTGATTTCCATGTAATTTGATCAAAGAAGTTACGTTTTTATCCTCAGCAAAATTATTTTATGTATGATTGCAAATCTTGTTTGATTTTGTGACATCTCTTGCATGTTCATCCTTTCATTTTTGTCTATGTTTTTTAAAATACAGTACCTGTCTTGCTACATATGTATATATTTTTGTTTGTTTGCTTTTGGGATTTTCCTTTGTTCTGTTAACATTTTTTGCTTTATTTTTGCTTAATATGCATGTTATGTCTGTTTCTTTGTTTATTTTTGTTTCACATTATTGTTTTTGATTACTGATTTTCCAATGTTTTTTATGGTATTTAATATCTGATTGCATGTTTTGGTTGCCTGATGTATGGTTCATTTTTGAAGTTTACATACATATACCAAGGCTTTTTCCCCCTTCCAAGGGAGGTAGCCACAAAGGGAAAGGCATAAAAACACTCCCACCCATTTCATCCCTAAATACACTCCACACCCCTCCCACCCTTCCTCTCATCTGAGCACCTCCTGGATGACGGGTCATCCCTGAACCCTGCCCACCGCCCTGGGTCAGAAGCAGTGTCGCAAGACACAGTACATCCACAGCAAGGCCGCTTCATTTAATCGGCGACCCCCCCTCTCCGTCCCCCTTTGCATATAAGGAGAGGACGGGGAGAAATCCCTTCGGGCTGCGTCAAAATTTACTCACACATACTACCCCACCCCCCACCCCCCCGCCCATTCCTCCTCATGCAGTCACAACATTATCCATATACAACCATTCTCCACTCACCTCTGTCTTCCGTCCTCTCCCTTCCTTCCTCAACAGACATTCCCCTCTTCCCCAAAGCCCCCTTCACCCCATCCATCCACCTCATCCTAGGACGTCCCCTCATGTTCACTCCCTCCACATCTGCCTTCCATACCTCTTTTACTAGTCTTTCTTCACTCATTCTTTCCATGTGTCCAAACCATCCTAATATTCTTTCATCAACCCTCTCTCCCAAATCCTTTTTCACCCCTGTTCTCCTCCTCACCTCCTCATTTCTCACTCTATCTAGCCTAGTAACCCCCACCATACTTCTCAGACACCTCATCTCAAACACATTCAAACTCCTTCTCTCTTCTTCTCTTATGTTCCACGTTTCTGCCCCATACAGTGCTGTTGGCACAATCACTCCTTCATACAGTCTCCTCTTCGCATCTTTTAGTTTGTTTGGTATATGTTCTTTACAAGACTATTGCTTTGTTGCAAATAAAAGAATCTCATGTATACTAAACTTTTACTATCCTTGTTTGTATAATCTGTGTACAGACACTTGAATAAGTATACAAAGTTGAAACAAGCTCAAGCACAAACAAGAAAAACATGATATTACAGAAATAATAAAATAAATATAACTAAAACCTTTTAAATTTTAACTGTTTACTCAATTTCAAATATTTAGTAATGAATGATGCATTGTGCAGAGGTATTTTACCAACTTTTGATTTTATAAACATGTTCACGTGTGTAAAGCATATATTAAATAGTCTTGTTTGCATGCAAAAGTCATAAAATTACTACTCATTATTTTATAAAGAGAAAGTAAAACTTTTTCGAGATGTTGATGATTTTAGCGAAAGGATCACTTTTAAAATTTCCATAAACACTATATATAATACAAGTTAAGTATGATTTGAACGCCGCGCTACGCCACTTCCGATTTATAGTTTGCGGCTCTGTCGATAGATGGCGCGCATTCACGCTGGATGGATGACGTTTTCTTATTGGAAAAAAATAGAGGCTTTCCCATCTTTCCTATATAGTTTTTGCATATGGGATCTTATTTGTTACGGTCAAATTTGAATCTTACAACCGTTTTCTTTATACTAGGAGTGAAGCTCACGGTTCCCGGCAAAACAGTCGACGTGTAACCGACGACGACTGGATTTGTTATCTCCGTTAAATAAGTAATGTCTACGGTCGCGTAAGTTTAATAGTTCGTTCATTTGTTTGTTAACAAATTTAATTTATTCGTTTATTTACTGAGTGATGGAGTAAAGACAAGCGATCGTTATCCTCTGGGCCCTCTCCAAGGGATGTCGTTCCAACTCGATCAAGGTCCCAAGCGTTCACGTGACGTCACGAATGCTACACGTGACCCAAGGATGAAGTCATGGGCTTGACACGTGACCCAAATGTGACGTTATGGATGCTACACGTGACCTAGGTGTTACGTGATACACAGTACATGTTCTTTAAACAGATCATCAAGTCTGTCCAGAACTAAAGACACTTCGAAGATTGTAAGTTGCTTGTGTTCAACGGAACAACGGGTGTATGTATATATGTGATTATAATTATTATTCTTGTAATCTTGGATCTTATGCATACTGGTAATTTTGTGATTCACCACGGTCTTGGGTCACGTGTTGGAATCGTGACCGACAGTTATTACCTTCCAGGATGAGAGCTCAGAGCTCATATATGGCCCGATCTATGGGTAATGCTGACCTTATACATACGGCCAACTCCTTGCCCACCAGAAATGGAGTGCCGGCTCGCAGTGCAGTGATGCTACGTATATTTTGAAGCTCCAAAAGAGTAATTGGTAAGGCGATGGATTGGCATCGAGGTGGGTCTCGGCTCGATTCTCGGGACGACGGCCGGAAAGGTTATTTGTATGACATCGCTGATACTAGCGATTCACTTCACACACACACACACACACACACACACACACACACATATATATATATATATATACTTTTTTTTAAGCGGTGTTGTAATAACTCAGATTGCTGAATTCTACGCTAGGAATATACATCAGCAAGAACACTTAGATTGTTCTTTTTTACCTTCTAGGAAATATTATATAAATGTCGACGTCATTCATGGTTTGCTACGTCATAGTGAACTCAATTAAGTCATCCAGATTAGTCACCTTCAAACTCTTGAGTCATTGTTGACACGATAAGCATATCTGCGACCAAACTTCCAAGTAAATAATATGAGCTTATTTGCTTGATGGCCGAGAGAGTGACGCCAGCGAGTTGGACCAAGGGTATAATTCATACAATACCACAGTACAAAGTCCTCTGCAAGGGGCACCGTCCTAGCCTCCTGATAGGAGGAGTCGCGACGTTTAACCGAATAATCATGATGGAATCTGTTCCTGTAGTCTTTTGGAGCCATTCCACGTGCATTTCGATTTATGTGTTTGAAATTATCCTGGGCATTTTCAGAGAAAACGAAAAAAAAAGGCACATAATTCTCTTCGTTGGGATTGAGGGAGGCCTGTGCTAGTGAGGAGCCTACGCCAGGAGGCGTTGAGTAGCCGTCATCCTTGCCTTATTATGCGATTTAAAGACTGTTAGGGCTGGGGATTGAATAGGAGTGCGGGATTCGAACCGTTTGAGTGGTTTCAATTTTTAGTTGCTTGGCACATTTTAAAACCATAAGGAGAGAATTTTGACAGAATTTGGGTGTATCGAATAATACCGAGATACTCTTCATTTGCTTGACTATCATCGTGTATTTCGTGGCTTCAACGTGCAAGTAAATGAGCCCCATTGTCGACCTATTTATGGACTAAAAGGTCTCCTGTCGGCATGCTCCACCTTTGTAATCCTACTCTTGCTAGATTTACTGATGTCCCAGCCAGCTTTTCCTGAACCTCAACTTTTGATTGAGCTTCAATTTTCAAAGCCTCTTTTGTGCTTCTATCTTCCCAAGTCTCCTTTGGTGCATACTAAGGAGAACATTCGCAGAGTTGAAGGGGTACATTTACAGAGGCGCCTATCGTTGTCATAGTTTGGGATATTATGAATCTGCATCTCTGAGGACCGGTCTGTACAACTACATAAGAACATAAGAATGAAGGAGACTGCAAGAGACCATAAGGCCTACACTAGGCAGCTCCGTATATGGCTTACACTAGGCAGCTCCGTGACTCCCAAAAACCAATGTTGGAGAGACGGGGTTATACATCCATGGATTAACTGTGTGGTTAATTGATTCTGGCTAGTGATTTAACAAGGGTGGCGCAGGCAAGGTCATCATATTAAGACAGTAGGGCAGGACTCGTAGTAATGGATTCAAATTGGACAAATTTAGGTTTAAGAAGGAAATAGGTAAAAACTGGTTTAACAACAGAATGGTTAACGAATGGAATAGATTTTATTAACCATGTCGTGAGCGCTGAAAATATTGATTGTTTTAAGGGAAGATGAGATAATTTTCTACAAGGGAGTGATAGGTGGTAACAGACATGGAACTATCTCGTGTAGGCCTTATGGTCTCTTGAAGTGTCCTTCATTATTCTTATGGTACACATACCACCCAGAACATAACAGCTGATACTACTGTATCTATAGCTGCAATAGCAACATAAAAATGGAGGAGAATGCAAGAGACCATGAGGCCTACACTAGGCAGTTCCATGTCCATTACCACCTGTCATCGCTATCTATCACTACATGGTTAATGACTATGTTTCGTTAGTTAACCACTCTGCTGGTAAACAAGTTCTTGCCTATTTCCTTCTTAAACCAAAATTTGTCCAATTTAAACCCGTTACTACGAGTCCTGGCCTGGTGTCTTAATATGATGACCTTGTCTGTATCACCAGAGCACTCTAGGCAATATTAGTGAGACCGGGAAACAATAGGAGAAGAGAGATGATGGCAGTATTGGGTCAGAGGAAGGCCCCGTATGGAAATTACCCTAATCTAATGCGAGAAGTTCAGCGAGTGACTCAAGAGGACTTCCCAGACTATAAGAGAATAGGGCCAAGAACGTTCTACCGGCTAAAGGTGACGGCACACTGGGCATTTCTCGATAGCATGCTACTTGTTTTCGCTACTTTGAATAGAAACGACTTCGGTTACGATCTTTGGATTTTCCCTATTTCATCCTCTCAAAATTTCAGAAAGAACATTTTTGGCTTTCCAGCAACATTGGTGGGCAGTGGTTTCGGGACATGATGAAGCCTTGTCCGGATGACAAGCACATCACAATCAAGGCCTCCGAGAATCCAGAAACGCATTTTTTTTTTCATGCAACTGAAAGGTGTTTCTCGTCATTTTGTTTGTTCTGCCGGATACAACTTTCTCTAGCCAGACGCTGGAGACGATGAGTTATCTTCAACATTTCATCTTTGAGAGGAGCCATGGGGATTGGTTTCCTATCGAGTTTATTGATCTTGTCCCCCTGTTTCATGACACTATCTCATCTCTGAGAGGGCCCATAGGGAATGGTTTCCTATCGACTTTATTGATCCTGTCCCTCTGCCTCCTGACACTATCTCACCTTTGAAAGGGTCCATAGGGAATGGTTTCCTATCGACTTTACTTATCCTGTCCCTCTGCCTCATGACGCTATCTCATTCACCTTTGAGAGGGGCCATAGGGAATGGTATATCGCATCTGACTTAGTTATGGACCAAAAGGTCTCATGTCGGCATGCTCCGCCTTTGTAATCTTTCATTGATCCTGTCCTTCTGCCTCATGACAACAAAGCCATGTTCTACTTCTTCAGGGCCCACCCTGAGGGACGACAACATTGCCTCTGAACCTTATCACGTTGACTTGGTCTACCTTACACTCTCTGGAAAAAACGTAGAGTGCGGGGTGATCTAATAGAGGTATTTAAATGGGTCAAAGGATTTAACAAGGTGATAGAGAATAGGTCATCATGTTAACACAGCAAGGCAGAATTTGTAGTAATGGGTTTAAGTTGGATAAATTTAGGTTTAAGAAGGAAATAGGCAAGAACTGATTTACCAACAGAGTGGTTAACGAATGGAATAGACTTGGTAACCATGTAGTGAGCGCTGGCGCTATTGGTAGTTTTAAGAGGTCAGATAACTTTATGGATGGGGATGATAGGTGATATTGGACATGGAACTGCCTAGTGTAGGCCTTATGGTCTCTTGCAGTCTCCTTCGATTTTATGTTCTTATGTTGAGATGACGCTATCTCCCTGTTATAGACACGTATAATTGACGATTCCTGAATATTTCATAACTTGCATGAATAGTCCTGAAGTAATGGGACGCCTTCGAGAATATTTCAGAGTGACGTCACTACTGGGTAACGACGTCACTATTGGAGAATGACTTCACTACTGGGTAACGACGTCACTACTGGACAATGACGTCATTACTGGGTAATTACGTCATTATTGAATAATGACGTCACGACGGGTGGTCTGTCCTCTCTGGAAAGACGCAGAGTGCAGGGTGATCTAATAGAGGTGTTCAAGTGGATCAAGGGCTTTAACAAGGGGGTGTAGGCAAGGTCATAATATTAAGACAACAGGCCAAGACTCGCAGAAATGGATTTAAATTGGACAAATTTAAATTTAAGGAGGAAATTGGCAAAAACTGGTTTACCAATAGAGTGGTCAACGAATGGAATAGACTCAGTAACTACGTAGTGAGTGCTGAAACTATCGGCTACTTTAAGAAAAGGTTAGATAACTTTGTGGGTAGGGATGACAGGTGGTGATGGACATGGAACTGCCTAGTGTAGGCTTTATGGTCTCTTGCAGTATCCTTTATTCTTATGTTCTTATATCCTAGGTAGTCCATGCTCTGCTTAACCTAGTGTTGTGTAAAATTGCAATCTATGACACTCCTACTAATAATTTATATTACTGTAAATATATCTACGATGGTATATTCTATAGTGTTTATTGAATCCCTGGAAAATCAACTCTCCCTTTCCAAACCTGGACGATGAAGCCGTTTCCCTATCGTAATATGGCCGCTGATGGAGCAGTTTCCCTATCGCGACATGGCCGCTGATGAACGTATCTTGAATCCTTTCATCGCGATGATGTATTTCATTCACTTTTTTCGTACTAAAGACGAGGACGTTCTATCAAGGGAGGGACACCAGACTGGAAGGAGGTCACGACCGACAGAGACCCTTTCCAGGCAACAACCATCCTTCCAGATACACCAAGAAGCTTACTGGAAAGAACTTATACATAGTCACTATTAATCTTTTTCAACATATTAAATTTTCACTTTAATTCCATGCCGTCACGATCGAGACTGACAAGGAGCTCGACGGAAGCATATACGGAAACTGATACGTAGTCAAGCCAAGGACTCGAACCCAGCTGAGACGTAACAAGTGAACAGTGACTTATGCCATAGCGCTATCAATAGTGATAGTTTAAGTCACTGTTCACTTGTTACGTCTCAGTTGGGTTCGAGTCCTTGGCTTGACTACGTATCAGTTTCCGTATATGCTTTCGTCGAGCTCCTTGTCGGTCTCGATCGTGATGGCATGGAATTAAAGTGAAAAATTAATATGGTTGAAAAAGATTAATATCTGTGTACTGGGGACCATTCAGTGTGTGTATAGTCACTATGGACAGGTGGTTCTTAACCAGGGGTGCAAAGATCCTGCGGCAGTAAAAAGGGAACATACTTTTCATACCTTACGAAGCTCGCTGACTGAGCAGGTTAGCGCGTCGTTACATGCGACGAAAGTCGACGGGATGGCGGTTCGAATCCTGTCACCAGAAGTTGAACCAAGGGCATGGTTCATTAAATTCCACGCTACAAGGCCCTCTGTGAGGGGCACCGTCCTAGCCTTTCGATAGGAGGGAATTTGTGATGTAAAAGCACATCATCATCACATTTTATTGATTTTATAATACGAATGTGACTGTAATTTTAGTTATTTTTACAATATCAAAGTAATCTGGGTTTTTGCATTGCATTATTTTGATGTCAGTTATGTGAATAAAGATGAAAATACGGGACTTTTTGTTATTTACACGTGATGACATTTTTTGTATAAATTCTAGAAGAGGGTTCAAGAACCGGTTTGTGATTTGAAGGTAGTGCGAACTAGGAAAAAAGGTTAAGAACTATAGTATCACCATATTGAAGGAATTAACTACAGACAGTCTAGAGTTCAGTCTTGCAACCCGTTTTAGCTAACCGAGACGAGTCGCGCAACTGTCTACGACTAGTCGTTACTTCACACACGACCACTCTTGAGATAAGTTTTAGATGACCGAGACAAATCGCGCAAATGTCTGCCACTGGTCGTTGCTACACACACGACCACTCCTGTGATTCGTCTTGTGTGGTCGTACCATGGATCGTGCGACCTGTTCAAGACAGTTTCAGAGCAGTCGGATGTATGTGGCCGTAACGACAGGTCGTAGAATTAACATCAGGTTAGTTCAACAGAGATGGCATAAGTGACTGGGACATTATCATGCATCACTTACCAAGACGGTTTAAGTCACTGAAGTGAGGTACAAAGACTGCCTCGACCTCTCAGGGGATAGGCCGGTTCTGTGGTAGATTATGAAGGCCAAATGCAATCCATTCATCGGCCATTTGGCTAATAGGTGGTAATTGACCTCTCCTGACGTGTTCCACGGGTCGTATGATTTCCCCTTCCTCTGGCAACTGCGCCAAAATCGACCGACTGCACCAACCTATGAATAACAAACAATTATATCTATATATAAAGACAAAGGGAGAATCACTAGATTATAATCCAGTTGACATACTTCGAGGTAAAAATAAATAAATAAAATCAACGTATGAATAAATAAAATGATAACACTAAAAAGGAAATCAAAGGAGATTTGAGACAAGGAATTATATTCTTCCCCATAAAAAAATCACAAAATCCCTATTTTTTTTTAACTCGTTAGTTTAGTTAGCTGAAAGAGGCCCATTAGAGACACGACTGCATGACGGTGTTATTCATCTAACAAATAAATAAAATCAACATATGAATAAATAAAATAATGACACTAAAAAGGAAATCAAAGGAGATTTGAGACAAGGAATTATATTCTTCGTCATAAAAAAAAAAAAAAACTTATTTTTTTTTTCTAACTCGTTAGTTTAGTTAGCTGAAACAGACCCATTTTAGAGACACGTCTGCATGACGATGTTATTCATTTAACAAATCCCGCCACGAGGAAACTCACTCGCCACACTACCTAACACGTGTTGGTGTCACCTAACACTCCCCACAATGCCGTTGTCTCGGTGTTAACTCTCATCGAGGATGGACCTCGCCCTGTCACAACAGGTACTGTTTCTCTCCGCCCCTCTACATGTACACACACACATACATACATACATGTATACATACATGCAAGCAATCACATCACCGTGATACGAAAATGCAAAATAACCACAGGGGAAGAGAAACTTGTAGGCAGTAAGTAATTTCGTATATTACATCTTCAGACTGATGTAATATACGAAAGTACTTACTGTCTACAAGTTTCTCTTCTCCTATGGTTATTTTGCATGTATACATACATATACACTTAAAACCCACTATCGGGGAAATAATATCAGAAGTACAGGAGATGTGTGTATTTCGACTACTATCTGTAGTCCTCTTCTGCTTCAGAGAAATACAGATAGTAGTCGAAATATACGGGTTTTAAGTGTATATTTACAAATGTGTTATAACATTACAGTTTCACGTATACATACATACATACTGATGTATGAAAGACAGATGAGAGAGACAGATTTGATGCCACTCATAGTGATATTTTTTTCTCTTCTTGTTCTCTTACTTTTCTCTTTGTATCTACTATTTGTCTCTCTATTCTCCTTGTTTCTTGCTTTCCTTACTTCCTCTTGGGTGGGTCGAAGTTGCACAACCCTAAAAATAGAAGGGAGGGAATTCCTATATAAAGAAGATGAAGAAGAAGAAAGGGTTGGAGTCAACCAGGAGAATATATATATATATATATACATATATATATATGTATATATATATATATATATATATATATAATATATATATTATCAACCACAGTACACTTTAATTCTAAGCCATCAACATCGAGAGACTCGAGGAGGCCAACATTCAGAAATTGAAACGTGGTACAGCCAAGGACTTGAACCTGAGTACCACGTTTCAATTTCTGCATGCTGGCCTCCTTAAGTCTCTCGATGTTGATATCTTAGAATTAAAGTGTTTTGTGGTTGATAAAAATGTACATCTGTTCACTGGGACCCATTCAGTGTTGTACGTACATATATATATATATATATATATATATACATATATATATATATATATATATGTATATATATATACATATATATATATATATATATGTATATATATATACACATATATACATGTATATATATATCAATATATATATATATATATACATGTATATATATATCAATATATATATATATATATACACAAACACACACATATGTCTATCGCAGAAAACCACTCGGGAAATAAGTCTATAATCCAAACGTTTTCGTCTATTCAGACGTCTTCAGGGAATACCTTATATTCACGCGTTTTAGTGAATTGTGTTGCATATATACACACACACACACACCAAAACAATTCCCACTGTGTCTAGGCATTTATTTTCTTTTAAAGGACCTCCACAGAATATATATTTTCTTATTCTTGACTGAACATAGATAACCGCATGTCATCATCATCATCATGATATTTTCTTCACAATTACTGGTATGTTGTGACACAAAATCTAACTTTGGTTTCCTGGTGTGTTCGTGTCAGAAACCCCTGGTAGGACAAATCACTGTTAGTTGTAGCAAACAGTTTCTTATCTATTTATTTATGGCCAATGCTGGGTCGCTTCCCCGCCTGGTCTGGGCTGTCGGGAACCAACGCAACATAGCCTCCAGCGGGTTCAAGGAATCGAACTCACGACCACTTGCTCATGAGTTCTGCACGGTATCCACTAGGCTATCGCGCGGCTCGACCTATTAAAAAAAATCCTTCTCTACCTGGCCGATAAAATCAATAAATTGTTTGTAAATTTTACGATATAAGACATGACAAAAGGTTAGTTGTTTAAAAAAATTATAATAAATAAATAAGAAATAAAATCATTCGCACCGATAGTAAGTTACTCCTGCTGAAAAGAAAGTCAGGGCGGCCAACCGAAGGACCATCATAAGAACATAAGAATCGAGAAGAGTACACGAGACCATAAGGCCTACACCAGGCAGTCCCATGTCCCTTACCACCAGTCATCCCTATCCATAAAGTTATTTCATGTTCTCTTAAAATAACCAAATGTTTCAGCGCTCACTCGTGGATATTGGCGGGTCCAGCCGTAGAATTTTGTTTTACATTTATTTTGTGTGTGTGTGTGTGTGTGTGTGTGTGTGTGTGTGTGTGTGTTTGTGTATGATTCACCATGGTCTTGGATCACGTGTTGGACTCGTGATCGACAGCAATTTCCCTTCCGGAGGACAGCTCAGAGCTCGTATATGACCGATCTATGGGTAATGCTGTGACCTTACACGCACACACCCAACATCCCGCCCACGAATGGAGTAAAGACTCGCAGCGCAGCAATACTGAAATTATTTCAGCCCTGTGGGGGATTCGAAACCGGACCGCCGTAGTAGCAGTCGAGAACTCTAACCACTGCACCACGAGTTGTGTGTGTGTATGTGCGTGTGTGATTCACAAAGGTGTTGGAACACGTGTTGGACTTGTGATCGAGAACTATTACTATCCCGGATGAGAGTTCAGATTTCATATATGGCCCGGTCTATAGGAATGCTGTGACCTTACACACACACCAACCCAACTCCTTGCCCATCAGAGTTGGATTACCGGCTCACAGTGCAGCGATACTGAAACATTTAGAGCCCTGGTCAGTACTCGAAGCTGGATCGCTGAGTTAGCTGTCAAGAACGGTACCACTGCACCGTCGACCCGGTGTGTGTGTGTGTGTGTGTGTGTGTGTGTGTGTGGAGTTCAAGTGGTGTAAATCGATACTTTCAACATGTACACACACACACACACACACACACACACAAACTCTCTATATATCTCTATCACAAACAAATAGGTGCAATAGTCTGTGTAATTATATAGTTCTAACCCAGGCTGAAAACATTAGTGAGTTTAAAGCAAATTCTGACAAACATATACTACAACTAACTACTCTGTTAAAAATTACAGCAAAAGAATGATCAATTAACTTTTTCCGTGAGCTCTCAAGCTTGCGAAAAGTTGATTTCTAGTAGGGGAGAGGGAGTAAATAAAATTTCCAAAACTCATAGGAAACACAAAAGATATAATGAACACAAAAATACAGCACACATTATATCTTTTGTGTTTCTTATGAGTTTTGGATTTTATTATTTACTCCCTCTCCCTCTACCAGAAATCTACTTTTCGCAAGCTTGAGAGCTCACGGAAAAAGTTAATTAATAATTCTTTTGCTGTCGTTTTTAACAGAATATGCCTTAGAGAGAATCTCCTGCCACCCTTCACCAATACAACTAACTACACGCACACACGAAAGAGTGAATGGATATTATATCCGTGATGAGCTACATGTTGGGAGGATTAATGAAGGTGATGGAAGCCCAATGCATAATAGTTCTTCTATTGTACAGCAAAGATCGGGACGTCTTGGAGCGGCCGACGCGCAAGCCAGACGGATAGCACGTGATCTCTGTGGTTCTCGACCTTTTCCACTCCATGTCCTCCTTCACAAATTCTCGACATTCGTGTTGCTTCCATTTAATAAATCCCACCCACAAAAAAAAAAAAAAAAAAAAAAAAAAAAAACCCGCAACTGACAGGGCTTTGTCCTACCTAAGGTTTCTCACTTCCCATTTTGTGGCAATGGGATGGTGAGGTGGTGAGTGATGATCACTTGGCTAATAAGCCTCATCACCTAGATAAAAGTAAGTTAGGATGTATAAGTATGTCTATATGAATACATAGATGGAGACAATTTATGGCAAAGTTTGGTGGGTGGAGATATAAGATGGCCCCATGAACATATCTCTAGCCTCGTATACTATAAGAAGTTCAATACGATTATGTAAATACACAAATGCACACACACACACACCTTGTGGCACTGTGGTTAGAGTTCTCGCCTGCCACTACGGCGGTCCGGGATCGAATCCCCCACAAGGCTGAAATAATTTCAGTATCGATGCGCTGCGGGTTGTTACTCCAACTTTCGTGGGCGGGGAGTTGGGTGTGTGTGTGCGTGTAAGGTCACAGTATTACCCATAGATCGGTCATACGAGCTCTGAGCTCTCATCCGGGAGGTTAATAACTGTCAATCACGAGTCCAACACGTGATCCAAGACCATGGTGTATCACAAATACATGATCTGCTGGTGTCATAGTTTGTGTCGAATGTATACATACCCGAGATTGAGCCCCACTTAGAGTTTGAAAAGCGTCACTGAAAGCCGTCACTGTCGCCCAGCAAGGGACCATGATGAATGACATCCAAGCAACGATCATCTACGATTACCATTCCTCTTTCTCCAATTCTCGCCGTCATCGTGTCTCCTCCATTCTTATGTTCTTTGTCGATCATCAGTGCCTCTCCCCAACGATCAACAAGCCGAACGAAATTCAGGGAAACACTACACTGGAGACTGTGCGAAACTTGACGAAAATATATGACACACACGACAAAATTTGAAAACACACGCACATACACACACACACACACACACACACACATATATATATATATATATATATATACAGTATATATATATATATACATACATACATATACTTTTTTTTTCTTCCAAATCGTACTGCTCCACCACCGAAGCGGCTTTCCTGCACGGGTACCAATCCTTCCGTGCCAGAAGTCGTTGTGTTGGTAGCCCTGATTAGCGTTTTTCTGAGATGGATGAGAAAAAAGGTGGTGATGAGTAGCTGCTGTTGCCGAAGCCGTCCCCCGTTCATCATTGTGCGCTTTAGAAATATTTCAAAGTCAACTCGAACCCTGGTCAAGTTGCACACGAGTCAACAATCGCGTCTGAAGAATCCTGTACTAATTTTGGGTTGGGTACGAGTTGACTCGGGTAGGTTACGAGTTGACTCGGGTAGGTTACGAGTTGACATCGGTAGGTTACAAGTTGACTCGGGTAGGTTACGAGTTGACTCGGATAGGTTACGAATGGGACCTTTCGCAGTGAGCGATTTGATACCAGACACCGCCAGATTTTGTAATTCTTGCCGGAAAATAAATACTTTTTTGGGCAAGTTTTATAAGCTTACAGAGGTGTATCGTTGTACATTATTGTGTCTGAAATTTAAGTCAATTAATTTCATGATTGCAAACGGCATATAGCATTGTTTGAGCCTCTATTTATAATTACAGATGATATTCGTAAAACAGCCTATATTTGTATCAAGCCAAGCAATTTGTCATTTTCTACCGACTTCAATGGACGTATACTGATATATACTTTCATTTGAATGCACCAAGCAATAGGCAAATCCATGTAATGTATCGAAAATATAATTTTGCATCGAAGACTTAATTTTTTCGGTACGATTAACATTTGTCTTTCTCTTACTTTTTCTTGAATCTGACGTGCAGTCTGCCACGGCACACGTAAAATTAGTCATATTTGTTTGAAAATAGCTCCCAGCAGATCTAAGAGGCTATTCTTTACAAAAACGTCGTTAACTTCGTACGTCCGCCACCACTGTTGTTATTTTTTATCTCACTGATTATCTTCATATACAGGGCGTGACATTATTTTTGAACACTTTCAGATAAAATGCACAAACCGAAATCAACACCCTCTTATTTTTACTGCTCATACTTACTTCAGTAAAAATAATTACCTATTTTTAGTTTTACCTTATAATTAAATTAACAAAGCCTTATCACACACCAGTAAGTAAAAATTATAACATTAAGAGTCATGTTTTTAATTTTAAATACATTTATGCAGCAATTTATGTCGTATCTTTTTTTAAATATCGGTTTCCAAATTAGCTAAGTCACCCCTTTGCCTCGTGAAATCCGAGACAATTGAAAATTCTAGCGCTAATAGGAATCTACGAGCCTGACTGCGAAAGGTCCCATTGACTCGGGTAGGTTACGAGTTGACTCGGGTAGGTTACGAGTCGACTCGGGTTGGGTATGAGTTGACGAGAGTACGAGTTGACTTGCAACTTTAGGGTCTGTTGGGGTAGGTCGTTGCTGGGGACGGGAATAGTGATTTCCTCTCTCTCTTTTCTCCCGAGAGGAGTGCAGGATTCAAACACTTCACTACATAACTCTAAAAATGCAATCCCCAAGGATAGAAACGTTGGGAAATGATCAAATTATCGCCCTTATTCTTGATCAATGAATATTCGCATAAAGACCCACGACTCATAGATACATAAACATGAAATTGACAAACAAGCAGAGATCAATATATATATATATATATATATATATATATATATATATATATATATATATATATATATATGCTAATAAGAACACGGGTACGTGTGTTCCCTTATACAAAGTAGACCACTTGGAAAAAAGAAACTAACGAAGCAGAGCGCTTTCGTATATTACATCTTCAGTGCAACAAGTACATAGTCATAGGAATACATAGACAATATATACATGATACAAAGGAACAAGGACAGTTTGAATAAGCGTAGCGACCAATTACCCCCTGGAGAGCGGAAGGTCATTGTCAATTATCTTAAGATGGTGGGGCGACATCAGGTCACAGTCGCCAAGGTCACTGTTTCTACTAATGATATAGGGCGACATTAGGTCAATTCGTTGGGTTACATTTTACCTGATATTATCTTACTAATTTCTTGACAAATGAAATTATCAAGTTTGTACAAGCCTTTATGTAGGTAATCAAAATACCAACCTACATAAAGGCTTGTACAAACTTGATAATTTCATTTGTCAAGAAATTAGTAAGATAATATCAGGTAAAATGTAACCCAATGAATTGACCTAATGTCGCCCTATATCATTAGTAGAAACAGTGACCTTGGCGACTGTGACCTGATGTCGCCCCACCATCTTAAGATAATTGACAATGACCTTCCGCTCTCCAGGGGGTAATTGGTCGCTACGCTTATTCAAACTGTCCTTGTTCCTTTGTATCATGTATATATTGTCTATGTATTCCTATCACTATGTACTTGTTGCACTGAAGATGTAATATACGAAAGCGCTCTGCTTCGTTAGTTTCTTTTTTCCAAGTGGTCTACTTTGCATATATATATATATATATATATATATATATATATATATATATATATATATATGAATCCGATAAACGATTAAAATTAATAAATAGGTAAATAAACCAACAGATACTTGACGAAATAAACAATTGATAGATCAATGGATACTCGCATATATACAGAGACCTACGATTCATAAATAACTAAGAATATATAAATTTGATAAACAATCAGAGCTATATCAGATATATAAAGGAAATAAATAATAGATAAATGACACTTAGCATAAAACCTACAATTCATAAATAAATAAATGAATACATCAATACCAAGCTGAAAAAACAAGCAGAGGTATATCAGATATATAAACGAAATAATAGATAAATGACACTTCGCATAAAGACCTACGATTCATACATAAATGAATACATCAATATCAAGCTGATAAACAATCGGAGATATGTCAGATATATAAACGAAATAAACAAATAATAGGTAAATGACACTTGGCATAAAGACCTACGACACAAACGTTAGTAGGTAACACGACCCGACCGCGTGCGTCACGATCCAGCGTAGCGGACAACTCCTCCTCCTCCTCCTCTTCCTCCTCCTGCCTCCTGGCTCGGCCAGATTATGTTTCTCTAGGCAAGCGTACTCTAGCACACGTATCTTAGCAGCTGCCCTACTGACATACTTCCCCTTTTCATTAGATGAATAGCTCTGCTTTGAAGTTCTGGCGAGAGAAAAACCTTGGAAAGAAAGACAAGAGGAGGAGATAACAGACAGAGACGATACCCATTATTTGGTTTCTTTTTAATAAGAGGGCTTTCACTCCTTTCGCTCTTTTCTTGATACGCAGGAGGAATCTATCTATATACCATGTGAAAGCAAAAATAAATAGATAAACATATCTACCTATATACCAAAGTCTTCTAACCCCTATTAGATAGGCACGCACTCCCTCCCACCCATCCACCATCCTTCTCATCTTAGCTCCTCGTGGATGACGGGTCATCCCTGTATCCCGCCCACTGCCCTGGGTCAGAAACAATGTAACAGGACGAAGTATATAGACAGCAGGTCCGCTGAGAGAAATGTAAATGTTGTGAGGGTGGTGGGTATTGACTCAATGGAAACCCAATGAAATGGTACAGACACATCAGAATGGACGCCGAAGCATTCGCGCATTTGATGTCTTTGGACACCGCGGGGGTTGAGACTAATGGGAAGACCCAAGGGAAGACGGAACCAGAGGCAATAGGGTCAAGAGGAGAGGATGAGGACGATAAATGTTGAGAAGTACAGACTGGGAAGTCTGTAGGAATTTTTGTAGTGGGAATGGAGGGCAAAATTAAATATATTATACATAATGATATGGTTAATGGTATAGGGCTATATCAAGATACACACTTAAAATTGAACGCACGGGCTTATATGTAGGTTGTGGTACTCTACATTTGGAATTGGTGGTAAAAGAAACTCGGGCGGAGTTCTTGGCGTTACTTCTCCAAGTTCAGATCTAACTACAAAATACACGGCAAGCCCCCAGGAGGGCTCGGAGTTCTGCCAGACACATATTAACTATATATGTATAGTTGCCATATCATAGCAAAGATTGACAAGGTTTCGTCGCGTCAGTTTAGACGTCGGCCAATAATGTGCAGAGGTTGACCCGAAACGCAGCTGGGCCCTTTGTCTAGTTGAGCTCTTGACCTGAGACACCGAGAATATTTTGTTGTCAAGAATGGTCAGTGAGCTTGGTCATCGAACAATGGAAGTCTCTAGGGAGACGCTAGTCTCGTCGTTGAAACTACCATTTCGTAGCATATGAATGCGTGCGCACGTGTGCACGCTAGTATCGAATGGAGACACAGCTACGTTGAATATAGAGATGATAAGATATATTTACAATATCTATATGAGTTACATTTTGACTTTCATCAATCATACGTACACTGGTATTCTACAACTTGAAATATTAAGAAATTGTACGTGACGTCCGGCTAAGTTTAAAACACATCCTGGTTTTTTTTTTCTAAGAGGCGGGGAAGGCATTCTTTTGGACACCCATGAGTAGATAGGACATAACGGAGAAACTTCACGACACGACGTCGTACTCTCAAACAACTATGGTCGATCATCAGATAAATAAACCACAGACATGGACGCTTCCACACGTGACGACCACGTGTAAAGTGTCCATAGACACCCATGGGTATTTGAAAGCACGAAGTCGTGTCGTGGACGGCTGACGGCGAAAAGTCGACACGTGTGAAACGAGCCTGATACTCTATATATCCTCATGAAAAGAGAGTTTTTCCACAGTACATTAAGCACCTCTGGCTCAGTCACAGTTTTCTTCTTCGTCAGGTTTATATCCCTAATGTGGTTCCTTTAAGACGTTAACCCTTTAATGGCATAAGGGATTCCATCTACAACGACTGAAATGAATCATCTTATTCATCGTAGAGCAGCGTTTCCCAACCTTTTTCGACCACAGCACCCCCTGTTGTCATGTCTGAGCAGTCCAGCACACCTATCTTGTTATTAAGCGGCCCATACACGATCATTGTCAATACTCTGAATTGACAAATTCACCGTGTATGGGCAATGAAATTGCGCAATATAATTGAACGTGTATGGGCCGCTTTAGAGGGATAAAAGAAACCGAAGTCCTGATGATCTATTTTCTTGATTCCTTCGAACTGAAACAAACTGACACTACTGTTTGTAGAAGAAATAAGAACACCCTAGAAAAATAAAATAGCATGGAAAAAAGTCAAACATGCACAACTGGGTAATCAATGGTACATATATCAATGTAATTATTGTGCGTATCACTTCCCAGCACATCCCCAGGTTGGGAAACGCTGGCGTAACGGATTCCCTCTACAATGAATGAAATTAATTACCTTATTCATCGTAGAGGAAATCCCTGAATTTATTTTATTATTCATAGAGGAAACCTGCCTTTAGGATTCGTTACACTCCCCGGGCCTGGCTTAAGGGTTTGGGATTCTTCCTACAGAGGTTGGGTCCCTCTTAAAGGGGTTGGATCCATTTTAAGGTGACTGGATTCCTCCTAAAGGGGTGGATCTCTCTTAAAGGGATTGGATCCCTCTTAAGGGGGTTTGGATCCCTCCTAAAGGGGTTTGATCTCTCTAAAAGGGGTTGAATACCTTTTAAGGTGATTGGACCCCTCCTAAAGGGGCTGAGTCCCTTTTAAGGTGATCTGGTCCCTCCGAAAGGGGTTTGATCCCTTATAAGGTAACTGGATCCCTCTTAAGGGGTTTGGATAACTTTTCATGTGATTGGATGCCTCCTAAAGGGGTTTGATCCATATCAAGGTGATTGGATCCCTCTTAAAGGGGTTGAATCCTTTTTAAGGTGATTGGATCCTTTTTAAGGTAAATGGATCCCTCTTAAAGGGGTTGGATACCTTTTAAGGTGATTGGAACCCTCCTAAAGGGGTTGGATACCTTTTAAGGTAAGTTGATTCCTCCTAAAGGGGTTTGGATACATTTTAAGGTGATTGGACCCCTCCTAAAGGGGTTGGATCTCTCTTAAAGAGGTTGGATCCCTTTCAATGTGATTGGATTCCTCTTAAAGGGGTTGGATACCTTTTATGGTGATTGCACCCCTCCTAAAGGGGTTGGATCCCTTTTAAGGTGATTGGATCCCTCCTAAAGATGTTGGATCCTTCTTAGGGTTTGGATCCCTTTTAAGGTGATTGGACCCCTCCTAAAGGGGTTGGATACCTTTTAAGGTGATTGGATCCATCCTAAAGGAGTTGGATCCCTTTTAAGGTGATTGGATTCCTCCTAAAGGGGTTGGATACCTTTTAAGGTGATTGAACCCCTCCTAAAGGGTTTGGATACCTTTTAAGGTGATTGGATCACTCTTAAAAGGGTTAGGTCCCTTTCAAGGTGATTGGACCCCCTCCTAAAGGCGTTGGATCTCTCTTAAAGGGGTTGGGTACCTTTTATGGTGATTGGACACCTCCTAAAGATGTTGGATCCCTTTTCAGGTGATTTGATCCCTCTTAAAGCGGTTGGATACCTTTTAATGTGATTGCACCCCTCCTAGAGGGGTTGGATATCTTTTAAGGTGATTGGATGACTCCTAAAGGGGTTGGGTCACTTTTAAGGTGATTGGATCCCTCCTGAAGGGGTTTGGATCCCCTCCCAAAGGGGTTAGATCACTTTTAAGGTGATTGGATCCCTCCTAAAGGGGTTGGATCGCTTTTAAGGTGATTGGTTCCCTCCTAAAGGGGTTGGATACCTCTTAAGGTGACTAGACCCCTCCTAAAGGGATTGGATCCCTCCTAAAGGGGTTGATCCCTTTTAAGGTGATTGGATCCCTCCTAAAGGGGCTGGATACCTCTTAAGGGGTTTGGATCCCTTTTAAGGTGATTAGATCCTTCTTGAAGTGAATTCTTCTCAGAGGATTGGGATTCTTAGAGGAATCCAACCCCATTAAGAATGATCAAATCCCCATTAAGATAAACCACCATAAAAAAGGATCTAACCTCATTAAGTATCATTCAATCACATTTGTAGACTCCAGTGTTTTTAACTAGACTTAACTAAGAAGCAAACGCACATGCATAGGAATGATTACTCATTGCAGCGTCAACAACGGGCGTGAGAGGTCACAAGCCTGATGGGTCAGAGCTTTTCAACTTGATCTTTTCTTCATCTCACGGCTGTGATCCAGGCAATAGGCTGATCGGGCACACCGTCAATACTTAAGAATATATTTGTTCATTTAAAGAAGTATGAACGATTATTTTTATTCTTATATATATATATATATATATATATATATATATATATATATATATATATATATATATATATATATATATATATATATATATATATATATATATATATACACACACACACACACACACACGGGGCGTGTTTTTTAAGTACCGTTTTGAAATAATAATAAAACAAGTAGACTTTTTGTAACAATCTTATTTTTACATGAAATCCTGTACTGTAATCTACTTTTCAATATAATTTCATATCGTACAACCAGCTTTTGAATACCATCCTCGTAGAAATCTGCCGCCGAACCACTGCAACACGGCCGTTTTGACATCGTCATCGTGGCGCTGACCACCCAGATACTTCTTCAAATGCAGGAAGACGTGGTAGTCACTGGGCGCTAGATCGGGGCTGTATGGAGGGTGATCAAGTTGTTCCCAGCCAAGTGATCTGATCACATATTGAGTTTGATTGGCTGCGTGTGGACGGGCACTGTACGGCCATCTTTAAAAGCTCTCACCCATTTCCGCAACTTTTCTTATATATTTGTATGCTCGAGTTACATACAAGTATACGAAATTTTGCGTTCAACCCATCTCCACTATAATAGTACAATTGGTAAGTATATGAACGCGGGAGAATATTTGTACAACACTGAATGGGTCCCAGTTTTATATATAAATATATATATGTATATCTATATATATGTATATATATATATTCATATATATATAAATACATATATATATATATGTATATATATACACACGCACATATATATAAATATTATATAATATAAAATGTATATATATATACATATATATATACATATATATATATATATATATATATATATATATATGTTGTTCCTTGAGCATTTAGGAAGCTGAAAAGAAAGCCGTCTTCGTGAATGTTCACATATTGGCACAAACAACAACAAAAGTATTAATTACGTTTGAGCATTTTGTCATGAAAACAAACAAGACTACAACTGTTTACGGTCACATTTGTTATCTTTTTGTTTATTTACGGCAAGACTTGTGGCAAAACGCGTAACAGGAGTAAATCCTGTTGGCCAAAACTTGCAAATGTTTGTGGTTTCGTGGTTGTAGCCATCAACACGCCCGGACTCTTCGAGTCTTTCCTGTAAAACGTTTGCATTCAAGTTCATCCAGCTCAGTGGCTCTAAACTTTTATCGCTCATTTTTCATCAATTCTCAACATGTGTGTGGATCCCTCAACCTCGATTTTCTTCCAAATCTCATATCGCATTTAAAAAAATAAAGAAAAAAAATAAACATATATGTATATATATATATATATATATATATATACACACACACACACACACACACACACACACTTATCAACCACAATTTACTTTAATTCTAAGCCATGAACATCGATAAAATCGAGGAGGCATACATGCAGAAATTGAAACGTGGTACAGCTAAGGGATTGAACCTCCGCTAGCACATAACAAGTGACATTGACCACGTATCAATTTCTGCATGTATGCCTCCTCGAGTTTCTCGATGTTGATGGCTTAGAATTAAAGTGAATTATATATATATATATATATATATATATATATATATATATATATATATATATATATATATATATATATATATATATATATATATATATGCTAGCACTGATTTCAGACTTTATTCACAACCACAGTCATTCCAACATACAAAGACTTTACATGTATCGTTTCTCACCATACAATACAGCCTTAGCAACTCGGGCGAGGCCACAGTGTTACAAAGGTACAGAGGCTGTCTCGTCTTTCAGGGGACCTCAGTAGATATTCTTCTTAGCTGCGTCACCACTGACGGAATAACCTCAAACATTCAATTAACATTTCGAAGAAATTAGGGGGTGACTGCAACATCCCCACTTCATATTCCGATATAATTCTCAGGGAAAATCTGAATAGAAAACGTAATTCATGGTATCCACGTTACAGTGACATGATTCCACTTTATGAGGCAATTATCCCCAATTAGCTAACACGATCAGGTTCCATTCAAGAGGATTAGGCACCTGTTCAGAGCGTTGATGAATGATACTTCGTTTCAGAGGTTCCCAGACCATCTTGTACACGAAGACCCCTTTTTGTTTCCAGCAGACCCGCATCCCCTCTACCCCTCACATTTTTTGTATTCATGTGAAATTACATACTCTATTTAAATTTTTCCTATTTATATATTGAAGAGAAAACGGGTTGGAGTTGAATATATTTATACTTTGCACGTATGTAACGGCAGATGCTGTCTTGTTCTTGGAATGAATTATCGTCAACCGTTTAGCTTCGAGAAGATTCCACAAAAGAAAACAATTGCGAATCGGTTTTCTTTTTCATTTATAATCATTATTTCATTTATATATTTTTGTAAAACCCTTTGAAAAAAAATGTGGGTTTTGATAAATTTGTATATTTATATTTAACAAACGAAAAAAGTCAAATTTTATTATATTGATAGCATTATTCCCAGTATATTTAATGATCTAATGAATATTACGATGTTTACATAATAAAGGACCTTAGTGCCTGCAGTTGTCAGGCACTAAGGACTTATTTTCCGTACATACATACATATATATATATATATATATATATATATATATATATATATATATATATATATATATATATATATATATATATATATATATATATCACATAATTTCCGAGAGTTGTCCCAGTACTCGAACCAAGGACTTGTACGTTTGCAATTATATGCTTCTACCAATCACGCTATCGAGGCTATATAATCCTTCATCCTCGGGGTTAATCTAGACCAGCAGGATTGGAGTCGACTGCTAACTGCCGTCCTAATCTCAATTTTACGAAGGACCAAGCCGACCTATAGGTAGTGGTGAAGCAGGAACGTATCCTTGATGGACTTTCGTCGTTGTAATACCTGTATAGAATCGTTAATGACGACGATGTCAATCACATAATTTCCGACACACACACACACACACACACATATATATATAAATATATATATATATTCTATAGATAAAATTATACTCTCTTAATTATGTTACAACTTTTGGAATACTTTATCTCTATTCTACTGTTTGGTAGCTCTAAACAAATAAAAAATGCCACATTCATTTTGGCGGAATCTGGACGAAGATGCACACGTGCTCGCACACACTCGATGGCGCAATGGTAGTGTTCCCGGCCGCAACTACGGCAGTCCGGGTTCCAGCCCAGGGCTGAAGTAATTTCAGTATCGCTGCGCAGCGAGTCGTTACTCCAACTCTCGATGGCGGGGAGTTGTGTGTGTGTGTGTGTGTGTGTGTGTGTGTACGTGTAAGGTCACAGCATTACCCATAGATCGGTCATATATGAGCTCTCTTCCGGGAGGGAAATATCTGTCGATCACGAGTCCAACACGTGATCCAAGACCATGGTGGTGAAACACACGCACACACATTTGGCAACAGCGCCCATGGGAAAGCGTAGATGACGCTTGCGATTACAACAGTGTTTTGATGTTTGTGTCGACACGTTTTGACGAAAAAATTGTGACACACAATGCAGAGCGAAAACTCTCCTTTTTCCATAAGAAATCATTAGGTATGTCGTAGTATCTTGAGCGCATGTTTTCCTTTTTCTTTCTACTTTCTTCGGGTCAGGGTCGAGTCGGGGTTTGCGAAAAATTATACCGACAAAAGCACGACGGAAGCTCAAATTGTAACTTAATTATCATATCGTCGGTCTTCAGGAGAAAAAAAAAAAAAAAAAAAAAAAAAAAAAAAAAAAAAATATATATATATATATATTATATATATAATGTATATATATATATGTATATATATACATATATATATATATATATATATATATATTGATGGCGCAATCGGTTAAGTCACAAACACTTATCACGTGCTGGCCCCGGTTCGAGTCCTTGGCCGTACCATGTTTCAATTTTTGTATGTTGACTCCTCGAGTCTCTCTCGATATTGATGGCTTGGCATTAAAGTGCATTGTGGTTGATAAAAATGTATATCTGTTCACTGGGAACCATTCAGTGTTGTGTGTATATATATGTATATATATATATATATATATGTATATATATATATATATATATATATATATATATATATATATAATAGAATAAGATATATAACATAAAATCTAACTGCTGCTCGTGACCCGGGCAATAAGTCTGGCAGGTGATTTTATTCAGCCGAAAGGACCTTGTCACCCATACAGAGGCCCAAGAAACCGCTTTATCAACCTCACTTACGAGCCGCGCGACCAGGTGGTCGTGAGTTCGATTCCCGGGCCCTTCTACGGGCTATATCGCGTTCGCTCCAGAGAGCCCTGGCCAGGCAGGGAGGCGACCCAACGTCGGGCTATGAAATCCAACGGCTTCTTGGAACTGACAGGGCTTTGGCCTACCATGGGTTTCTCACTTCCCACTGCATGGGACTGGGATGCTGAGTTTGAGTTTATATCTTTAACTGTATTTCTTCTTCAACCGGCGACTGATCTTCTGCTATTACGAGCCGATGTCACGGGAACTAACACGACGCAGTCCGACATTTCTTCCCAAAAATACTGAGGACCGTTGGCAAACACTGTGGGGCTGCGGGTTTGATCAATATTATTACTATCGTCTATGATGACACATCAACAACGCTGACGACGACAACGACAACAATGACATCATCATCATCATCACCCTTATCATTATCATTATTACAATGATTACACTGCGACTGAAAACACAGCCCTAAGACTCAACGATGATATTTCTAAAACTTTTCACCATTTCTGGAGAATGTTATCTACCATCAAAACGTAGATTTTCACCACAATTTCTGTTTAAGAGTATCTACCTTATCTATACAATTTACTGGTAATAAGTACACCTAATGAAGTTTGGAAGTCTACTTTCTAGTACGGAGTACAAGTGTACTAGACTCCGCTTCAACCAACTCAGATTCCATTTCTTTGTCGCTATATTTGAAAGATGTCATTAGCCAATATCTCCACATACCACCACCACCACCGCTCATACCACCACCATTTCAAGTCGATTCTCTCTCTCGCTCTCTCTCTCTCTCAACCCTTGTGTTGCTAAATCAAACCACAAATCTCAAATCTCTCTTGGTTAATTAACTCGATAAAACACGTGTTTCTCTGTGTGTGTATCTTGGGTTACACTGTGTTTGTCTGCAACTTTTTTTTCAAATCTAGTTATGATCCTCTTAATTAATGTGGATCTGTCAACTTCGGTATTTTTTCGGTTCTTGGGTTGCTGTAAACAGGATATGATTACCTTATTTATTCATTTATTCGTTTTTACACATACACACACCGACACAACTCGTGGTGCAGTTGGTCGAGTTCCCGGCTGCCACTACGGCGGTCTGGGTTCGAATCTCGCCCACGGCTGAAATAATTTCAGTATCGCTGCGCTGCGAGCCGTTACTCTAAATCTCGTAGGCGGGGAGTTGGGTGTGTGCGCGCGTATAAGGTCACAGTATTACCCATAGATCGGTCATATATGAACTCTGAGCTCTCTTCCGGGAGGGAAATAGCTGTCGATCACAAGTCCAACACGTGATCCAAGACCATGGTGAACCATGGTGAATCACACATACAAACACACACACACACTTCACTTCTCTCGGTATCTGATCCTTTCTGAGAAGGATGGTTCAATCCTATAAACTGTCCAATGATACAGGTATATCCTTTACACCATCTTTCCATTGTATACACCTCAAGGGGATTGACCATAGAGCCACTGCAACAGTGGCACTTCCTGAGTTGAGAGTAAAATCAATTTCGCGTACGAACTCAGAGAGAGAGAGAGAGAGAGAGAGGGTAGAGAGAAAGAGGGAGGGAGGTAGCGAGGGAGAGAGAGAGAGAGAGAGAGAGAGAGAGAGAGAGAGAGAGAGAGAGAGAGAGAGAGAGAGAGAGAGAGAGAGAATAAACATTGTTACCTCGATCTTCAGTGACTGAAAACCCGCGTCCCCACAGCAACAGACAACCGTCTTCGAGTCCTCTCATTGATTTCTCCGAGGAGAAACGTTGAAGGAGGAAGAGGAGAAGAAGGAGGAGAAGGAGGGGAAGTTGGAGCAGGAGGAATAGCAGCAGGAAGAAGAGGAGGAAGAGAGGATGGAGGAGGAAGAGGAGGAGGAAGTGGAAGAGGGTGGGAGCAGGTTGTCGGCCCCCCTTATGAGGAAAAGTAGGATAGTCAAGCCAACGAAAGGACAGAATGCCAGCCACTCGGGGCTGAGCCTTCAATTTCAGGTGACGTTTTTGATGGCATTTGGGTATCTACGCATATGTATGACATTGGCAGTTGTCGACAAGTCTATAGCACACACTCGCACGTACACTCAGGTTAAGTTGGAACTGTATCCGAATTTGAGGCTAGGTATGATAAACTGGAGAGTAGGAGACGGGACCCAACGAGCGTTGCTAATTTCCTGTATTTACTCGTATACTACAATTAGGTAAATTCACACATACACACACACACCACACCACACAAAGTCCCCGGCGACATCCCCGTCGCCATTTGTTACGTCATTTCGCAATCTGATTCCTTCTAACTGCCGTTGATTGTCGAGGAATACGTGAGCGCCAAGCCTCGAGTGTTCGCTCATCTTCAAGTGCCTCTTGTTCTGAGTGTCAGAGCAACGAAGGGTCAGTGTAGCGCGTGTGGGCATCGAGGGCGAGAGGTTGGAGCGGTTCCTCCGTAATTTTTTTTTCTGTCACGGATGTGGAGTGTTTGTGTAAAGTGCATCGATATCTGAGTTGTCGGTGGACGCAGCGCGAAGTGACCGTTAACGGCCGTTGGTAGTGAGACGGTGGCAATACAAGTCACGGGGCTACACAGGATCATATTCCTTGTGCGTTCTCCAGGTGTGTGTACGTGAGTTTCTATTCCCTTGTGTGACTTCTCGAACGCATTCGAGAAGTGTTCGATTGAGTTCGAGGAGTGTTGGAATGAGTCGTTGATCTTGCTTAGTGTAGGGTTTTCCCATCCTTTTTATACCTCCTACTATATGGATGCAGGATCTGCCAACCTTATCCAGGTATGTGGGTTTTCGGTTTATACGTGTGTGACTTTTTCGTCGCATGTTTATTTGACTTTCGATCGTAGTACATCGCATGCATGGCGTGTAACTTTGTCACTGTCCCCTTAATCGAGTTCATTGACTACGGAAAATAATTATCTTGATTTACATTTTTTTTATCTCCGCATTTGTTCTATTTCGATCCTGTTGCCAACGTCACCTCAATAAATGCTTCTTATAACCTTTATTTGGTATCAGATCTTTTTCACATTTGATTCTGACCCCTATATTGAAGAATCCATCCATCCTGGATGACCTTCGAGCGACACTTTTTATTCTTTATTGTCACACAATTATATCCTTTTCACTCATCTATATATTTCCTACACACTCTTACAGGAAATTTGTCTTTCGTGATGCCATGTCTTATGAAATGCTATTGGCACTCAGAATAAGACGTCGTGGACTTGAGTCAGAATTCACTCAAGTATTACTTTAACTTCCTTCTTAAGTCAACGCCACTGCCACGTTA
Organism: Oratosquilla oratoria; assembly: GCF_046742065.1. Classification (NCBI taxonomy): domain Eukaryota; kingdom Metazoa; phylum Arthropoda; class Malacostraca; order Stomatopoda; family Squillidae; genus Oratosquilla; species Oratosquilla oratoria. The sequence continues at coordinate 34,741,792 of NC_134784.1, forward strand.
ATTATCGTTCTACCTTTTCTACCTGGACGTGATTAAAAAAAAAGTCCGCTCTCTTAAGATTTGTTCTAAAGTGTAGAAGTACCACGTTATTTGTCAGGATGCGTTCTTTTACCATGTCACTAGATATTTTTCATCGCTGTGTTGTAATACGCTTTGCAGTGATACCGTATAACCATGTCAAGCGTTACATGATCAGACAATTCAAATGTGTTTAGTTTATGTGTATATATATATATATATATATATATATATATATATATATATATGTGTGTGTGTGTGTGCGTGTGTGTGTGTGTGTGTGTGTGTGTATGTACAAGTAACCACTAGGAAAATGAGAACTTGGTAACCGAACGTTTTCGTCTATTTAAGACATTTCCAAAGGTACCTTTAAAAATGTCTTAAATTGACGAAAACGTTCGGTTACCAAGTTCTCATTTTCCTAGTGGTTACTTGCATATTTCGTGAATCACTGTTGTTTGTGATTTCTTTTCATATATATATATATATATATGTATGCATGTATGTATATCATATCAGAAAAGGTCAGCATAAGTCACTGTCATACGTATAATCAGGCAAACAGTACATCCAGGAAGTATGGGAGAGATCATTAACGTATCTATACGAATCATATAAATATATTCTGGACTTTATGGTACTCTTTTACCTCAACTGAAAATGATACCTGAGTGGCGCTCCGTTTAGAGCTTTCAGAACTGCACCCTTTGTTATAGGTCAGATGTGCTAAGTTTCCAGGTTTAAGTCCAGGCCTTAAACCAGCAAAGATATTTACTCAGGCTGCCGTTCTAGAATTGATATTCGAGAAGAAGAGGAATCCCAAGGTGTCAGGACAAAATTCTCAGGATCAGATTTGTTTGAGGACGAGTCATAAGTACCAGGGCGTGGTTGGCGCAAATCCCACGGAGCTTCCACTTCGGTGACTCCCCCCTGACCCCTCCCAATCACAGATGATTATCGTCGGTTGAAGTGAGCCTTCGCCTCGCCTACGTCATGTCGTCGTCGTCTCGGTCCTGCCACGCCGCTGAGGTTCCGAACCCGTTTTCTCACATACACCGTACTTATGCAGTGCTGTTCGTCTTTAGCCTCTTTGGAAAGCATTGACACTGAACAGAATCACTAAGCATCCACTAATTACCACTAGTTCTTGGTTGGTGGAGCTTCTTGTGGGATTCTGTGGCCCTCAACGCTGAGAACCTTTGTGGCCCCACGGGGAACGCGACTCTGGCCAAGCTGTGACCAGAGTGTCTTGAGGTCGGTGCGATGTGGCAGGAAGGCAGACACCTACAAAACCGGATCTTGGCGGTGGAAGCGGTGGTGGTGGTAGCTTCTTCTGAGACGTGCTCGGTCACTGAGATTCCTTCCTCGTAGTGATTTAGCCACACACATACACACACACACGCACACACACATACACACACAGTGGCTAGTTCCCGGCTGCCACTACGGCGGTCCGGGTTCGAATCCAGCCCAGGGCTGAAATAATTTCAGTATCGCTGCGCTGCGGGTCGTTACTCTAACTCTCGTGGTGTGCGTGTAAGGTCACAGCATTACCCACAGATCGGTCATACACGAGCTCTGAGCTCTATTCCGGGAGGGAAATAGCTGTCGATCACGAGTCCAACACGTGATCCAAGACCATGGTGAATCGCACACACACACGCACACACACAATGAATTTAAAACAAATTATGATCACTGAAGAATAAGACTGGACCGTCTCGTAAACACCAACTACGTGCAATAAACACAATTGTGTGCGTGCATGTACACACACACGCGGCTCGATGGCGCAGTGGTACAACTCTCCACCCCTAATTCAGCCATCTGAATTCGAGTCCCGCCAAGGGCTTAAGACATTTCATCATCACTGCACTGCGAGCCGGCACTCCATCTCTGGTGGGTATGGAGTTGAGAGAGCGAATGAGTGAGTGAGTGAGTGTGTGTGTGTATCGTGTGTTCGTTGTATTAGCTCTCATCCGGGAGGGTAACAACTTTCTATCACGAGTCCAGCAGGTTATCCAAGACTGTGGTGAATCACACACACACACACACACACAGAGAAAGAGAGAGAGGGAGAGAGAGATAGAGAGAGAGAGAGAGAGATAGAGAGAGAGAGAGAGATAGAGAGAGAGAGAGAGAGAGAGGGAGAGAGAGAGGGCGATATGTATACACACATATTGAGAGAGATTTTTCCACAAGTTACACAAGGGTATCTTTCAACGATTGACACAATCGACGAGACAACGCGAAATAGATGCACACCCCTTTTAACACCCATTATTCCAAATAATATGTAATTCATCACGGTCTTGGATCACGTGCTGGACTCGTGATCGACAACTATTACCCTCTTGGATGAGAGATCATAGCTAGAGCTTGGGTCACATGCAAGCTCTGAGCTCTCATCCGGGAGGATAACAACTTTCGATCACGAGTCCAGCAGTGGGGTCCTTTCAGCTGCTCAAATTGCTTTTATTCCACCATACCCAGGTATGTGTTGAACAGACTTTGGGGGAATTATACATCAAGTATTATTTCAGTCCAATACTTCTAAAACTCGTCCCATGTCACGGAGCATCACTAGTTCAGTTAGAAAATATACTATGCAATAGTATGGATCATCTACTTGTTGAGTAATGATAAAAACAATCCTCTTGGTTCAAAACATATTTCCCACAAAAATATATACAAAGAAATAAACAAATAGATTAAAAAAAAAAATATATATATATATATATATATATATATAAATATATATATACATAAATATATAAATATATATATATGTACTGTATATATATATATATATATATATATATATATATATATATATATATATATATTAGTTAACAGCTGTATTTCTGGTACCATATTTTCTATAAATTTATAGAAATGAGTACCAATTTCAAATTCATAACAACATACACTGAACATCCTGTGGACCACCAATTGTCAGGATTTCCCATTCCACCTTCATATAAAAATATTTTCACTTTCTCATCTTTCACTGGACAACTGTCAGTCATGTGAAAAAAAGAATCACGGTTTGGAAGATGGTTTATGACAAACTGTAGTTATCCTTCGTGTGTGATGTTGTCGTTCCCTAGAGTCTCTGGCCGAGCAGTCCCTGAGGAACGTCAAGGCTGCAAACGAGGTTCGAACACAAATCCATTATGAGGTTATATGTTGTGTTGCTGGTGTGCGTGTGTACAATTTAATCTTCCATAATGTGTTGTATAGTATGTGTCGAAGTCTTACATCCTATGTTTGTTATTGTCTGTTTGTTTATTGTTATTTGCTTGATTTTCATTTATTATTAGCTATATGTCAATTTATTACTATTCACTATTTATCTGTTTGTTTATCATTTTATTAATTTATTTATTCATTTATCATTATTATAAATTGTTTTCGCATCCGACCTAGTCATGGACCAAAAGGCCTCCTGTCGGCATGCTCCGCCTTTGTAATCGTTTAACTCCAGGTATCTTGTCTTATCTTCAGAAGTTAATTTTATCCACAGCCACATTTTTTGGTTCTAAAATCTCTATAAAACTTCATTTAACTCAAATCTAAGAGATCCCACCCTCTATTCGTACATTTATTTTTGTTAACATGAGGGAGTGAACTGAAAACGGATGTGCTGCTATGACGAACCTTGTATAAACACAAAACCACCACCGCAGTTCCTGTCTCAGAGTCCATTAAAAATAGATAAATACAGCGGGGATTTGTGGTGGTATAAGATGGAGGACTGCACACACATACGATACAGCGTCAAGACGGCACAGCATTCTCCAGGCTGGGTCCTCTAGCGATACAAGGAATGTTGTGCGTGTTGACACTGTCTTGTATGTTTCTAGTCCCCATACTCTGCCCTCCCCTACAAGCATACCAAGTAAAAACTGGTTTACCAAAAGACTGGTTAACAAATGGAATAGACTTGATAACTATGTCGTGAGCGCTGAAACAATTAGTTGTTAAAAAAAAAAAAATATATATATATATATATATATATATATATATATATATATATATATACACACACACACACACACACATATATATATATGTACAGTATATGAATAGGAATGACAGGTGGTAAGGGATATGGAGCTACCTAGTGTAGATTTTATGGTCTCCTGCAGTCTCTCATGTTCTTATAACGTTTGGATAGGGATGACAGGTGTTAATGGACATGAAACTGCATAGTGTAGGCCTTATGGTCTCTTGCAGTCTCCTCCGTTCTTATATACATACATACATATACCAAAGGCTTTCTCCCCCTTACACGGGGGGTAGCCAAAAAGAAAAAGGCATAGAAATCACTCCCACCCATCCCATCCCCTACATATTCTACTCCCCTCCACCCTCCTACCTCCCTTTCATCTTGGCACCTCCTGGATGACGGGTCATCCCTGCATCCTGTCCACTGCCCTGGGTCAGAAGCAATGTCGCAAGACACAGCACATCCACAGCAAGGCCACTTCATTAATTCGGCGACCCCCCCCCCTCTCTGTCCCCTCATGCAGAAAAGAAGACGGGGAGAAATCCCTTCGGGCTGCGTCAAATTATTTCTCATACATACTTCCTCACCCCCCATTCCCCACCCACTCCCCCTCATGCATCACAACATCATCCATACACAACCCTTCTCCATTCACCCCTATCTTCTGTCCTCTCCCGTCCTTCCTCAACAGACATTCCTCTCTTTTGTAATGCCCCTTTTACCCCATCCATCTCATCCTAGGACGCCCCATCATATTCACTCCTTCCATCTCTGCCTTCCACACCTCTTTTACTAATCTTTCTTCACTCATTCTTTCCATGTGTCCAAACCATCCCCATACTCTTTCATCAACCCTATCTCCCAACTTCCTTTCCAACTCTTGTTCTCCTCCTCACCTCCTCGTTTCTCACTCTATCTAGCTTAGTAACCCCTATCATACTTCTCAGACATTTCATCTCAAACACATTCAATCTCCTCTCTTATGTTCAATGTTTCTGCTCCGTACAGTGCTGTCAGCACAATCACTCCTTCATATAACCTCCTCTTAGCATCCATTCCCAAATGTCTATTTCTCATTACATTTTTTAGTCCACCAAGGCATTTACTCGCTTCCCTGAATCTACATTCTACCTCCACCCCGACTCCTCCCTTTCCTGCCACATTCGCACCCAAGTATCTAAAGCTATCCACATCCTCCAATCTCTCTCCCTTAATGCTCACTTCCAACCTGCTGTCACTCTCTCCCCTTGTACATCTCATCACTATCCATAAAGTTCACATACCTTCTCAAATTCTGTCACTAACTTTCTCAATCCCTCCTCGCAGTGTCGTCAGCAAACAACAACCGGCGTATTTCCCACTTTTCTCTATTTTCTTTAACCATCTCCAACCCTCTACCCACCACCCTTGCATTCACCTCTCACACTACCCCATCTATGTATAGATTGAACAGCCAGGGCTACATAACACATACCTGACGAAGTCCCACCTTTACCTTAAACCATTCACTCTCTCCATCTCTAATCCTAACACAAGCTCTACTACTCTCGTAAAAACTCTTGACTGCTCTTAACAGCTTTCCTCCTATCCCATATATCTGCAGTACCACAATGTCTTCCTGTCTACCCTGTCGTAAGCCTTTTCCAAATTCATAAAAGCCCCAAAACATCCTTACCTTTTCCTATAGCTTTCTCACACATCTGTCTTACCACAAAGATCTGATCTACACAGCCCCTACCTGTCCTAAAACCACACTGCTCCTCACTAATTACTCCCTCTGTTCCTCTCCTAATCCTCTCAATCAAGACCCTCCCATAAGCCTTCCCAACTACACTCAACAAGCTGATCCCTCTGAAACTACTACACTCACACTTGTCCCACTTTCCCTTGTAAAGCGGAACGATACAGGCACTCCTCCAGTCCTCCGGCACTCTACCCTCTCTTAAACAAACATTAAATAACCTCACCAGCCAATCCACCATAAGTGTACCTCCTTTCTTAAGACACTCTGCATCGCATTCATCCAACCCAGGTGCCTTACCTGCTCTCATCATCTTAACAACTGCTTTCATCACTTCATCTTTCCCTATTTCTCCTCCATTTGCCTCACTCATCACTCTCATTTTCTTAGCGCCTCCCACTGCAACTACCTTTCCCTCCCTATCCTCCTTAACATTTAGCAACTCCCTGCCCTCTTCCATTATCATATCCCCATCTGCACCTTTTACCTTTTCTTCTCTACTTGATTCGCCTCCTCTTCCTCTTTTAATTTCCTTCCAAAACATCTTTTTATTACTTTAAAAAATTTCTGTCATACTCTTACCCCATTTCATTTCTTATGTTCTTATAATTTTCATGGATTGGGATGATAGGTGATCATGAATTTGGAAATGTCTAATGTAGGCCTTATGGTCTCTTGCAGTCCCCTCCATTCTTATATCTTCATGGATAAGGATGATAGGTAGTAATAGATATGGAAATCCCTAGTGTAGGCCTTATGATCTCTTGCAGTTTCCTTAATTATGTTCTTACAACTTTATGGATTGGGATGATAGATGGTAATGGGCATGAAACTGCCTAGTGTAGGCCTTATGGCCTTTTGCAATCTCCTTCATTCTTATGTTAACACCAGATATCATACTCTCCTTTTTTCATCTCCAGAGCCTTGCCAGCGAACTGCTCCCAGATGGCTCAGTCGAGGGAGTTGGCCAAGGACTCGACCATTTCCTCGAAGTTGTCTGAGTACGACAACGTCCCCAACTTGCCGAAGAATTACTACGTCCACGCCGGGTCGCTTCCCCAAACCACCAGAAGAGGCGTCTACAGCTTCCCCGTGCCCCATCATCACCAGCCCAACCCGCGCGTTAACCACCAACAGCTACAATCCACACAGGAACGCCGGCACCATCAGCAGCACAATTATATCAAACAACATTGTCAGCAACAGGAAGTGCAAGAGCAAAGTTCTAGGCTCATTGCGACACCTGACAGGTTAGCGTAAGCTGTTATCTTTATCTAGAATCTGGGGGCATCATCTAGAACAGTGTTTCTTAATCCGGGGTGCTAAATTGAATTTTAAGGGGTTTCTGGGAAGCGCTGAATACATGGCAGTACTTCACTTTCCATTATCCTTCTAGTAATAAGATGTTAACCAGAGTCAAGGAAGTGCTAGACTGCCTAGACCTGACTACTCCAGAGGTTCTAGGGTGGGAAAAGGTTAAGAAACACTGATCTAGAAGGAGAAGGGGCCCTTCCACCTGATATTTCCAAGACCCTCCTCCTATCCTTACTCCAACCGAAGACCTGACCTATCTCTACAATGCTGCCTTGTTCGCCAGGAACTGTTACTAATTTTCTTTTCATATGGGTTTATTAAATTAGATTTGGCGAGAACATCTATGTTAATCTTACGTTACCTTAGGTTTCCCTTGGGATACGTCTACACAGCTCCCTAACCTACGACAAACTGGAGGAAAGGATGCATCGGATCCGTGCTATTTTTCCTCCGACTGTTGGAGCAGATTTGCGGCTCGCAGTTTTCAGGAAAGAATCTTGCTGGAGAAAAAAGAAAGAAAGAAAAAAAATCCTCCAGCATATCAAATGGCATTCTGTGTATTTCTGGCGAGAAAATACAGTAGTTTAAAGTTCTGGAGGTGGGCAGTACTGCCGATGAATCGGAGGTCGGAGGAAATATAACTGAGGGGAACTGGCATTGCACCACATTTCGGTGTTTCGTTCATTTTGTTGCACACTGATGACTTCTGCTGGTGAGCCGTTTTGTACATTCAAGACTGGCATCTCAATGCAAACCTCCTATCTTTTAGAACTGCCACCTTTTTCTGCGTCGCCTAATCATCCTCTGGACTCATTGCATCACATTTTCCACTTCAGCGTCTCACCCGTTATCCGTCCATTTCCGGTGACCTTCCGACCTTCAGTATTTTCCCTTTCAACCTCCCCATATTTAGTGCCGATTGTATGTTTTATGCAGTCTATGTTAATAATTTTTTACATCCTTTACACTAAAAGATCTGATAGCCCGGCATCTAATCGTAATTAGATAGGAGTGGTAGCAGTAGTGTTAGTTCATTTTCTATCGCCTAGTTGCCCTGTTTTCTTCACTGTAGCTTAGTATAGTTAACACAAACAGCCTCGTTAGGGCCAGTAGGTCTGCTGTTGTTTGTTATTCCTTTGTAAAGTTAAAGAAATCACCACGGACCAATACACTCAGTAAGCATTTATAACAAGAGATTAATCCTCATAAAAAAGTATATATATGTATATATATATATATATATATATATATATATATATATATATAATTCATAACTTTTCTAATTACCAACAGTGACTATTAGTTACGTAGCTCAACAGTTCAAGCGCATAATAGGTGCAAAGGTGACGGTTTTAGTCGCTGCTATTCACCGCCTCCTGACGTAGGCTCCTTATCAATACTACTCTGATTAAGAATATGCTGTTTCCGTATGGTCACCGAATCTCATTAAAGACATTTACAGATTGGAAAAAGTACAACGGCGAGCCACAAAACTGACTCCAAATATAAAAAAATAAATAAATCGTACGAAAATCGACTAAAACATATGAATGTTTTCCCTAAAAAGAAAGAAAAAAAAAAAAAAAAAAGTGTAGACTCAGAGGTGACTTGATACAGGTTTTTAATATTCCAAAGGGAATTGACAACATCAAAAGTGACAAAAATTTTACACAGAATGAGAACCAGACAAGAAATAATTGTCTCAAACTGTCAGGAAATAGATTTAATTTGGAAGTGGGTAGACACAACTTCGCCAGACGTATAGTTAATGAATGGAATAAATTTCCTGCAGAGGCAGTGCAATGTAGTTAGGTTCGAAGCTTTAAGATTCGTTCAGATAAACACCTAAGGAAGATGCTGCAATGCCTGCCATTTATCTGTTTGCGTATTACTATTTATCTGATTATCATTCATCCGTCCATTTATAATTATTCACTATTTACCTGTTTTATGATTTAACTTTACCTATTTATATTTATTTATCATTATTTTTTACATTCGACCTAGTTATGGACCAAAAGGTCTCTTATCGGCATGCTCTTCCTTTGTGATCCTTTGAAACAATGACATAAGGAATTTTTCAGACGATAAGAATTTTGATATGGCTAACACAGGACGATTTGATGCAGAATAAAAGAATCTCTGCGCTTTTGTGAACTAACCAATGCAGAACCTATCTCAGCCGCAGAATCAATCTCAGCCAGAGGATCTATCGTAAATAATTTTTTAACCAATTTCAAAGGTTGGCCGGACAAATACCGTACGATTTCATTCATCTTAAACAACACCTTCCGACCTTTCATGTCCTTTCGTTATATTCTCTCCCAAGCTGGGGAGACACGGGCCGAAAACTGGTGTGCGTTAGTGGATGCCCAACGATCTTTGCTGCCCCTTCATCAAGGCCGGATTTAGGGCAGGGCCAATAGGACCGTGGCCACAGGGCCCCACGCATTTAGGGGCCAAGCGCCAACACTATTACAAAAGTATAAGCAATTTTTTTGTTTATCGTGATAAAGAACACGAGTAATCGGCCGACTGTGACCATACGGCACTACTGTGACTATAAACAAGCTCCGAGGTCGCTGCCAGCACGTTTCAAGAAAATTGGGACGATATTTTGTGCGAGTGTTAATTATCAGCATCTTATAAAGGTGTCGATATAATAAAATAATGTTCCTTTTGATCAAAACAAGCATAATACCGAATTATCTACATAGCTTAACAGACGTCCCTCACAGTAGGAACATATCCTTTGATCAAAGTTGAGGACATAAATCATAACACAATTAGTTTTTTGTTAATGTTCTCAGTGCCGCTCTTTCACTTTGTGATGTAGTACTTTGAGTAAATGGCTTCTCTTTGATAAAGAACCTGTATTATTACGTGCATTGTAAAACTTGGTTTCCTGATTTTCCTCCGTTACTACATACTACATGAGGGGACGGTGAGGGTCGGGGGTCGTCGATTTAATGAAGCGGCCTTGCTGTGGATGTGCTGTGCCTTGTGACACTGCTACTGGCCCTGGGCAGTGGGCGAGATGCAGGGATGACCCGTCATTCAGGAGGTGCCAAGATAAGAGGGAGGGACGAGGGTGGAGAGGAGTGGAATATGATAGGGATGGAATGGGTGGGACTGCTTTTTATGCCTTTGTTTTTTTGGTTACCTCCCTTATGAGGGGGAAAAAAGCCTTTGGTATATGTATGTACGTATGTACTACATCTAATGACTGAGTAGTTGGTGAGTTTGTATAAACATGGTATATGACAAGTTTACTAAATGCTAATGGGGGGTGAAGCTGAAAGGGCCCCGCATACTTTCAGAGCCCGGGGCCCCGCATACTTTCAGAGCCCGGGGCCCCGCATACTTTCAGAGCCCGGGGCCCCGCATACTTTCAGAGCCCGGGGCCCCGCATACTTTCAGGGCCCGGGGTCCCCCACACTTTCAGGGCTCGGGGTCCCGCATACTTTTAGGGCTCGGGGCCCCGCATACTTTAGGGCTCGGGGCCCCCCATACTTCCAGGGCCCCGGGCCCCCCATACTTTCAGGGCCCGAAGCCCCCCATAGATTCAGGGCCCGGGGCCTCGCATACTTTCAGGGCTCGGGGCCCCCATACTTTCAGGGCCCGGGGCCCCCCATACTTTCAGGGCCCGGGGCCCCCTATACTTTCAGGGCTCGGGGCCACTTATACTTTCAGGGCCCGAGGCCCCCCAGCATGTAAATCCAGCCCCGCCCTTCATCCACGAAGTGCAAAGATGTGATGATCAACGAATGTGTTCCTGAATGTGGGATGGATGTGGGGGTGAATGTGGAATAGGAATGGGATGTGTATTCTGATGGATGTGGGATGTAGGTGGGATAGGTATGCTGATTTGGCTATCCCCTTCATCAAGATGGAAAAAGCCAAGAGTTACATGACAATCTTCAGAAGGTTACAGACACAAGTATATAACCCGTTTTCTATACAACTTTAGTTAACAAACCAGATAGTGTAGTGAGGACCTGTGGTTGTGTCACCTCCGGCATGGTTGGGCCGGTGGCCCTGCAAAGGATGCTCAAGGCTAAAGAATTCTCAACTGCGATGAGAAGGACGGAGAGAACTCATCACTCAAGAAAACAATCCTTCACGGACACTTGTGTCTATTTTTTTTTTTCTTTTCTTTTTTTTAATCTGCCGCCCTGAAGAATTTAATTCTAACGCCAGACGATTTAATTCCACCTGGAGGGCATCCTGATTGTTTTTAGGGCTTCTGCGGAACTCTCCTTGTTAACATCTTACCTTCAGATTCTTGTTAATACTTAGGGAAACGGATAACATTCAAGGGATTGGAATGTCAATGTTAACATCGTACGTCCGGCAACGCCGTCTGTGGTTCTTCACTAACGCCCCCACTTACGTCTCTCTCTTTCTCTCTATCTGATACTCCTATTACCATAAACCTCACTCGACCAAACTTCCATTATGAAGAGAATAGTATAACTTCTTATTACTGTACAGACTCAAACATAATCCCTGTACGACGGAGATTTCTATGAAATCATGTACGATACTTTCGGTCGTGGACGTGTGAGTTTGCGAGCCTGACTGACCTACGATTCGGAAGAATTGACGAGAGGGAGTAGGGGCCCTTTTGTGATACTGAGTGGCTGTTTGCTCCGTGCCCGGGTTATAATCTACTTGACTAAAACAATGGGGTAAGTGTTTTCTGCCTGCTTTGTTGTTCGAACTATACAACTTCCACCAGATCATTTTGGACAAAGGACGCAACACAATTCTGACCTCAAATTGTGCCAAAACCTCACTTTCACCCTAAAAAAATAAATACTTGTGACAGTGGAAAGATTACAGGTGCAATGACGCAAGCATTTTGTGTCACCTACTGCACCAAGGGGTGAAGAAATCTGACAAGATGGTTTGATTTCGTAGGAGAAAATAAGAGATGAGGAATGCGAAGGGTGTCAATAGACCTACGCCTAGGCAGGAGTGAGGGCAAATGACCTTGGGACCGACTACAATCTGGGAGCTTAACTCCCGAACTATACAGAACAGAACTCACGATTGTATTCAACCGAGCTGTCGAGTCGTCGCTAGCACATTTGTTTTGCCTGGTGGGCGTTTTAATTCGACGAACAAAAACAAATCACTGTATCTGAAGTATTACATTACTGCTTTGTCATTCCTTTCTTGCGGTTTACTTTTCTAATTTGTGAAGGTAAACCTTCCCAGGTTAGTAAGAATAAGTAGGTATTTGTATTAAATAAAAAAAAAATGTATTGTCGTTGTTGTCACAACACGTAAGAGACTAGGGGCGGCCCACTGCGAGCCAGCGCGAACAATAATCAACGTTGCTCCAGGGTGTAGTTACCGTTGTTTTTTTCTTCTTCTGTACTCATTTCTCATATACCCTTTTCATCATTCGATGATCCCGTAAACATAACATCTTTTATCGATAAACATACTTTTATCCATTATTTGAGTCGAGTGTTGTGGGTAAGAGGATAACAGGAGGAGGAATCTGTTTAGACAACAAATGATGCAACCGAGCGGGTTGGGTACAGAATTCTTCGAAGGTGTGCTCGAGACGTCGACTTCGCATGCATCAAAATTTATATCTACGATTTAGTCGCATTGCGTCTTGTAACAAAAATACATGTGGATATAAATATAATTATCATTATTTGCTAATATGGTATGGTAATGTTTCACAGAAAAAAAAAAGCTCCCCGCACCCTAGCGGCGGGATTTTCAACTTCACCAAAGTCAACATGCCATCTCTCGCTGTCTTCCGCGTTCTTGCTCGCCCTAAAATGTTTACAAACTAAACCAAGATGAAGATAATTTAATCACCATTTTGATAGGTGGATGCTTTACACCTTTTAATATAACAACATGAATAACAAATTCTTGTCCTCAGGAGAACTAAATGAGGTGAATTTTTTTCGCAAAGGAAAGGGTCAAGCTGGCGTTTATGGCCTTCTAGTCCCCAAATGTGACCTCGTTCGCGAACTCATGCAACCGTAACTGATATTTATACGGAAGACAGAGGAATGGAATTGACATAGCCCTTTAAGTTTTACGCTGGTATCCCCAACTTTTATATACATATTCCAAATAAACAAAACAAAATTTGAAGTATATTACAAGTCAAGCCTAACTTCTTGATAAAGAATACAATTGTCAAGGATTTGAGTCACAATTACAAAGAATTACAAAGGCGGAGCATGCCGACAGGAGACCTTTTGGTCCATATCTAGGTCGGATGCGAAAATAATAATAATAATAATAAATTAATAGATAAAAACTATAATAATGTAAATAACAAATAAAATACATAAATGCATAGGTATAGTTAAATAATAAACAAACAGGTAAATAGTATATAATAATAAATTAACATATAACTAATAATAAATGAAAATAAAACACACAAATGATGAAAAAAAAAATATATATATATAATAAATTATAATCATTACAGCACCTTGCCTAGGTGTTTATCTAAATGATTCTTAAAGCTTCGAACTGAACTACATTGCACTACCTGTGCAGGAAGTTTATTCGATTCATTAACTACACGGTTGGCAAAGTTGTCTCTACCTACTTCCAAATGGAATCTATTTCCGGACATTTCGAGACCATTGTTTCTTGTCTGATTCTCATCCAATGTGAACATTTTTTCACTTTTGATGTTGTCAATTCCCTTTAGAATTTTAAAGACCTGTATCAAGTCACCTTTGAGTCTACGCTTTTTTTTTTTTAGGGAAAACAGATTCATATATTTTAATCGATTTTCGTATGATATTGATACTGGTTGATATCTTCCATTTGCTGGAAATTTGTGATAAACCTAGCTCTACCCTTCTCAGGCTCTATATTTTCCTTTAAAATTTCTCTATTTTCCTTTTTTCATCCGTTATATTTTTGCTCACAATTGTTGTGTCTATTTGGTTAAGGAACTTATTAACTCCTAAAGTGTCTTCATACCCGGTAAATTTGGGAATATTAATATTGGAGGTATGAACCTCATGCCTAAGAGCTGTGTTATTAGTATGATCTACTTCTAGAGAATTTTACTATTTAAATATTACCAACTTGAGCACTACTGTTAGACAAATGAACACTGCAAAAATATATTTCCACTGATTTGGCACTCTCAAGCAGTCTGAATAGCAATCTAGTCAGGTTTCCGAATATTCGCCTACATGTTATGGTATTTCAGTTCCTTGTTCTGACCCGAAAAAAATATTTTGCAACTGTGTATTCAGTAGTAAAGGGGTTTAAAATGAGAGATAATTTTGGCTAATAAATTACTCTAAACAGCTTACATCGAACGATCAATTATGTATTTCCAAGGATGCATTTGACTCTACTGGCGATAGTCGTAACTTTCCCTTACCAGCCCTACGTACAGGTTATCGATATTGTACTGGAAATACTTATAAGAAATGCTGTATACGAGAAACAGATATTCGTGTACTATCGACTAAAAAAAAAAATAATAATGATAATAACAATAATAATTATAATAACTAATAATAATAATAATTATACTAACTAATAATAATAATAGTAACTACTAATAATAACAATAACAACAACAACAACAACGAATCGGTTTGACGTTGCAAAACTATCCCCCTATCCGTAGGCGAGGTCGGTGCTCCTTACAGAGGACTTGTAGCGTGGAGTTGAATAATCCATGCCCTTGGTTCAACTTCGCTGATGGCAGGGTTCGAACCACCGTCACCTCGACCATCGTCGCAAGTAGCGATGCCCCAACCCGCGATAATAAAACACAAATTAATAGATAAACCGCGATGAGGGAATTTATTCAGATTGTTTTGCGGTCAAATTTGATGGCCGTCGTGGTAATTGTTGGATTGGTATCTGGTTGTTTCGCTACATGGCCAGTTCGCAACCAACCCTTTGGCTACATTGTTTCGGTCATTTCGCTACATTGGTTCGGTCGTTTCGCTACAGTGTTTCGGTCGTTTCGCTACAGTGTTTCGGTCGTTTCGCTACATTGTTTCAGTTGTTTCGCTACAGTGTTTCGGTCGTTTCGCTACATTGTTTCAGTCGTTTCGCTACATTGTTTTGGTCGTTTCGCAACATTGTTTCGGTAGTTTCGCTACATGGTTTCGGTAGTTTCGCAACATTGTTTCGGTCGATTCGCAACATTGTTTCAGTCGATTCGCAACATTGTTTCGGTCGTTTCGCAATGTTGTTTCGGTCGTTTCGCTACATAGTTCAGTTGTGTAACAGCTGGATCGAGGTGAACTAAATATGCTGCTAAAATATGAAAAAAATGTTAACACTCAAGGAACATTTCCATGTGCGTAACTACAGACCATATTCATCTATAATATTTAAGTTATTGAGGTCATGTATTTATAATGTATTTATTATCATCATCACTATCATTGTTGTCGTTCCCTAGAGTCTCTGGCCGAGCAGTCCCGTCTCCCTGAGGAACGCCACGGCTGGGACGGGGTTCGAACACAGATCCCTTAAGGGGCATTTACACGGTCAAACTGTTTGTCAAACCCGGTTTATCAAACAAGAGTTTGAAGTGATGTTTCACCATGTGAATAGGGTATTTGGCTGTCAAACACGTTTGACAACCAAATACCCTATTCACACGGTCAAAGATTACTTCAAACACTTGTTTGACAAACCGAGTTTGACGAACAGTTTACCGTGTAAATGGCCCTCTATAGAGTGTACAACTGTACAATGTGTTGTTGGCGTGCGTGATTGTGTACAATTTAGTCTTTCATAACGTGTTGTACAGGATGAAGTCTTGTGTTCTGTACAGTTGCCTGTAATGCTGTAACCGGGCGAGTTCCACAACCTTTTTATTATTATTAGTAGTAGTATTACTATTATAATTATCAATATTATCATCATTTTTATCACTGGCGTACAGTGTCGTCTCTTAATTAGGCGAAAGGTCAGGAATGGGGGAGGTTCGAGTCCTGCCTAGCATCAAGCGAGTTCATAGTAAGGACATCATGTGTGTATGTGTGTGTTTCACCATGGTCTTGGATCACGTGTTGTATTCGTGATCGACAGCTATTTCTCTCCCGGAAGAAACCTCAGAACTCGTATATGACCGATCTATGGGTAATGTTGTGACCTTAGACGCACACACACGCCCAACTCCTCGCCCACGAAAGTTGGAGTAACGACCCGCAGCACAGCGATACTGAAATTATTTCAGCCCTGGGCAGGAATCGAACCCGGACTGCCGTAGTGGCAGCCGGGAACTCTACCAATTGCGCTAGGTGTGTGTGTGTGTGTGTTTAATCTCCAGAGAAAAAATCTCCGTAAAGGGACATCGTCCTAGCATTCTCCGATATACGTGTAATTCGTAACATAAAAACCAAATCGTGGTGTACAAAATACTGCTGTATTCCCGCGGTGTTTGGAGCTTGGGGCGTATAGTATCATGTTCGGTGTTGCATGACCTTTGTGTGAGGCAGGAATAGGACCTGGAAACGAGGTCAAGGTCAAGTGGGTCGTTTCATCAACAAATCACTTTAAGTGGAGTAACGCGTTGACATGTCGCCGTACACTGCACAGCTATCTAAGGATGCCGTCACGAGAGGCGCCAATCCACATCTACCAATCCACTTGTTGTTATGATCTGTAGTTTACCATCGCTTCTCTCCTAACGAACAATCTCGCGCCACGCCAATCAACTTGGTGTAGTAATACTAAAGAGTTCCTTATGTACAATTTACTCTGATGGCTGGTTTCGCATTCGCTTAGATGTGGGTTCGAATCTCGCACTCCTCTCCGATTCCCATCAGTGACGTTTTTATTCATGTCTCAACCCTAAGGCGTATAAAAAGGAAAAGGTGACAGCTTTGGCCTCAGCTCCTCAGCGCCTCTAGGCGTAGTAGGCTCCTCACTCACAAACAATCTTGCTTTTGGCTCCCATCTATCTTGGTCCTTAAATGCCCCCCCCCCCACCTCCTACATAGCTTCTGGGTGCAAGAATAACCCACTGATAAAGCCCCGTGCTACCTGAACTTAACTTACCAGGCATGTATAGGTGGCGACAGGCTGGGCCGATTCCCGCTAGCATGCTACTTGTTTTTGCTACTCGGGAGAAACGACTTGGGTTACGATTTTTTCTTCTTCAAAATTTCCAAATGTCAAATGACTCTTGCGTCATCGAGTGAGAGGCTGAAATGACGAACCAAGAGAAGTTAAACGTTGTCAGACACATTGTCAATATGTTCTTACCGAAGTCTAGAATAAGAACATAATAATGAGGGGGACTGCAAGAGACCATAAGGCCTACACTAGGCAGCTCCATATCCATCACCACCTGTCATCCCCATCCATAAAGTTGTCTCACCGTTTCTTAAAACAACCGATAGTTTCAGCGCTCACTACATGGTTACTAAGTCTATTCCATTCGTTGAACACCCTATTAGTAAACCAATTCTTGCCTATTTCCTATTTAACTCTAAATTTGTTCAGTTTAAATCCATTACAGCGTGACCTGCCCTGTTGTTATAATATGATGACCTTGTTTGCATCACCCTAGTTAAAGCCTAAGATCCACTTGAACACCTCTATTAGATCACCCCGCACTCTGGGTCTTTCCAGAGAGTGTAAGTTAAGGTGCCTAAGCCTCTCTTTGTAAGGCATATATTGTAACTCGAGTCGTTTCTATTCGGAGTAGCAAAAGCAAATAGCATGCTGGCGAGAAGTGACACTGGGATAGGCAGGTAGTGGTGGAAGTTAGGTTTT
>NC_134784.1:34764637-34802137 GCF_046742065.1 Oratosquilla oratoria
AGAAAGTCGCAGGGGAGTTTCAAGACAAAGGGAAAGTGGCATAGTTCCTATTTACAAGACGGGGGAACAGAATGCACTGACGCCTGCAGACAAGTGCCGCTCACTATTATAGTTAGAAAAGTACTAGATTAACCCACTCAGTGTAATATATATTAAATGGTAATAATATTAATAACAACATTAGTAATAAAAACGAAAAAATGTCTACAATTAACATGAAACGATAATCTGAAGCTCCTTATGATCTTCAAAGGCGTTTTTCCTTCGGAGCGTGAATGTTCGGCGGTTGGGCACAGCGAGAGAACCAATTCGCTGGCCAACTAATCGCGGACAAGTGGACAATGTTACTAAAATTTATTATTATTATCATCGTCCTCATCATCATTATTCATATCAACATTAACATTATTAATATTAATAATAAATTTTATTTGTCATTGAATCAATACACATGAAGTGCAGATAATGAAGAGAGCACATAGTTCGAAATAACAATTACAATTGCCAAGGGCAGAGGAAATGGATAACATATTTCGAAAATTTTGTAGAATTGCTTATATTTCGAGAACTGTGGATTTACTTACTTGAAATGAAGTGATGGATCGTGAGTTTTGGCGACTGGAACGCGACAATGAAGACGAACAAAAAAGTTCTGTAAGGAAGGATCCAGAATAAAAGCGTTAGTTAACGAAGTATTAGTGTATATTTTGTGATCAATAACCAGCGTTTCTATCCTTGAGATAATATCACACTGAAGAGGTGGAGTCATGAAAGGTAGAAAGGAGGGATGGTGTAATAGAAGAACTTATGGTAATAAACATTCTATTTTTATTTATTTATTTTTTTGAGCGGAGACTAGTATTCGATAATAAAAAAAATCTGCAGCTCAGGTCCATGTTGGGTGTCAGAAAGGTTCTTAAGAAATTAGTTGTATATATTTACAATCTGCACTCGGTATACTTGTACGAGGCTATGGAGCCTGATAAAATATAAATATCAGAAAGATAGGAGGAAATGAGAAGAAAAGTGAATTTGAGTTGTGGGGGTGTTGGAGGGGGGGGATAAACATTAACAGAGAGAAGAAAACTCTTAAAGTGTTTGGTTCAGATATTGTTCTTGGCCAATGGGAGATCAGTGACAGCGAGTGACGTCATTGGCGGCGTTTAACCGAAACGACGTTTTGAAATGCGCCAGAAATTGCAACATGCTTTCGAAGCGGGCGAGCCCTACATAATCAATATTATTGCGCAATATTCCGTACTGTTAAATATTACTGATTGTAGGGATAGTATTGAAGAATGGCACAATATATTGACGACACCAAATGTACTACAGGGCAACCACGCGTGCCTCTTCAATACCATCACCTACACCGTCAATAATATTGTACAATAGAAAATATTGAGCAATAATACTGTATCGTGTATGACCGCAGGATAGATTACTTGCACCAATTATGCCTTTCCTACAATAATAGATTAAAATTCAATCCACAATTCTGTTTTAGGTCTATGTATCCTTTACCTAACCTTTCTTTCTCTTAAAGTTTAGCATAAACTTTCGATCAGTAGAAATACATTAATATCACAACAGGACGTTGCTAAATTCTATTAAAGGAATCCCGTTGTATTATACATACACATATACCTGTTTTTTCTCTCATATACGCGTCCTGTATATATGCATAAAAAAACTATACGCCATACGATATAATGGATTACTAAGTAAGATTCTTGTGCCGCTCACTGTTCCGCCTCAACAGTTTTTCATTATTGCTCAAGTGTCGCATTCTTCGCTTTCAGGATACGGCATTATCTTCATCATTCGCACACACACGAACCTCTACTTTCGCACACATTCAGAAGTTAAAAGTGTATGTATGTATATATATATATATATATGAAAGAAAAGTTGCGCTAAACTTAGGTCTGTCATCATGGCGCAATCGGTTAAGTCACTGACATTTGTCACGAGCTAGTACAGGTTCGACTCCTTGACTGTGCCACGTTTCAATTTCTGCATGTTGGCATATTCGAGTTTCTCGATGTTGATGGCTTAGAATTAAAGTATGGTTGATAAAAATGTATGTGTATATATATATATATATATAATATATATATATAATATATATATACGTTCGTAAAGAGCTGGAGTCCAGGAGCCATGTTATCGGAAAATTTCGAAACACTGGACTAATAAATTCTGTTACTCTGAGTCCAGTGTTTCGAAATTTTCCTATATATATATATATATATATATATATATTTATATATATGTATGTATGAAGCGGCCTTGCTGTGGATGTGCTGTGTCTTGCGACACTGCTTCTGACCCGGGGCAGTGGACGGGGTGCGGAGGTGACCCGTCATCTAGGAGGTGCTGAGATGGGAGGGAGGGTGGAGGGGTGTGGAGTGTTTTCGGGGATGGAATGGGTGGGAATGATTTTATGCCTTTTCCTTTTTGGCTACCTCCCTTGGTATATGTATGTATATGTGTGTGTACACACACACCAAAGGCCCTTTATATTTTATAGTGACCAAATACAAGCCCCCCCCTCTCTTTTCTCAGACCTCAGTAATGAAGGGGTCATCCCTGACTCCGGCACACTTCTCGGGACACAGGCAATGCAGTGAGGCACAGATCTTCCACAACAGGACCCGAAAGCCACTTTGTTCACACTCCCCACCCTCAACACTTTATTGTGTAGGGATTCTTCATCTACCACTAGAAAAAATAATTAAAATTAAATAAAAAATAAATATTGGGGGGTACGGAATCCCTTCATCCATTTGCTTATATATATATATATATATATATATATATAACTTTTTTTTTTTTTTTTTACTAAAGTCACATGTAACCACCTTTCCCACTCCTATATTTTTTCTTTGTTTTTGTTTGATAGACATTCCACGTGTAAAATAAGATAAAATAAAAAGATGGACAAACTCCTGGCATAACTTAGAAGCTAGAACCGTGAGTGAATTCGCAGCTAGGTGCGATGGTGAAAAAGGATATAGGCAATTAGGCAAATATACTTAGATCAAATGCGATTCAATTACATATGTATATATAACATGTATGTGTTATAGTTTGCTGTCCGTAAATAAATATTTATCGGAAATACACATGTTTAGACTGATTTTGTTGAAAAGACCAATAAGTACACAATTATTCTTACCAACCATTTACATTTTTATTCTGGGAGTGGCTCAGCAGACAAATGCCTAAGATCTGCGCATTGC
This sequence comes from Oratosquilla oratoria, assembly GCF_046742065.1. Taxonomy (NCBI): domain Eukaryota; kingdom Metazoa; phylum Arthropoda; class Malacostraca; order Stomatopoda; family Squillidae; genus Oratosquilla; species Oratosquilla oratoria. The sequence goes on from NC_134784.1 coordinate 34,767,883, forward strand.
ATTCAACGGACGCCAGCGAAAGGCCGCGATATGACGTCATCATACCGATTCTTTTACGCCGTTCGTAAGACGCTTGGATGTCGAGATGCAAAGCTTCACTTTAAATGTTTAGACCTAAAACTCATTACTTGGCACGGGAATTTTGAAAGGTACATTATGGCATCAACAAAATCTCCTTTACATTCATGTTTTATTACGATTCACAAAGCCTTTGCACAAAAATTCACACGAAGTGGACAGAATAGTAGTTACTTGCATGACCCTGGAATAAGCAAAGTCACGAAAGAAAAATGCTTGCTCCAGTAACGACGAACAATACAACAGCGGGACCCATTTTTATTAAAGAAAAATAAGTTCTTACTGATATTTCAAATAATATCAGTACAATCACACATCCACCCATATTAACTCACTCACCCGCCCACCCAACTGTATCTAAGTTTGGATAAAAAATTGGATAATTAAAGTATGCAAGTTATAATTCTTAAAATACTACAGTTGACCACTAGAATACCAATGAATATTTTAAAATAATTCCTATACCAATACAAACACATCAAAGTAATAGTATTATGCGTATGTTTAAGACAGATGGAACCTTTTTAGAAGCTCTGCCAAAGGATTCGAACCCTGAGCTAGCGTCTTGACTTCGTGATTATGCACGCACAGGTCAGGGTTCCAATCCCTTTGCAGAACTTCTAAAAACATTCAATAAGTATTATGTTTAAATTACTTCACGTAGTTCGATATATGACGTCATGTTGATTGGCGGATGGAGTACGTGTGATCTCAACACAAATTGTCGTTTCTTGAAGGGGTAGCATTTCACAGTATGTGCGTAATTCTGCACTTTAGTTTATACCAGAGACACAATCACCCACCTACTTGGTGACGTCATCTGAAGCATGCTGGTCTCATATTCATTTAGTTGTGGGTTCGAGTCCTGCACACCTCTCCTATTCTCAGCAGTGACTGTTGCTACCTGCCCACCAGTCCCTATAGCGCATAACAAAGCAAAGGAGAGTGCTTCGACCGCAGCTACTCAGTACCTCCTGGCGTAGGGTCATCCTCTTCTTGACCTCCCACCTGGTCTATATGGCTCACTGCATAACAAGTGAAAAGAATATTTATTACAATTACACCAAATTAATGTAAAAATTACTGAACTGCAACCTATACCAAGCAAATGTCATTCTTGAGTATTAGCCTGGAGCATCACCTTTCCTGTGGACGGCCTTCAACGTTTTTGCCTGAGGCATAAAGAAAAATGAGTGACTCTTCAATGACAGCGTGTGCAGTTCAGCCTTGATGGTCCACTACATGACGGACCTATCCCCTGAGGGACAATACAGCCTCTGTAGCTAATACCTAATATTAATCATAATTTGTGTTAGACTAACATTTCTTTTTCACATTTTAGCAATTACATACTCTGTGAGGTGAATAGGTAGGATTGCTTTTGTTTGACTTTCACAATAGTCTTTGGTGGAGATATAAATTTAAGTTACCATGCCCTTAATTATGTCACTTCTCTGACTTCTTGCTTTCATGTATTGGCATCACTTCACTCCATTTTAACCGTGAAATATGCCTATCTCTAAATACGAGTGACATCACAATGTTTTGGATAGCAAATTCCAAAGTCAACAGGCTACCAATGTTAAGTCTACTCAGCTGACATTATCAGCAAAGGTAGATATTCCTTATGCTTAGATTTTGGTAATAGCCAACATATTCACAGCTTTGAGACCTAGAAAATACATTTGCTTGTTTATTTACTGCTCGTTAGTGACCTTCCTTTCTCTTGCAGTCGAGTACGGCACACAGAAAGCTATGGAGGAGAGATACCGAGAGGGGCATCCTGTTTCTTCTACCTACTCGTGTCTGTGGCAGAAATTCTTTTGTTTGGCATCGAGGTGTTGGTTCTCATATGGGCATACAAGTATCGGAAGGGTTTTGCTTGGACATCGGATCCCAAAAAGGAATTCAATTTCCATCCAGTTCTCATGATCACTGGGTTCATATTCTTCATGGGACATTGTGAGTGGTGTTGAAGTTGTAGTTACAAATTTGACTTATTTTGTTTATTGCATTTTGTACAAAATATATATATATTTTTTTAAACTTTTAGTTATGAAAGAGAGTAATGAAAACTACTTACGATTATCATGCCCCTACCCTAAAAATACTGTTTTTTGCAGCACTGATCGTATACAGGCAGTACCGGTGCTGCAGCAAATCTGCCACGAAGGTTTTACACACTATACTTCACATGCTGGCTGTTCCCTGCATCGTAGTGGCGACGATAGCCGTGTTTGACTCCCACAATTTGGCTAACCCACCCATCCCCAACTTGTATTCTCTGCACTCCTGGCTTGGTCTTGTCACCATCGGCTTGTTTGCACTTCAGGTAACACGTACGGTGAGCTGGGAACTTCGAATAATGTGGCAGCTTCATTGCCTGAAAACAAGAACCAGTAGTCACACCTTTGATGCACACGTATGCGCCGCACTGCTCCGCCTAGAGATGCAAGATACCAGTAGTAATCTCGTAGATAGTGTGCCGAATAGTGGATGTATTCATGACAACAATTATCAATGCATGTTACTGTGGGTTGTCCATTCCAATCTCTCTTCCTCTTCCTCCAGACCTCTTTCCTTTCAGTAGATTTTCTTTCAGACATCACTGCTTCCTGCTTTATATGTACAATATTTCCAACTCTGCATTTTTGATGTATTTTGTAAGGCTCCACACATGCATGCATGCATGTGTTGTTCTTATTTACCTATGGTAGATGAGACTTTTCATGCTGTTCTGCTTTGAGCAACATTTTTGTTTAGTCACGGCCAATAGATCACTTTGTTTAACCTAGCAATGGGAAGCATTCGGCTGCAATAAGATGTATCAGGTGATGACAGTATGCATTTGGTGCCAACAGGATGCATCAGGCGCTAACAGGATGTGGTGCCAACAGGCATGTCTATGTTCCACCTCCTCTGTGGGGAGTCAAGAAGTCTCAACCACTACCATCATGGTGGGAGAGATGTCCTGTTGTTGCCATTATTCTGCAACATCTACATTGGAATAATCAACACCATCTTCATCTGCCTCTGGTGTGTCATTGATCTGCTGTGGTGCCATTGAGTTTTTGATGTCATGCAGAATTTGTTCACAAGGATAGCAATGGCCAGGACATCAATCTTCCCTCCCACTCAGCGAGATCCCCACCCCAAAAACACTTGCATATATACTTCACATAGATGTTACCTGTGATTCTGTGGGTGAAAGACAACATTTCAGCATTTTTCCCTGCTACTGATACTTGCCAGTAATGTGGGGCAAAATTTGGGACTATACACCACATGTGTACATTACATCACAAATAGAAATGCTCAAGAATCACAGTTCTCTGCATCACTTGTGGGAATGTATTTTGTGTGAAGTGCACCAACCTCACTTCTGTACACCACTATACACCCACATGGCTATGGCAACAATGGACGGACCAAACACAGCAACACTTGTTATGCTTAACACCACCTATCCCATTCACACTGTCCACAAACCTATGCCTACACCATCATTCATACACCCTACACCAACACAGCCTCTTCTGTCCCTCTTATTCTAATCACTGCAATAAATAGTTGCAATCCAGCTATATAACCCATGAACAACACAACTAAATGTACTTAGAGCCATTCCATCTTCATATTCCACCATTACAACAACCAAGTATAAGCCATCCTACACCACCTGCCCACAGCAAACATGATAAGTCTCTAATTTTGGCAAATACAAAACTTCACAATCTACATTACTTGAACATACTACAACTAATATCTGGATGTGAAGCTCTGAGGAGCTAACTCTGTCTCCAAACTAAGCCAAGGCTCTTTATTGACTAACTTTTTCACACTAGGAGAACTGACAGTTTGTGACTGGTCCCCTCCTCCAACTATCTGGTGACACAGAAGCAAGTCCAAATTAATACAGTACAGATAACAGTTTATTCCCAAATGGATCTATGTGGCATAAGGACCACTGCTGATGACATCAGTTCCCATTTGGTGAGGCCTATGCCGACATTTATTACCTATAGTCCCATCTTACAATTATCTCTCAGGTCTTTGATGCAATGTTTCTTTTTCTACTTAATATTATTTACCTCTAAATTTGAGTGCTTCTTTTTAATTTATTTAAAATCAATTTACAATTTTAGATCAGTTGCAGTTCAAGACTTGTATGTGTGTCACTTGATGCATAAATATAGATAGGATTCAATACAACAGTAATCTATCCATGTGTAAATGTTATTTTGAACATACAATCCTATGCTTTTTTCACCCAAACTGCACATTTTGTGGCTTTATTGCATTTCTGCTGTATATATTTCTGGGTCTAGTGAATCTGCACCATATATGCACACTGCAAAAATATCATGTATTATTATACTCATAATTCTACAAATAATGCATGATTTTTTTTTTTTTTTTTTTTTTTTTAGATCATCCGAGATGTATTTCTTTGTGATTGATTCATTATTATCTTAGGTGCTTAATTACTGTTGGTAGTGTTATGATGCATTTTCCAATCAGTTATATCTTTGTGTATGGGCTCCTAAGTTTTTTTATTTATCTTACTAGTGTGGAAAATATTTTGAATATCTAAACAAAAATACTTCAATTAAATTACTGAAAGGTTGCATCAGATATATTGTATATGTTCATTGATATACCATATCCAGGAACTATGTCCGACAAATGCATTCAAACCTGGTCACTTTACAGAGTGGATATCAGCTGGAAAAAAAAAAAAAAATATATATATATATATATATATATATATATATATATATATATATATAATATATATATATATATATATATATATATATAATTTCCCCCATAGTGAAGTGGAAAGACATTTCTCAAGACTGCTATGGAGACTTGAACTCATACTCTACAATTTTCTTAACAGTTTGTGGTTGGATTCTTCAGCTTCTGGTTCTTGATATGCTGTGAACAGAGCACTTCATCTTTCCGAGCTGCACTGCTGCCAATCCACTCGTCCTTTGGAATCGTCATTTTTATGCTCGCCATTGCCACTGCAGTCACAGGCTACACTGAGAAAGCTATCTTCTCTCTTAAGTATGTATACTGTTGTGTTATCACTATATTTTTAAATTGTGACGAAGGGTATACCAGCAATTTACTTTCCCCACATCTACATGTTTATTTTTCATATTGGCACTGTATTTTCACTTGTTTCCTTGGACAATATTCAATTTGTGTATCTTTGCATTTGCCGCTGCTGATCATGACTTCAATGCTGTAGGCTTTAAGCAGGGGTGGGCATTGATATGTTTACTGTTAAGCAATAAAAATTAAGTAATTTGTAACATGTTCACCTCTTAATTTTTCTTTCCAAGTTTACAGAATATTGTTTAACTTTGTTAAGACTTCTGTTGATTTCCATTAATACATCATTTATTCTCTGCTACTGGTAATTTTAGGCCAAAGGGATTTTAAATTGTTAAATCAGTAATGTCATAGTGGTTAAGTCAGATGAGTAAAAGCAGCAACGACTGCAACAGCACTGTAGGAGAGAGGCCAAACGCAGAGTATGGGATCCAATATATTTGACGTTTCACCCAGTAGGGCTTCTTCAGAAATAACACAGTTGAGAAACATTTTACTCCTTATAGAGCCCGAGCTTGCGGGGAGAAAAAAACATAAAAATGGTGTACACACAATTTGTGCAAATTGCTTGTTATTCGGTTATTAAAATTGCCAATGGTTTATTTATCACAAAAAATCCACTGTTCTGATTTATATTATCAATGAGGGATATAAACACAGATTCAAATCATCTACGTTTCATTGTATGGTTTTCATATTTTCCAATCTTGGAATTATTCTAGTCAGCATTGTGGCCTGTATCAAATCTATGTTTAACAATGGCATTATTCATTTTGTATATTTTCATATCATATCTATGTTCTAATATTCTCTTATCAATACCACGGAAACTTTCATCAATGTAGACTTTTTCACAACCTAGACATGGCACACAGTAAATACCTGCTTGACGAATATTTTCCCTGCTCTTATTTCGGCTTTTAGTAAGATTGCCAACTGTTACCGAGCTGGTTTTAACAACATTAACACCAGCCTTGTTTAATAATGGGGAAATGTTGTCTGCAACTGAGGTATTAGGTAATATGATCCTCTTTGTACATTCTTCTTTTATTTTTCTACTCTTTTATGTACAAAGAGGATATTACCTAATACCTCAGTTGCAGACAATATTTCCCCATTATTAAACAAGGCTGGTGTTAATGTTGTTAAAACCAGCTCGGTAACAGTTGGCAATCTTATTAAAAGCCGAAATAAGAGCAGGGAAAATATTCGTCAAGCAGGTATTTACTGTGTGCCATGTCTAGGTTGTGAAAAAGTCTACATTGGTGAAAGTTTCCGTGGTATTGATAAGAGAATATTAGAACATAAATATGATAGGAAAATATACAATATGAATAATGCCATTGTTAAACATAGATTTGATACAGGCCACAATGCTGACTGGAATAATTCCAAGATTAGAAAATATGAAAACCATACAATGAAACGTAGATGTTTTGAATCTGCGTTTATATCCCTCATTGATAATATAAATCAGAACAGTGGAGTTTTTGTAATAAACCATTGGCAATTTTAATAACCAAATAACACGCAATTTGCACAAATTGTGTGTACACCATTTTTATGTTTGTTTCTCCCCGCAAGCTCGGGCTATATAAGGAGTAAAATGTTTCTCAACTGTGTTATTTCTGAAGAAGCCCTACTGGGTGAAACGTCAAATATATTGGATCCCATACTCTGCGTTTGGCCTCTCTCCTACAGTGGTTAAGTCAACAAAACTTTTGACTGTAGACGGCAGGCCTGTAACCAGGACTTGAAATTAACAAGGCTGTTTCTATTGCCAGGGATGGTTTTAATTTTTTATACTTTTCCTCTTGCATCTGCAGGGAAAGGAGTGGGTGGGGGATGGGGGGAGTGTGTGTGAATGATGTTTTGGTGTGGCCCGAGGGGATTCTCCCTTTCTTCTCTTTTTCTCTGTGAGGGGGTGGAGAGGAGGGTCGCTGATTAAATGAAGCAGCTTTGATGTTCAATGTGTTGTGTATTGGTGCATTGTTTTTGACCCAGGGTGGTGGGTGAGAAGCAGGGATGACCCATCATCAAGGAGGAGCCAAGAAAAGAGGGAGGGAGGGATGGTGATTGGAAGTGGAGTATGTGGGGATGACTTTGGCTACTTCCCTTGTAAGGGGGAAAAAGCCCTTGGTACATGTATCTACAAAAATGTTTTGTATGAATATGTACAGGAAATCCTCTATATACAAAAGGGATATGTATTTTTAAACACTTTTTTATATTGAAGCAAGACTGGCCTTGGAGTTGCTCATGTGGTGAATTTCATTCTATACAATATTGTAATAATTTTTTCATACCTCTTTTCATACTGTAGTGCCACAATGGTGACTATGGTTTATCTTATTAAAGAATGGGTCTATTATATAGAGAAAATTGTCCCCACTTTCCTTTTCATAATTTCAAGTTTGCATATTGGAGTTTCATATATAGGGAATTTCCTGTAATAAACTAAGTTTTGTTATACAAAATTTATTATAAAGTATTTATGTATGTATGTATATATGTATGTATGTATAATATTGGTACTGTGAGAATGAAATTGGGGACCATCAAGCTGGATTCAGAGCCAAGCGAGTTACAACAGACCAAGTCTTTGTCTTGAGAAAAGCACCGGAAGAGTATTGAGAGTTTGAACAAGACATCATAAAATACATTCACAACAATGACAAAGAATGGGTAACAAACTTCTTAGCAGGGAAGCAGTGCAGAATATATTGAAACAACCAAATCTCTGGGACAAAAACTCCATCCAATGGCGTCCTCCAAGGATCGATACTCTCACCAATGCTATTCAACCTCTTCATAAACATCTTCCTAACCCCAGATCTTAACACCAGAACACTCATGTATGCAATGATTTGACAACTGTAACCCAGCATAAAAAACAGCAGCTAAGAACGCCCAAGCCTACTTAGATATACTTGTGTAGTTGCTCAGAGATATTAGAATAGAAGCATCACTCTAGAAATCATTGGTAACACTAATTTCTCAAGAAAACTATGAATCAACATCATACAGTAAAACTTAATAGCCTAGCATTGATTTTGGACAACAGAAACTCTAATTATATTCTTCAAACTGTTCAGAAGAGCCATCTTGGATTATACTTCTACAGCATGGTTCCCAACAATCAACAAAACAAACATAACTACTCTACAAATTTTACAAAACAAAGCACTGAGAATAATAACAGGTTACATCAAAACCACCCCAAAAGGATATTTATATACAGAAACAAAAATTGTCCCCCAGAGACTATATGAACATAGTAAGTGTACAGTCCTATGCAAGAACACTCAACTCACATACATCCATCTTATTATATCACATGAGCACTACCAGCTGAAAGTATAAATTAATCCACACAAAAATACATTCACACCCAAGTTGTCACCAAATAAGCTCTATAAGACAACACAATACTCCACCAACAACCCTGAGGCATCAGCCCAACAGAAAACTCCCTTGAGAGAAGCAAGAACTACACTGGGATGCTTGCATTCTGGACACCATCCATCATTAAAACAGTATCAACACAGAGTAGGCCTGATAGCCAGCCATGGCACACATTCACTCCCACTCATCTTAGATCCTCATGGATAAAGAGTCCTCCCTGTCTCCTGCCTAGAGGAGACAGAGACAGGTCAAAATTTCTGTAGTAGTAATTTGCAAGGTTCCTTATCAGTCTTTCTTTGAATCTAAGTATATACAATTCATCCAGCCTTCTCTTTTAGCCCACCAACTGCTCTTGAATAAAAACTTGACAGATTCAGTACACATGCCCTTCCAGTTCTGATATCAAACTGAGTGTCTGTTAAAACATTCAGCTTTTCAATATATCTAACACACCAGTTTTTTCATTATCCTTTCAAACAATTTAGCTATTACTCTGACCAGGGATATCTTCCTCTCTATACGAACTGGTACTATGTTTGCTCTTTTCCAATCCTGTGGAACTATCCCTTCTAATGAGCACGTGATTAGGTTATGAACCTTGTCTGCCAGTTGTTTGCTAGTGCTTCTACATGTTAGAATGTAAAATTTCATTTTCCAGGCTAATTGTGTAATCACATTGCTATGACTGAATGCCTAGAATACTGTCAGGGTGCAATTGCTACGAAAATTAAAGTTACATAAAATTGCAGCATGTCTTTGTCTTATCCATTAGTGCACAATACTTTTCTTATCATTGGTGTACAGTACTTCCTTCAAAGATACTTGTTATACAGGAGTTGCTTACTCTTGCTTTGTTTTATCAGCAGAATCCAGTAGCACTTCTTGTCATTTACTGTTCAAAGTAAGATATTCTCTGATGCATCTTATTTCAATTTCAGGAGTGAGTATGCTCAGTTTGTGGAAGAGACATGGGTAATCAATGCACAAGCCATGGTTTTGGCTGCCCTTGCCGTTGTCATGGGATATTTGCTCTACACACCAAGATACTCTCGCTCATCCTCAGCGGCGATTGTAGAAGCTCCTTCCACTTCTCATTATGTCATGACTCCAAAAACAAATTATTATTATTATCGAAATCATGAAGCATAGGAAATGTGATTTCTTAGCTTTCCTCTGTGAGCCAGCAATATGTTATGCTTAGTAGATTTAAGCAACTGTTTAAGATAGAGTACTCAAACTCCTTATTTCTCATAATTGAATTACTGCTATCATGTATCTTTCTTTAAAACTATATTAAGTTTCATCAACATCCTTATCATGTTTGGACATTTTTTTTCTAAGGTATTGATCTGTTTCCTCACCCTGTACAGATAGCTTCACTATACTTTATATGCATATTTCTTTTATTGAAATGTTTACACGGATAGGACCAATGACAAGTACCTGTATATGGTGGTCCTGTGAGACTGCTGTCAGAGAGAATTATCTCTCTGGCACCTGTCTTCAAAACTTGTCAAGGCCCTTGCCTCCATCTGGAGGTGCAGCCCTAAGGAACTGATACTCGGTCTGTGGACCAGCCCCAAGATCCTCACCAATGTTATTTCCTCCACCTTTTCACATAAAGAAAACTGACAACAACTCACAATATTTTTTCTACTGCTATAAGCCAGTTAAACAGAAACAGTGCCACATGAAAAAAAAAAAAATAATAACGCAAACAATAGTTCAATGTTTCTTCCAAGTCATAACTATGAGTGGGCCCAAGACCATTGTTGGCTACTGTGGAGCTGCGGGTTTCACTGACGTGAAACTTAAGGCAAAATTTATTATTATCAATATATACAGAGAATAATATTACTAGATATTATGAGCAACTAGGATTTTTTTCTTATATTTTCAAACAAAGATGCATGGAGCAATTGTTAAGCATTTGTGTGCATGTTGTATGTGGGATGGTTTTTTGTTTGAATGAATATGATAGATGTCCACTGTTTATGCATGTACCTGGAAGACATAGATTAAAATGAAGTTCACTTGGATAATGGTGACTTTCAATGGTATTTGAAAAATGTCAGTATTTTTTCATGACACTTCTGTCACACTTCTTTTTTCTGTGATACCACATTGCAATTCTATGTATGCCTTTTTCTAAAGTAAATAAAGATGGAAGTTTCCCAAAATAATTTGTTCAAAATTTCCTTACATTAATTTTTTTTCTCCATCATTTGACCTCTTCAGTACGAGTCAAATTATCGTGGGCAGCATTAGCTACCTGATATACAATGATGCATCACAAAAGTAGCATTATAAAATATAAAGTTACAGTTGTATTAGTCATTCTCTTTCACTCTGAATGCTAATAACCACAGAAAATATGATCAGGCCCATTCACAAAAAATGGGGGCCACTCAACTACAACTACAAAATAAATATAATCAAGACGCCGAAGCTGGCATCCTTATATACCCACTCGCTCCTCATGACGCCTACGTAGGCATCATCATATCGAAGGGGTTAATTGCTATAACGGATGGGTATGAAATGTGCAGCTTTTGTTAACTATTTTGTAGCTACATGACAGCAGCCAAAATAAAGGCATGTTTGCAATCACAATGGTCAACAAAGAATTTGTCCCATAGAAAACTATAGCTGTATTTTATGTTTTTGCATGCAGGACCCAAAAATAATGTCCAATTTTTTTCCATCACCCACAGTTTTTGTGTTCCACAGTATGTTATGTTACATATGTTATGTGGGATCAATTTTAATCAAGCAGTTGGGAACACTGGGTGAGAGTATTATGCACTTTCAGACAATCTGTTCTTCAATTGAACCATATTTATTGACTCGAGGAGATCTGAATGATCTTATGCAGGATTTAAACTTGTCAAAAAAGCAGTCAGAAATTCTTGCTCCCAGATTAAAGGGCTAGCATCTTGTTCTCCAGAAAGAATACAAAATTAGTTTTTACCATAAGTGACATTGTAATTTTGAACAGTTTTTCTCACTTGAGGATGGTGTGGTGTTTTGCAATGATGTATATTCTGTTATGGAGGAACTTAACCATAAATATGACAGGAATGAGTGGCACTTGTTTATTGACTCTTCAAAAGTGAGCCTGAAAGCTGTTTTGCTCCACAATGGAAATAAGTTTCCTTCTGTTCATCTGGCCCATACAGCTAACATGAAGGAAACCTATGAGAGTATGAAGCTTCTACTGCAAAAATTTATGTATGAAGAACATATATGGAATATCTGTGGTGACCTAAATGTTGTGGCACTTTTACTTGGAATGCAGCTGGGTTACACACAGTTTTGTTGCTTTCTATGTGAGTGGTACAGTTGGGATAAAAATGTGACCGAAACGATCTCTGACCCCAGGAGAGAAGAATGTTGTCAATCCTCCTCTTGTTGATTCAGAGAAAATTTATCTGCCTCCTTTGCATATTAAGATAGGGTTGATGAAAAATTTTGTTGAAGGTATGGATAGAATGGGCAAAGGATTAACATACTTGAAAAATAAGTTTCCTAGAGTAAGTGGTGCAAAAATCAAAGAAGGTATTTTTGTTGGACCACAAATTATAGGGAACTGATGAGACCAGAATTTTGATGAAGAGCTAAATGATCTTGAAAAAGCTGCATGGCTGTCATTTAAGAAAGTTTATGCAGATTTTTTTAGGGAATCACAAAGCAAATAACTAATCTGAAATCATAGAAGAGCTACTGACATCTTACAAGGCCTTGGGATGCAATGCGAGTCTAAAAATCCACTTCCTAGACTCTCACTTGGACTTTTTCCCTACAAATCTTGGCATCGTCAGTGACGAGCACAGTGAGAGCTTTCACCGGGATATTCTGAACATGGAAACTCGGTATCAAGGAAAGTGGAGCTCTTCAGTATTTACCTAGTTGTATTTTATGGAACAAGAGATATGCTCGTAGTGACCTGTTTTCGTATCTCCGCATCCAGTTTATTCTTAAAATCGTGCATAGTTTTGGCATTCACTGTTTCTCCGTTTAGTTTGTTCCAGACATCAATCACTCTATGTGGGAAGCTATTCTTTTTCAGGTCTCTTCTATAAGTGTCCTTTAGTTTCTTTTCTTGTCCTCCTGTTTCTCTTCTGTCCCACTTAATTAAGTCATCTCTATCGAGAATTTCCATCCCTTTCATAATTCTGTAAATGGTCAATAAATCACCTCTTTCTCTTTTCTGTTCCAATGTTGACAGATGTAATTTCTCCAATCTTTGTTTGTATGTCAGATTTGACTGTATAGGTGCCATTTTTGTTGCTACTATTTGGCTTCTTTCTAATTTTCTTATGTTCTTCTTTGTGTTGGGTGTCCACAGTGTTGTGGCATATTCTAGTTTAGGTCTTATCAATGTAACCACTATTTTTTTTTAACCATCTCCTCATCTATGTAGTCGAAGGCCACTTTCATTGATCTTAGTAAGTTAAAAGTCTCTCCAAATAATTTATTGTCATGTTTATCAGGTGTCAAGTCGCTTGAGATGATTACTCCCAGGTCCCTTTCTGAATTGACTTTTTTTACTTCTTTGTTTCCAATTTTATATTGACCTGATACTCTATTTTTGCTTTTTCCAAATTCTATTATGCTACATTTCTTAATGTTGAAGTTCATTTCACATTTCTGACTCCATTCCCACATTTTGTAGCGATCTACAACCTTCTTCCATTTTTACTCTCTTGAGTAATTTGGCATCCTCAGCAAAGAAGTTCATGCAACAATTTACTCCCTCATCCATATCATTTATATATATGGCAAAGATTAAAGGAGCCAATACAGAGCCTTGCAGGACGCCATTTTTTACATCTTCCCAGTTCAAATTTTTGTCTCTAAGTACCACTCTCATTTTTCTTGCAATTAAGAAATCCTTCATCCATTCCAGCAGCTTACCTTGTATTCCTCCTATCATTACAATTTTTCTTATTATTTTTTTATGTGGTACCTTATTGAATACCTTCTGCAAATCCAAGAAGGTGCAATCTGCCCGGCCATCTCTTTCTTGCATTATCTCAAATAATCTCGAGTAAAAGCAAATTAGGCTGATTACTGTTAGACACTCAAAAGGGATCTTCCAGAAGCAAAATACACTCAAAAATCATACATTTCTACATTTTAAAGGTACATTTCATTGAAATATCAGCCTCATTAGTCATTTATTAGTTATAACTGTTTAAAATTTAATATGCTATCACAGAAAAAATATACATACATATACCAAGGCTTTTTCCCCCTTACAAGGGAGGTAGCCAAAAAGGGAAAGGCATAAAAACACTCCCACCCATTTCATCCCTAAATACACTCCACACCCCTCCCACCCTCCCTCTCATCTGAGCACCTCCTGGATGACGGGTCATCCCTGCACCCTGCCCACCGCCCTGGGTCAGAAGCAGTGTCGCAAGACACAGTACATCCACAGCAAGGCCGCTTCATTTAATCGGCGACCCCCCCTCTCCGTCCCCCTTTGCATATAAGGCGAGGACGGGGAGAAATCCCTTCGGGCTGCGTCAAAATTTACTCACACATACTACCCCACCCAACACCCCCCCGCAAATTCCTCCTCATGCAGTCACAACATCATCCATATACAACCATTCTCCACTCACCTCTGTCTTCCGTCCTCTCCCTTCCTTCCTCAACAGACATTCCCCTCTTCCCCAAAGCCCCCTTCACCCCATCCATTCACCTCATCCTAGGACGTCCCCTCATGTTCACTCCCTCCACATCTGCCTTCCATACCTCTTTTACTAGTCTTTCTTCACTCATTCTTTCCATGTGTCCAAACCATCCTAATATTCTTTCATCAACCCTATCTCCCAGCTCCTTTTTCACCCCTGTTCTCCTCCTCACCTCCTCATTTCTCACTCTATCCAGCCTAGTAACCCCCACCATACTTCTCAGACACCTCATCTCAAACACATTCAAACTCCTTCTCTCTTCTTCTCTTATGTTCCACATTTCTGCCCCATACAGTGCTGTTGGCACAATCACTCCTTCATACAGTCTCCTCTTCGCATCCATTCCCAAATGTCTATTCCTCATTACACTCTTTAAACCACCAAGGCATTTACTCGCTTCTCTCAATCTACATTCTACCTCCACCTTCACACCACCTTTTCCTGCTACACTTGCACCCAAGTATCTAAAACTATCCACTTCCTCCAGTCGCTCTCCCTTAATGTTCACTTCCAGTCTACTGCCACTTTCACCCCTTGTACATCTCATCACCTTACTTTTACCCACATTTATCTTTAGCTTTCTTCTATCACATACTCTCCCAAACTCTGCCACCAGCTTCCTCAATCCCTCCTCTGACCCTGCCACAAGCGCAGTGTCGTCTGCAAACAACAGCTGGCTCACCTCCCACTTTTCTCCATTTTCTTTAACCATCTCCAATCCCTGACCCACTACCCTAGCATTCACCTCTCGCACCACCCCATCCATGTACAAGTTGAACAGCCAGGGCGACATAACGCATCCTTGATGAAGTCCCACCTTTACTTCAAACCACTCACTCTCTCCATTTCTAATCCTGACACATGCTCTACCACTCTCATAAAAACTCTTGACAGCTCCCAAAAGCTTTCCTCCTATCCCATAAATCTGCATAACCTCCCACAGTGCCTTTCTGTCTACCCTATCATAAGCCTTTTCCAGATCCATAAAAGCCCAAAAAACATCCTTCCCCTTTCCTATAGCTTTCTCACATATCTGTCTTACCACAAAGATCTGATCTACACAACCTCTACCTGTCCTAAATCCACACTGTTCCTCACCAATTACTCCTTCTGTTCCTCTCCTAATCCTCTCAATTAAGATCCTCCCATAAGCCTTCCCTACTACACTTAACAGGCTAATCCCTCTGAAACTACTACATTCACACTTGTCCCCCTTTCCCTTGTAAAGAGGAACTATACAGGCACTTCTCCAGTCCTCCGGTACTCTACCCTCTCTCCAGCAAACATTAAATAACCTCACCAACCAGTCCACCATCACTGAACCTCCCTTTTTCAGACAATCAGCTTGGCATCCATCCAGACCAGGTGCCTTACCTGCTTTCATCATCTTTACAGCTGCCTTCACCTCATCCTTCCTTATTTCTCCTCCATTCTCCTCACTCATCACTCTCATTTTCTTCGCATTTCCCACTGCAGCTATCTTTCCTTCCCTATCCTCCTTCACATTTAGCAACTCCCTAAAATATTCTGCCCATCTTCCCCTTACTGCCATCTCTTCCATTATCATCTCTCCATCTGTACCTTTTACCTTTTCTTCCCTACTTGATTCGCCTCCTCTTCCTCTCTTAATTTCTTTCCAAAACATCTTTTTATTACTTTCAAAATTTTCTGTCATACTCCTACCCCATTTCACATCTGCTCTCCTCTTTGCCTCCTTTACCTTTTGCTTTACTTCTCTTTTCTTTTCTTTGTACGTCTCATATGATTCCCCCGTCCTCTTTTGTAACCAATCTGTGAATGCTTGCTTCTTCTCTTCTACAACCTTCTTTGTTTCCTCATCCCACCATTCACTACCCTTTCTTCTATTTCCCCCTGTCCTTCTTGTTCCACACACCATCCTTGCACACTTTAAGACTCCCTCCTTGAACCATCCCCATTCCTCCTCCACACCCATCTCTGCTCTATCCTTTACTCCCTCCCACTCCTCCTTCAGCTTCTTTTCGTACTCCTTCTCCTTTTCCTTTTCATTCAAGGAGTTCACTCTAAGAACCTCCCTACCTTTTGTCCCTTTCCTCTTTCTCCATCTATCCTCCACTCTCAGCTTACCTTCCACCAAAAAATGATCTGATATTCCCCCACCCTCTCCCCTTAGCACATGTACATCCTTAACTCTTCCTATCATAATCCTATTTACCACTACATAATCCATTAGTGCTCTATCTACCACCCTTCCCTCCACCACCCTCTCCCATGTGTACTTATGCTTGACTTTCTTCCGAAACACTGTATTTGCTATCATCAACTCTCTTTCTAGACACATTTCCACCATCAACTCTCCACTACGATTCTTTCCTGGAACTCCACACTTCCCAACCACTCCATCGATTGGACCATTTCCCACCCTAGCATTAAGGTCTCCCAGTACTATTACATTGACATTTCTTCCCAAACCCTCTATGCACTCATTTAAATCTATCCAAAAGGCCTCCCTTTCTTCCACGCTCTTCTCACTGCCAGGCCCATATGCACTTACAAAGACCCACATCTCCTTTCCCAGTTTCACCTTCATCCACATTATCCTTGAGGAAACCTCCTTCCACTCCACTGTTTACCTATCTCCTCACTTACTAGAATAGCCACCCCTTCCCTCCCTCGCCCTCTCTTCACTCCTGATAACCTCCCACTTACACTCCCAAACTTACACTCACCCTTCCCTTTCAACTTAGTTTCACTCAAAGCCAACACATCCATCTTTCTTCTCACAAACATACTACCTATCTCTTCCCTTTTACTCTCATCTGTACCACATCCACGCACATTAAAAGACCCAAACCTTAGGGTGCTGGCCCGAGGCCCTCCAGCACCCCTTATGCCTTCACTTTTCTTTTTAGGAATATGCCCCGTGGGGCTACAGGGAGAAGGATGCCTAGTCCCTCTCCCCGTCCCTTTCTTCTCGCCTCTTACGATCCAAGTGGGAAACTTGGTAGCAGTATTCTTTTCCCCCACCACAGGGAATTCCCCCATCACAGAAAGAGAATACTCAGAGAAATGGTACAGGACAGCAACAAGGGGTTGGGGGACAGCATAACGGAGGGACAGTCATAGTATAAAAGTGTCATCATTTCTCTATGAACAGAATTTCTTCTATCATAGACAAAATGATGTGTGGCTCTGGTCCGTAGGGGCGCCCCATATAGACCCTAAAGTATCGACTGCATGCTACTTTGCCACAATAACAAGCAGCCAATACCCCAGACGGGAAAAAATATGCCTGATGGAAAAATTCTGAAAACATATTTGAAATCAGCAGCAGAAAAAATTCTATGAAGTCTCACCTCCTTTTGCTTGTGGGACAGGTATTTTAATCAATTTTGTTGACCAGTGTAATCTGCTTCTAACCTTGGGGACAATATAGCAATGAAGAGGTGAAGTTACTGAGGGAAATTTAAGAGAAGTAACAAAATGAGCTTGTTGGCCAAATGGGTTAGGGTGTTGTTACTTGCAGCAAAGGTCAAGGGGTTGGCAGTTCAAATCCTGCCCACAACAAAGTTGAACCAATGGGATGATTAATTAAATTCCATGCTACAAAGTCCTCTGTAAGGGGCAATGTCCTAGCCTTCTGATAACGAGTTTGTGACATTATACCATATCAGCAGCAGCAGCAGCGGCAAAATGAGAGATGGCAGATGTTAAAAAATTATTTCATTTTTAAGTGGAGATTATAAATTATTCTTCAGTCATAAAAGAATACTGCATGACTTTAGTCTGTAAGCATATTACTAAAGTCCCTAAAATATAAATTACATAAAATGTACAGTCAATAACCCCATACAAATTTGTGTGCCAAGCACTTTGTATAAAAAGCAATTTTTATGTCTTACTTCAGCTCCCAGTAGTAGGCATTACGCCTGTCAGTAGTCCCAGCATGTTTCTCCATCTGGCGCTATCATAGAAGGCCCCTTCCTTCCTCAGAGTTTCGATGTTGGGCAGGTCATGTCTACTGAGGGTTTCTTCAGCAGTTTCTTTCCATCTCTTCTTCCACCTGGTATTCACTCCCAGCATCCCCTTGCAACTCTTCTTTTGTTCCATTCTTTCTAATGTTCCAACCATCTTAGCCGAGTGGCACCCATTTTGCATAGTATGGATCAAGGTCTAAGTAAAAAGGTCTAACCGCTGGAGCAGTCCTGCGCAGCTTCTGACGTCGTTTGGATGCGTCCATTTTCTCTTTGTGATACACTGAAGAAAACTGTGAAACGCCAAGGAAGACAGGAACTATAATATTTTATATATTATATATATATATTATATATCATATATATTCATATATATAGACAGGAACTATAATATTTTATATATATTTATATATATATTTTATATAATATTTGTCAGAATATAACTAATTGAGTGGAGCGGTGCGAGCGAAGGCGACGTCATTTTCGAACGACGGACCAACTTCAACTGACAGCTATAGGACCCGCTAACCCCACTTTGAACAGCCAGGTGACGTTCACGGGCTCGCTGCGCCAACTCCCTCGAAATTCGGTCGGAAGTGGTTAGACCTTATATTCTTAGATCTTGGTATGGATCAGACACCGTCCTTTAAAATATAACCTGAATTAAATATATAGTCAATACAAAGCTTGATGTCAAGCACTTTAAATAATTTTTATTGCATATATTATTAGAATAAGAAAAAGGGTTATCAAAAGGCAATTCCAATAAACCATTCTGCATTTTTAAGCATATTAACTGTGATAACTCAACCATAAATTTGCAAATTTCCTATAGGAAATCCCTTGCTCCTTCCTATGTGTTTACCTAATTGTAGTAAACAAGAAAGCAATGCTCGTGAGAGTCATAAAATGATATAGAATGTGAGGTGAACTGAAGAGAAACCTTTTCGTTATTGTTCTAACTTATTCTTTGACATTCTGAAAAGTAGACAATGCAACATAAAATTCAGCAACATAAAACTTCTAATAAAGTTTAATAACATTAATATACTATATCCTCATCAGGTAACGCAATAAATAAAGTAATCAGAGAGATACTTCTAAATAAACTACCATAGAATTATCAGAAATAATTGTTATCTTGCTTAGTTCGCCAGTGAACGCCGACAAAATGTCGACAAATCTAATATGAAACGATCCTCCTGACAAACTACTCTCTAGTTTGAAATTACACACGAACAAACGATTATCACATTGCAATATGTCACATTCTTCCCCCACTAATCAAATTTCATAGTGCGGGTTTGGTTTGTACCGTCTTCCTTATCGGGAATGACTTCTACCGGGATGAGCGGCATTATGGTGTCCTGGTTCCTGTGAAGTGATCTCTGACTTAGGCAAGGCTGGGGTGAGGCTGGTGTCTGAAGCGAGGTCGGTGGCTGATGCGAAGCCGACATCTGAGGAATACATTGCTGAGATGGAAAGTCACAAACGTTTTCTACATTCGAGGCTCCCATGCCAGTAGAGTTGCTTGGTGCTGTCACTAGTAGGTACAGTAGACTCTCGACCATCTGGATACCCTATTCTGGCAAAATTTGGGGTAGCCGATAGTATATCGACTGGTTCAACAAGTGGATCCGATCTGGAGCGTACAAACTCACTGCCCCACCTTGTAACCAATATGGGAATGAGTATCCATTCCTTGATTGTCTTGGAAAACCGAACATCTTTTCATGAGGATTACAATTGATGGCGGTACACAACAGGGATCTGATTGCATGCAGAGTTGAGCCGAGCACCTTCTTCCAATGACGTTCGTCCAGGCCTTGAGAGCGCAAAGCAAGTTTTATAGTCCTCCAGATAGTACCATTTCCATGCTCGGACTGACCGTTCGCTGCCTTGAGGATGATATGGCGTGGAATGTGTTATCACTATTCCTTGTTGCTAGAGAAAGTTACGGAGTTCATTTAACATGAATTGGGCTCCATGATCAGCATGAAGTGAGTCCGGGTACCCAAATGTGAATAACAGGTCTTGGAGGCATTTGACAACAGTAGTAGCAGGCATATCTTCACAAGGGCACACGAATGGGAACCTAGATCATATATCCACTAATAGTAAGTACTTCTTGTTGTCTGTAGAGGGTTTTGGTACCATGGATAGACATTCCATCGGCTTGATTTTCATTTATTATTAGTTATGTGTCAATTTATTATTATTTACTATTTACCTGTTTGTTTATGATTTAATTACACCTATGTATTGACTTATTTTATTTATTATTATTTATATTATTATATTTTTATTTATTCATGTATTTGTCATGATTATATATTTTTTCGCATCCGACCTGGTTATGGATCAAAAGGTCTCCTGTCGGCATGCTCCGCCTTTGTAACTAGGCGTCCCGGAGATGGTTTGTAGAACTGTGGCTTCACTTCCGCACACACAAGACACTCGGCACACACTCTTTACATCTTCCATTGAGAAAGGAAGATTTTTCTGCCTGGCGAAGTGCATGAGACGAGTTATGCAAGGATGGCATAGGGCAATATGGGTATCTCTCAGTGACAGTTGTGAGGTGGCAGAGCACATTCTTGATAGGGGATCAGCAGACTGATCCTGAGTCCCTGATCTATACTTGATTTCATAGCTGTAATTAGACAATTCTAGTCACCATCGTAGGAGCTTATAATTTCTGATGCAATTACTAAGCCGTGCATTGAACATGTAGGTGGGAGCTATCTGGTCAGTAACCATTGTGAATGATCGGCCTAAGATAAACTGCCGCCATTTCCGCACCGACTCTATGATTGCCATTGCTTCCCTCTCTACAGTAGAGTAAGATCTCTCAGCCTGGGATAGAGTTTTTGAGAGGAAAGATACAGGCCTCCCTTTCTGTGAAAGTACTGCAGCCACTAAAGTCCCAGAAGCATCGGTTTCAATATAAAAAAAAAAGAGTCATCACAATGGGAGCTAGGCAAGCCTCACGAATTTCACTTTTCAGTTCAATGGATCGCTCAACAGCGCTAGTGGGAAGTGGAAATATTTTTACTTCTAGCAATGGAGCAATTCAAGATGAATAGTTCCTTACCCAAGGAGAGTAATAGGAGAATAGTCCAAGAACACGCTTTAGATATTTCAAACACTCTGGCATAACCTATGTTAAAAGTTATGGGTATTATATAAACGCTTAGAAAAGTACTTAACTGTTTATTGTTCTTCAAAGGCACAATGCACATGACACAACTAAGTTTATGTTCAGACAAAAATGTACACCTCAACCTCTCTACACTGTGGCTTCACCATGACTAACTTGCAGAAGCGTAATGTCTCCGTTAGCGCGGGAAATCTCTCAGGCCTAGCGACTGAACTTTGTTATACATGCAAATTAAGTACAGATTATACAATAAATCAAATGGCAAAATTCTTACTATATATTGCATTATACATTCAATCAAAAACAATACAAGATGCACAATAACAAATATTTATATTTCAACACAGGCATGGCTTTGAGTGGCGTCAGGCGCTCAGGATCAGGCCAAGATCATGGTTTTCAATCAGATATCCTAAGTAGTTGAGACTTTTTGAGTTATATACACATTTGGTAAAATTCATACGGATTCCCAAGTGTTTAGCAGTCTCCTGGAATGCTTTAAGGTTCTTATCATGCTCTTCTTGATCCATTCCTCCAATGACAATATCGTCAATGTATGCAAATCTTCCGTTAAGTTGTTGTTCTTGATGATGCTGTTCATGATGCGTTGAAAGACAGCAACTGAGTTGGTCAGACCAAAAGGGAGACGTGTGGATTCATACAGTTCCCCATCTGCTTCAAATCCAACGTAGCATGCTTCAGCCTACACGCGGGAAGTGAACTCTACTCACTTCCCGTAAGATACATACACACACCTCTCACGAACATAGCCACGACACACGGACAACCACCTACACTTTCTTTTTCTTCGACTAAAATTCGCTTCCTTTCTAACTTTCTCTTATACTACATCTCATTTCAGTTTACCTCCCGCTAAAGATCTTTCCGTTTTTCCACCTTTTTCTACTACTACGTCTCCTACCATTTTCTAAACTTTTGGTGATCCTAATCCCGGCGTCGGCGCCGCCGTCCAAGTTCCCAGTCCATTTCTCCCGAGCCACGACCACCAACAACCCCTAATCGCTCGCTAATTCGCCAGGTGGCAATAGCCCTCTTTTATACACTACCATCTTTTCATTTTCTTACAGACATTCTTCACCTCCCACAAAAACCGATGCCGCGGAAGCGGGTGGTCTTACCTAGCAAATCAGAATCAGTTCTCTCCCGGGCACGACATCTCCAAGTAGCAGTCCTCTCCAAGCAGCAGTTCTCTCCAGCAAGTCGCCTCGGGACCAGTTCCCTCCTGTGGCCCTTCGCTCTCAGCCCACTACACTTGAAGAGGCCCTCACTCCGGACCTTTCCTCTACGAGCCCTCGTTCGTGACCTCCGAGCCTACTATTCATTAAATCTTGTGTGCCTTAGTACCATTGTGAGTTTCATTTCCCTGGCTTGTCCGAACCTAACCACAACATTCATACACTCACCATATGTTAGAACAACCTTCTCCAACACCTCTCCATTTTTCCCATTTTTCTGCTTTCTACATGAATTTCAATTGAAATGAAGGGCAGCAAATAGTAGTTTGAAACTGGAAGATTAATAATGATAATTTTCAATCACCATGCATACATTTTACCATTCTCAACATAAATTCAGCTTCCTAGTGCCTGAATTACCTTAGTGAAATAACATCAAGAGATGTTTGAAGTTACACATGTACTTGTCTTCGTTTCATTACTCCATTAAAAAAAAAAAAAAATGCTGGGACTTGGGAGCAAAGAAGCACTCAACCTTGTGATACGATTCCAACGCTGATGATTGTTTCGTCGAATCACTGTTGCAATTTGTAGCGACACAATAAACAATTTTCGGACTAAATACTTGATAAAACCTTGCTAACTGGTCAAGTTGGCACCGCGGGACGGCATTTTATAATGCACGCACCAGGCATGCATCAGAATGTAAACAGCAAGCTTGACGTCACCACCTTACGAGAACAGCCGAAGGTCGGCGAAGGAAAAGTTCGTCTGCTACCGATATTTGGTAGGGCTTTTTATCACATTACGTAACGAATATGGTTTATTTTTGCATTATTTTATCAAAAAGTTACTAAACCATACATCTAGCAAATATTCACCACCTCTTTGAAAACCTCAGTTGACCTTTACACTTGACAGTTTATGGTGCTCAAGTTTTGGTCTCAATATCCTACGTGTTACGAACATTTTAGTAGTATTAGCAAATCTATAATAATGTTTATGTGTACTGATTGGTATTACTCATGACTGACTCTGGTCCCCTTACTCCCTACGTATGTTGTCTGTGTTATTTAGTGTAGAAAAACAGTTTAATGAAGACCACAATGGAAATAAGCTTACATTTTTTTGTGTGCTATCCCCGGCAATTGTAATTGTTATTTCGAACTATGTGTTCTTTTCATTATCTGCACTTCATGTATATTAATTCATTGCCAAATAAACTTATTATTATTACTTTTAATAAAACTGCTTAGTCGAGGTTAGACGCGCCTTCTCCCTGCTACACATTTTTCTAGAGAGTGATTTTATATTTCGGCTGTATGCATTGTCTCTTCAATGCCTAAGATTAAATATTAGATACTTAAATAGTATTAGGCTTAGGACAATTACAGATTCCCACATGTACCCACCGACAAAAGCGCTGTCGAAACTTTGTCCCGCGATGGGTCTGCTCATTCGATCCACTGACTGTGAACCACAAGTTTCATGACGCCCTCGGTGAGTCGACAGCGCTTTTGTTGATGATTGATGCCTTTGTAAATGCAAAATTTAGCCATTATATGAGTGCAAATGCATATGTTCATAATTTATTAGTACCGATACTTAATCTAATATATATTTAATTATTTTTAAGTGTAGGTTATGTTTATCATAGGGCCAATTATGATTATAAGATGCGATAAGTATATATGGTAGGCTAATAAATAGGGAGCAAGAGGAATTTGTTTTCATGGGTTTCTTCATATCATTTAACATTTTTCTCATTTAAGCCCAGTATGTAGTACAGGTTTTCCTAAAGTGGCATGGTCATTAAAATTGTAATGGTAATTATGTGTTATGTTCTCATTGCCAGTATGTATGCAGCATTTTTTTCCACAAATTATTTATCTGCAAAATGTCAGTAAAAAAAACGGAAGTGGAATGATTTATAAGTTAGTTTTTGTTTCACCTGTATGACGGAACGAGATGGGACTAAAAGAGCCCAGTGCATAATTTGCAATTTGGTAATGAGGAATGGAATTTTGAAGCCATCAGCACTGGGGGAACATCTCGGAAACAAGCACAGTAATCATATGGGCACATCGGTTGATGCTTTTAAGGTGAGAAAAATCGTAATGATCAGGAAGCAACGATTTTATCAAATGGGTTTGCTGCTCCTGGGAAAACGTTTCTGGAAGCTTCCTACAAAGTTTCGTACATGATTGCCAAAGAAGAGAAGCCCCATACGATCGGAGAGACCCTAGTGAAGCCCTTGTGTGTTGGAGGTGGCGAAAATCGTGATGGGAGAGGGTGCCGTGAAGCAAATTGAGTCAGGTGTCCTTATCCAACGACACTGTACGCCAGAGAATTAAAGTCATGAGTCATGACATAACCCAAGTCGTCGACGAGATGAAACAGTCCTGCAAAAATCAGCAAGCAAATTGAAGAACCAACTGATGTTTCAGAACACAGTGAATTGCTTGTATTTGTACGCTAAGTACATGAAAGGTGCATCAAGGATTTTTTTTTATTCTTTGAACGACTTGAAACAACAACCAAAACAGTTGACGTATTCAGACACCTTTCGCAGTGAGCGTTTTGATACCAGACACCGCCAGATTTTGTCATTCTTGCCGGAAAATAAATACTTTTTTGGGCAAGTATTATAAACTTACAGAGGTGTATCGTTGTACATTATTGTGTCTGAAATTTAAGTCAATTAATTTTATGATTGCAAACGGCATATAGCATTGTTTGAGCCTCTATTTATAATTACAGATGATATTCGGAAAACAGCCTATAATTGTATCAAGCCGAGCAATTTGTCATTTTCTACCGATTTCAATGGACTTCTACTGATATATACTTTCAATTTAATGCACATGGCAATAGGCAAATCTATGTAATGTATAGAAAATATAATTTTGCATCGAAGACCTAATTTTTCCGGTACGATTACTAAAGCCCCGTCCACACGTACCATGACGCATCAGCGACTTAATGCAGTAGTCGTGTTTAACTTAACACTAGCGACTGGACGGGCTGCATCACTGCGAATACCTTGCGCGAGCAACCAGATCTCAATCATCATTTGGCTTTCACGGGATGAGGATGTCTACCGACGCTCTACTCATTTAATCATTAAACCACCACAGCTTTGGAGTGTATATATTTTTCGTGCCAGCACCAGACTTCTTTGATGCATTGATGGCAGTCATTTCCCTGTGAAACTGTGTTTTCAGTGTATGAAGTTTTTTTGGTAATGTCTTCATTCCGCACATTATATTTTGTTAAAGAAAATAAGTCAGCTTTCGATGTTTGTACTTTTTATATTTCTTATCTTATATTCCAAATGGCTGGGTACTGCTTTAGTAGCTTAATGTAATGTAATACAATAGTCTTCGTCCACTCGAAAGGCTTTGTTGAAATTGCTTGTGCCATTGTATGAAACTAGAAGAGCGAAGCAGAGCGCGTGAGTCCTCTCCCTTCGACTGTTATTGACACACTGCGCAGCGATTAGAAATCGGTACGCAACATGATTGCTTTCATGATGCTGCGACGAATTGAAAGTCACGTTTTTCAACTCATCGATTCAATACATCGCGCATCAAATACTCGTACGTCCGCCACCACTGTTGTTATATTTTATCTCACTGATTATCTTCATATACAGGACGTGACAGTGATATCCATTATTTTTCAACACTCTCAGATAAAATACAAAACCGAAACCAACATCCTCTAATTTTTACTGCTTATACTTCAGTAAAAATAATTACCTATTTTTAGTTTTATCTTATAATTAAATTAACAAAGCCTTATCACACACCAGTAAGTAAAATCTATAACATTAAGAGTAATGTTTTTAATTCTAGATACACTTATGCAGCAATTTATGTCGTACTTTTTTTTAAATATCGGTTTCCAAATTAGTTAAGTCACCCCTTTGCCTCATGAAATCTGAGACAATTGAAAATTCTAGCGCTAATAGGAAACTACGAGCCTGACTGCGAAAGGTGCCATTATGGGATTTGATTGTGTCTATTTGTACGGATTAAGCTCCTGCCATGATTGTCAAAAAAATGTATTTGTTGCTTTGGTGAAGGAGAAAGCTCCACATGTGCTCACCACACTGTATTCTACATCGCCAAGCTCTGGCATCTAAAATATTGCCAAATAAATTTAATGAACTGATGGGAGTAATTTTGAATTTTGGAGTAACGTTAGCTAGCTTCCATTCTTTTGGGACATCTCCGGATATGATGGATTTTTTATTAATAATTTCTAATGGAACAACAATCTCATTTTTCATTTCCTTTAAAATTCTTGGATGCCAACCGTCAGGCCCTGGTGTTTTATTAACTTTGAGTTTCTCTATACATCTTTTATTTTTTTCTTTTGTTATAGTAACCGTAGTATGTTTGTAGTTCACTTTGGAACCCGTTTGGATGCAAAACCCTTTCCCGTTTGATATATAAAAACTGAGAGGCAGTGATGCAGCAATGGATTATTTCATTGACTTCCAAGAAGACAAAAAAAAAAAAAAAAAAAAAATCTGATTTTGAAAGGACTGGAATGGATGTCAAACAGTTTTTGTGGGAGCAAATCTCACCTTATCCAAACTTGGCAATGAGGAACGTTTTCGTTCCCTTCACAACTACCTATTTCTGTGAAACAGGATTTTCTGCATTATTAAATCTGAAATAAAAGTGGAGAAATCGTCTTGATCCACCATGGTCTCGGATCACGTGTTGGACTCGTGATCGACAGCTATTTCCCTCCCGGAAGAGAGCTCAGAGCTCATATATGACCGATCTATGGGTAATAATGTGACGTTACACGCACACATCCCCCCAACTCCGCCCACGAGAGTTGGAGTAATAACTCGCAGCGCAGCGATACTGAAATTATTTCAGCCCTGGGCGGGATTCGAACCCGGACAGCTGTAGTGGCAGCCGGGAACTCTACCAACTGCGCCACAAGATGTGTTGTACCCAATGGCATGCAAGTAATTTTATGACTAACTGTTCCCTGATTCCATGTTTTGATTGCACAAAAAACAACAACAAATATCTCATAAGATAAGCAAGTTTGTTATGTAGCTTGAGATATTGAAAAAGGACGTTTTCTTCTTTTATGTAATTATTGTAATTCTTATTATGAGCCAACTGTAGGAAATAAAGAACCTAATTTATAATCTGAAGCAGAAGGATGAAAGTTACATTGTAAAATGCTGGTACAGCTGTTTGTAGATTTGTCATTTCTCATGTTTTATTTTGCTTTTTGTAAATAAATATAATAAAAATTATAATTGCTTTTGATTTTCTTTTATTTTCTATACCTAGCCATCCATATCTAAAGTAAATTAAGGTATTGACATCTAGGGAAGTTATACGACTGTCAACTATTAGGACTTGTGATGATAATTACTTTGACAGTCAAGTTGACTCAAGTGAAGGGGGTATGGGACATATTGGGCAATCCATTGGGGTCTAGAATCATCAAAAGGTTAAGAAACGCTGCTCTAATATTTGTATTCATTGTCTGGGGAGTTAGACTATATTTTCAAGAAAATAAACAGCTAAACATCTCTACAGGAAGAATGTGTGACTCGGTCTGAAATGAATGCATAAAGGCAAATACCACACCATCACTGCCAATATTTGTTTGTTACCTCAATATTTTGCTACTAGATGGTGAGATATGCACGCTGGCAAGCAAAGTAGTACGAATTGCGACTTGGAATTTTATCGACATCATCGACAAAATTGGGTGTTTTTAAATATATCTTAATATTTCCACAACTCATTAATTTTCCACTTAACCCCGTGATTGGTGAATGTTCTCCATCACCCGATTTAAATCAATGACGGCAGCAAGAAAAATATAGCGTTGTTTAATCTTAGTTGGTTGACTAGTGAATGGAATTTCTTAGCGGGAATAGTGTCCAAAAAGAAAAAAAATATGTGAAACGACACAACTCCCGAATTAATTAATCAGGATAGATTAAATTTTTATTATATAGTGAGATAAGGTACGCCAGCAATATATTTAGCTGTCTTACGTATTCGAAGACTGCCAGTACATTAAGCTTTGACAAATAAAAACTGATGTTATACTCACAGGTACTCACAGATGAAGTTCTGGAAGAGGCTCACGCCTGTGACTCCAGCTCGATAACCTGATTGTCGTTATTCCCGGCATGTACGGTGGTGGTGGAGGTTATTTGTGCTCTATGGTTAAATTTCTGTTCTTGGCTTTTCCATGTTTTATCTAGTCTTGATTCAAATTGTAACACTGTGTCTGCAATGACCACCCACTCTAGCAAATCATTCCAAGTATTTACTACCCGATTTGAAAAGACACGTTTTCTTATATTTAGTCTTGCTCTCTTTAAAAAATATTCTTTGAATTTCCTCTTGTTATGTAGTCCTTCCTCATTTTAGAAATACCTCTTATACATTGTTTGTCATACTTCTGGGTAATAATCTTGTATGCTTCAATTTGATCACCTCTGGATCTTCTGGAGGCCAGCGTCGGTAGATCTGATTTCTTCAGCCTTTCTTCATAATCATATCCTTTCAGTTGTGGTATTCTTGTGGCTCTTCGTTGAACATTTTCAATAGCCTCGATGTCTTTAACTAGATGACGACACCAGATCTGATTAGCATATTCTAAATGAGGCCTTGCTAGTGCAGAGTACAATGTTTTCAGGATGAATATATCAAGGTGGATAAAGTTTCTCCTAAAAATGCCAAGAATGTTGTTAGCTTATTGATTTTCTCGGCTACATGCTCAGTGAATGTCAGATGGTCATCAATGACGACTCCAATGTCCTTTTCATTTATAGTGTTGGTTATGCTGCCATACATCTTGTACTCTTGTTCTTTAACATCAGATCTACCTATTCTCGTATGTTTATTTTCATCTGGATGGAAGTTGAGCATCTGTCTCTCTGACCATTTTCTCAGTTCATCTATGTTTTCCTGAAGCTTGTTACAATCCTCTTCATTTGTAATTGTTCTGAAAATCTTGATATCATCTGCATAAAGATATACCTCGCTTCCATGTTTAACTGCATCCGGAAGATCATTGATGAAAATGACAAATAACAGAGGCCCCAGCAGTGATCCCTGAGGCACCACTGGTGACCTCCCTCCAGTCAGAGGCTTCACCATTAACCATTCCTTGTTGCTTTCTGCCAGAATTTTTTTTTTTTATTCCACTGGCGCAGATTACCGTCTATTTCATAACTTTTTATCTTAGCCAGTAGTCTTTTGTGGGGGACTCGGTCAAATGCTCTCATGAAATCACAATAAACATCCATGGCTTCA
Source organism: Oratosquilla oratoria (assembly GCF_046742065.1). NCBI lineage: Eukaryota > Metazoa > Arthropoda > Malacostraca > Stomatopoda > Squillidae > Oratosquilla > Oratosquilla oratoria. The sequence goes on from NC_134784.1 coordinate 34,797,817, forward strand.
CCCTCGTCAATGACCTCCATCCAATTTTCCAAGACTTGTATCAGTTGAAGCACTGTTGATCTACCAGATATGAACCTAATTTGTTTATCACTAAATAAGTTTTGCGTTTTCATGTGGTGGATTATTACTTCTCTCAGGACTGATTCCATTAATTTACTGAAAACACTAGTTAGGATTACAGGTCTATAGTTACCAGGGTCACTCTTACATCCCTTCTTAAATCTTTGTGTTATTTGTGCTATCTTCCAATCCTCCGGGACTACTCCTTTTTAGTGAGCTATTGGATATTATTTTCAATGGTACTAATAGTTCTTCCATCAGATTTTTAACAATTCTTGGGTGAATACTATCTGGACCCGGAGATTTATTTCTTTTAAGTTTTTGCAGGACCTTTCTGATAATTTTATAGTTTATCTCTATGTGGTTGTGGTGACGTGGCGTTGGTCAAAACCAGACTGGCTGTCACACAACTTGAACTTGAACTTGAAAATTTGGCAATATGATTCCCACGGGCTTTTTATGGCTAGCCCGTTTGTAGGGTGATTCAGTGTATGAGTGTGTGTGGTTTGCCACACCCACTCATACAATCACGAGATGTGCATACATATGTGATATATGCATGCACATCCCGGTAAATGCACCCTTTCTAACATTAACAGTGCATGAATGCAATAGTAATAATGAGCATATGAGAAAATATATTAAAGGGGGAGCTGACACTCCACCAGCCGACGCAATTCAAATTGGCTAAGGTGGCTGCATAGGCGGCGCACAAGACCCTCAGATGTTGTCGGGGGCCCTTGAGGGTGCTTAAGGGTGGCTTCTGGGTGGCGACAATGGTGGCATCTTCTCTCTTCTGGTGTGGAAATTCTCTTGATTTGCCAGAAACAACGGTCCTCCATCCGCAGACGGAAGAGCAGGGTTTCCACTTTTCTAGGTGTGGAGCGAGGAAGTACAAGGGGCTCGTAGTTGGTGACTGCCCTGTACCACCTCGTCCTTTCTGATACCTCTGCCTCCAGTCTGTGCTGAAGGAACCGTTGTACCTGGTTAAGAGCCCTGGTGCGTAGGCGCAACTGATTTCTGCTGAGAGGGACGACAACATCGACTTCGGGTCTTTGGCGCGCCGCTTCTGCTGCCGCATCGGCTAGCTCATTGCTTGGACGCCCACATGGCTTGGCACCCAGTTGAGCGTAACACTCCTGCCTTGCTGGTGTAGCTTCAGCAGGAGTGCTAGGATGGAGGTCAGTAGGCGTACATTGTCGCTGGGCTGTGTTGTTTCTAAGCTGCCTAGCAGAGACTGTGAGTCCGTGTGGACCACCACAGGACCAGTTCGAGATATTAGAGCATGCTCTAACGCTCCTTGGACTGCTATGGCCTCAGCTTGGAGAGTGGACGCATGATCAGATACTCTCCTGCCAAAGGTCAGACCATCCGTCACGAAGGCAGCCCCCGCACTACGAGGCCTGTTGGGGTCCACGGAGCCATCCGTATAATAGACCGCCATTCCAGGTCTCGACAGTGTGCGGATGCCCTGTAGGGCCTGCGCTCGTACTCTTTCCTGGTCACATAACTTCTTCTTACTGGGAAGCTTTGTGACAACGAAGGTTGCAGGTATCGACAGCCATGGAGGTGGGGACTTGAACTCTGGGTGAGGAGAGTCCCTACCCTTTTCAAGGAGAGCACTGATGAGTTTGAAGGAGTCCAGGAGTCTAGCCGCTTGAGATAGCCAGGTACCGCAGTGGATAAGATTATCCACCCGTCCCAGAGCTATCTCAAGGCTCTGACTCAGCTCAGTTATTCTGGGGCTCTGGACTATCTTGGCAAGAAAGTCAATCCCCAGCCTTCTGACCCGTGATGCTAATGAATGCAATGAAGCCTCCATCAAGCGTGGTAGAGGGGGAGGGAGTCCTCTCCTTTCGCCTGGATTTCTTGTTAGCGTTTCTCTTTGCTTTCAAGAGGTTGAACACATTTGTGACAACCTTATTCACAATGTCTAATGTCTTCTCTGAATCACTTTCCCCTTGAGTACTAATGATTCCAGCGACGACACCAGACACAATCAGTTTGATGACATCAGACGGATATTGAGGGGGAGGGGGGCTGCCGTTCCTGTGCTCGTGGGGTTGGTGCCGGGGGCGTGGGCGTAGACTTGAGGGTGTTTTTTTTTGGGGGGGTGGGGGTGGGAGCTGGCTGTGTAGGAGTGGGGGTTTGCTTAGGAGCTGTGTTCTCAAGTGCGGGAAAGTACTCCTGATTGTTCGAATTAGGAGCCCTAGGTGCAGGTGACTGTGTTACAGCAGGAGAGTGCTTCCTGCTGCCCCATACATATGTACCGAGGGGGGGGGGGAGGTATGACGTCCTGTTGCTTCTCTGTCCTCTCCCGACAGACAATAGCCTGAGCTTTATGTACTGAACAAGATGTCTTCCAGGCGTGGTGGTTATTGCCACAATTGGGGCACTTGGCAACAGCCTCAGTGCCAGCCTTGAACTTGTTAAGACAAGTCTCGGTGGCATGAGGTATGCTGCAAATGCCGCATTTAGGTTGTTTGGCTGTGCACCGCGTCTGGTGATGACCATAGCGTTGACACTTGAAACATCTTATGTGCCTTAGTTTCATTTCCCTGGCTTGTCCGGCCGAACCTAACCACAACATAGTCTAGCCTGGATGTAGTCCGAGGATAAATCTTTGGTAATTTATCGTTTGGTTCCTTAACAAAAAATGATGAAAAAATTATTTGCAAGAACCATTGCCTTTTCACTGTCATTTGATGTTTTTACTTGATTTTTGTCATCCATGTGAAGACATGCTATCCTTTATTTTTTTTTATTATGATACATACTTTCCACTTCGTAATCATTGATCGAAATTTTATCCATTTCTAAGATACACCGAAGTTCAATGTACGACGATATCAATATTTTCAAATTACTGTTTAAAAATAATCGTTTTCTTACGTGCACATACGTTTTCTATGGAAGAAACACGATCCCCATCCCCACAGTTAGCGCTGTATAATAAGACCAAATCCATAGCACGTAGGAGGTTGGTCAGATTACGAGTTGCCTTACACGCGAAATATTATTCTCAAAATATTCACAACACAACACTAAGTATGTTGTGCAGCAGCTATTAGATCCTACATATGAAGAGAGGAGTAATCAAATGACGCAAGATGCAGAAAGCCAAGTTCTTGTCTTGTCAATTCTAGAAGAATTGTGGAATAGGAATGTCAGTATCAGAATGTATAAAAAAACAGAATTAAATATTATATAACATTGTATTAGATCGAACGATCAGTGGTCATTACTCAAGGTCATGCATGCATTCTCCCAAAAATCAACGTTACAAAGAATGTTACACAATTAAATTTCCAAAATCAATGAACAACTGAGAATGACACGAAAAATTGCACGAACTCGAAGATTATATTGTACATGAGTTCATAACAAAGTGTCATGAAACGATGGCATTCAAACTGTAACAGTCTCAAGAATAAAGACCTTTGGATGTGATACAACGATTGACAATGAAGTTTGTAAAATATAGATTGATACAGTCTGCAGACGAGTACTCAAAAACTTCGAGCGAACTTTAATATAATTGGCCTCCAAATATATTCTTATTTTGTGGATATATGCAGGGAATTCCGTAGCTTTATATTTATTCACGAATACAAGTTAAAGCATACTATATAATTTGACCATAGGAAGAAAAATAGTATTATACAACTTTTTGAATTATTTATATGATAACTATACAGAGTACGTCCATATAAACATGCACATGACAATGCTTTTTGTAGATACCAGTCCCATGAAGGTCGGGTACACAAAAAGTCTTCTGAATATAATAATAAATCGTGATTAATAAGAGCTGAACTAGCGAAAACCAGATGGAATACTTCAAAAAATTTAATCCTGCAAGCAAGGAACTGTACACAGCATAATCCATGAGCTCTAAATATGTGTGTGTGTCTAAAATGTGCGTATTGGGGCTAATATAGAGGTAAACACTAATAACCTAAACGTAGAAATGTCAAGTGAAAGTAAAATGAAACAAGCGGCTTCCATGTTGTCATAACTAGTTTCACTGAAGTCCACTAGAGCGCAGTGGTGTAGTATTCACAGACGGACCTACCAGGTAGTACAGGAAGTATAACCACTGATCGGCGCAGCACTTGAATTAATGTAAGTATAAAATAATATTGTTAAATGATGCTTAGAGTTTCGTTAGTGATATAAACGCAATGCTTTTTCCACTCTGAGCCAGCTGCTGTCAAGGACTACCTAATGTGGCAATTGTTTACTTTCCCTCGCCACCACG
>NC_134784.1:34807137-34854637 GCF_046742065.1 Oratosquilla oratoria
AGGACAAAATGGGAAATCTCTCTTTACAACTGGGGAGTGAACTAAGATGAGGAAGAAGCAGAAACAGGACTGGTTTAACAAAAAGTGTGAGATAGCAAAAAAGGTCGGGCATGGCTTGGGGAAAATGGAGGAAGAGAAGCTTACAAATTAAGAATGACCAAACAAGAATTTGTAGGGAGGAAGAATTTTTTTTTTTCACAGATGTGTAGTAGATGGATATAAAAATGCATCGAAACTGTTTTACAGGTTTATAAATGGCAAATTAAGACACAAGGAAGTAATCGCCAAGTTAATAGTGGGTGGTCAGATCTTTGAAGAAGCTTCAGCTCAGACAGATGTAATGAATGAGAGTTTTCAGTCAGTCTTTGCAAGAGAGAGCACTATTTTGGAGGAAAGTAAGGGGAGCAAAAAGCCAGGTTTAGAAGCTGTAAATGTGGAAGTGAGGGAAATGGGACCTGACGGGATCTCAAACTGGATACTTAAAGAATATAAGGAACAAGTATGCAGACAGAATTCAGTCTTATAAATGTTCATTGAAAGGAGACATTGTGCTGTTTAATTGGAAAATGGCAAATGTGGTGCCAATTCACAAAAGTGGAAATAAGTAAACACAAATGAATTATAGGGTGGTATCACTGACCAGCACATTAATTAAATTATGTGAAAGATTGATTGATCAAATATCTTGAAAAAATGAACATTCTACCAGTATGGCTTCAGAACTGGAAGGTTGTGTGTGTTGACCCTTTTAAGCTTTTAATTGAGTGTGATTTATGGGATGCAAGAAAGAGAGGGATGGGTGGACTGTATGTACCTTGACCTAGAGATTCATTTAATAAAGTATCTCACAGTCAACTTTGTGGAAATTGGAGCATATTGGAGAACTGAGAGACAAACTACTATAAAGGATGAAAGATTTTTTGAAGGAAAGATACATGAGGACAGTAATAAAGGATAAGATGTCGATGGAGAGCAGTAACGAGTGGAGTACCACAAGGTTCAGTGCTTGCAGCAATAATGTTTCTTGTCATGTCAATGACATGATGGAAAGAATAACAAGCTATGCCAACATGTGTGCAGATGATACAAAAATCATGAGAAGAGTGAAAAATGAGGAGGAGTAGACTAATGCAAAACGATCTAGACACTATTTTTGCATGGAGCCTAGAGTGGGAAATGAAGTTCAATTCCAAAAAAATGCAAGGTACTGGAAATTGGCAGTAGTGGCAAAAGCCCATTTTTAAACTACTCCTTGGGAAGTGAACCCATTACAAAAGCAAAAGATGAGGAAGATTTGGGAGTGTTGATAAAAGACAACCAGATACATGACAGACATACCAGCAAGATTGTGGGAGAGGCATATGGACTACTACAGAAGATTAAAGTGGTGTTTGACTATATGGATGAAGAGATCATGAAAAAACTTTTGAAACTATTATCTGTCTAAGACTGGAATATGCATTAGTAGTATGGTCCCTACACAGTGAAGGATATAAGCAAGATTGAGAGAATACAAAGTGTGGCAACCAAATTGGTCTCCAGCCTGGCAGATAAACCATATGAGGAAAGATTTAAAGCACTAGGTCTGCCAATTTTGAAAGATCTAAGAGAAAGAGGTGATATAATTACAGTATTCAGTTCACTAAAAGAGATAGCATTGACAGAAAAGATCTCCACATTAAAGATGGGAGGGCAATAAGAGGTCATGGTAGCAAATTAAGAAAAAAACACCATGTCTAAAGGATGTGAAGAAATACAGTTTTCCGTATAGATGCATTAAACCCAGGGATAGCTTAGGAAGTGAATTAGCCCAAGCTCAAACAATACACAAGTTCAAATCTAAATATGATAAATAGCAATCAAGGATATAGATTAATTTGGAACCATATGTGAATTGGAGGCTAGGTAGGACAAACAGTTACTTAGAGAAGAGATGGGACCCAGTGAGCATTGCTCTTTTTCCTGTATGCTATAAATAGGTTAATACAGCTTGGGCTGTATCATCTTGCTTATTTGGAGAAGTTACACATCTATATGGAAAACTGTGTATGTATATATATATATATATATAATATTGAATCAGAGTTGATAAATTTGAGGAAATTTGGCGAAGGGAAACTCAGAATGACGGTGGTGGTATTTTGTTCCCTTACGTTTCAGCTGTGTGCCTTCCTCAGAGAGAATGACAAATGTACATACATCTCACTTTATATACAATAGCTCCAGGGATTCTGTCTTGCTGGTTGTCATAGGGGATTATTGCTCATCGTGGGATTATGTCCTCCTGTGGGATCGTGTCTTGTTGATTTTGTTTCTGCTATTATAATTTTTCCGGTTGTTCTAGCCAGGTTGACAAATCCTTCCTTATGATTGTTGGTGTCTTCTGTACAGATGTGCGCTGCTTCTACTGTTTTTCGTGTTTTCTTATCGAGTCCTTTATTGATAATTTCAGTGTTTTGCCAGTCTTGGAGGTGTCAGTGTTTATCTATGTGCACAACCAATGAGTTGTGAGATCTGTGGTGTTTGATGTCATTTTTGTGTTCTTGAATGCGTTTTTCCATGCCGCGTGATGTCTCACATCTATACAGAAGACACCACAATCACAGGGAAGGATTTGTCAACCTGGCTAGAACAACCTGAAGAATTATAATAGCAGAAACAAAATCAACAAGACTTGATCCCACAGGAAGACATAATTCCACGAACAGCAATAATCCCCCATGACAACCAGCGAGACAGAATCCCCGGGGGTCTTGTATATAAGGCAAGATGTATGTACGTTTGTCACTCTCTGAGGAAGGCATACAGCCGAAACGTAAGGGAATAAAGTACCCCCGCCATTCATTCTGAGTTTCCCTATGCCAAATTTACTCCAGTGTGTATGTATGTATGTATGTATATTATATAATCACACACATACACTTCTTACCAGTTTGTTCCTGTGACCTTGATATCATACTTTCTGAATTTGTCCACCCCCTTAGTGATCTGACCAACTGAATTTCCTATTTCTTATTTTTTAGAAAGACTGAAATATTACTTCTAGTCTCAATTCATATAGTTTATATACAAGGCTGGGAAACATTTTGGTTGCTGCACTTTTATTATCTCTATCGTGATTATATCTTTCACTTTGTGTGAAGACCATGCTGTTTATTTCAATCTAGGACTGATTAAACTTTTATGATTTTTCGTGACTTCTTCATCCATGTCTTGTCTTGTTCATGAGTATTCCATTTGTCTCGTCCACAATAATGCTGATGTTTGTTGAGTGTATGCATTTACCAAATTGTAGTATATATACAGGAAAGGAGCCATGCTCATTAATTCCTGTCTCCTATCCTCTAATTTTCTAACATAGACTCAAATTCATGTATCGTTCCAGCTTAATCTATACATTTGACTTTCAATTATCATATATTTGAACTGTATTGTTTGTGCTTGGGCTATATCGCCTTCTAAGCTATTCCACATGTTTATTCATCTGTATGTAAAACTATTTCTTTACATCCTTTCAGCATGTGAGACCACTTTCTTAAAGACTTCCCATCATTAATCAGGAGAACTCTTCTATCAATGCAATCTATCCCATTTAGTGACCTGAACACTAATCATGTTGCCTCTTCCTTTTTGATCTTTCAAAGTTGATAGACTCGGTACTTTTATTCTATGTCATATGGTTTATATGCCAGGCTGGGGACCAATTTGGTTGCTGCCCTTTGTATTCTCTCAATCTTGCTTATATACTTCACTCTGTGTGGGGACCATATTACTGATGCATATTCCAGTCTTGGATGTATCAAGGTTTTGATGAGTTTTTTCATCATCTCTTTATCCATATGTATTTACCTAGTTGTATTTTACGGGAAGGGGAGCTATGCTCGTGTTGTTGCATCTTCATATCTCGTTTTATCTAGACTGTTTTTAAACCCGTGTATCGTTTTTGAACACATCACGTTTTCATTTAACTTGTTCCAAATGTCTATTATCCTGTGGGGAAAGGTGTTTTTCAGGTCTCTTCTGTAATTGTCTTTCTTGATTTTCTTTCCATGTCCTCTTGTATCTCTACCATCCCATTTTGATCCTCTCTGTCAATAATTTTTATGCCTTTCATGATTCTATAAATAGTTATCAAGTCTCCTCGCTCTCTTCTTTGCTCCAATGTCTGTAGTTCAAGTCTTGCCAGCCTCTCCTCATATGATAGTTCTGAGAGTGTTGGTGCCAATTTCGTAATTGTTCTTTGTATTCTTTCAAGTTCTGTTATACATTTTTTGTACTTGGTGACCACGTTGTCGCTGCATACTCCAATCTTGGTCTTTTCAAAGTGACTAGTATTTTCTTCACCATTCCTTTGTCCTGGTTTGTAAATGCCACTTTAATTGTTCTTATTGAATTATAAGTTTCTCCAAAAATTTTGTTTATATTTTTCTCAGGGGACATATTATTCATAATAATGATTCCTAGGTCCTTCTCTTTTTCCACTTCTTTAATTTCTTCCTCTCCCAATATATAAGAACCCAATATTCTTTTTTTGCTTCTTCCAAATTCCATTATACTACACTTAATGTTGAATTCCATCGCCCACTTCCTACTCCATTCCCATACTTTATTGAGATCACTCTGCAGTGACTCTCAGTCTTTATTGGTGCTCACTTTTTCAACATTTTTGTATTGTCTGCAAAGAAGCTCATATAACTTTCAATTCCTTCACCCATATCATTAATATATATGTAGAAAACATTACTGGGGCCAAAAGTGTTCCTTGTGGAACTCCACTAATCACCTCATCCCAATCAGAATGTTTGTCTGTAATCACCACTCTCATTTTTCTTTCATGCAAGAAGTCTTCCATCCACTCGAGTAGTTTGCCCTGTATTCCTCCTTCAGTTTCTAATTTCTTTAGCAATTTCTTATATGGCACCTTATCAAAAGTTTATTTCAGGTCTAGAAATGCACAATCAGCCCATCCATCTCTTGTATTATATCTATTAGTCTTGAATAGAAACACATCAAGTTTGTGACAAATGATCTTCCTTGCCTAAATCCAAACTACCTCTGATTTAGTTCATTGTTTTTTCCCAAATGCTTTACTCATCTAATTTTGATAATTCTTTCACAAATTTTAGTTACCATGCTTGTAAGAGAGACCGGTCTATAGTTTGTAGGATCTTCTTTGTTTCCCCCCCTTATATATTGGTACTATATTTGCTCTTTTCCTATCTTCAGGAACTTTTCCTTCCTTCAATGAACTGCTTATTAGACTATGTATTTTATTAGTTAGTTTGTTCCTGCATTCTCTCAAAATCCAGTTTGCCATTTCATCTGGACCATGCGATTTTCTAACATCGAGATCACTCAAGTGATTCATTATTTCATTCTTTGTTATCTCTTTCATAGGGGGACTTTCCCCTCCCACTTGACATCTCAAGTTGTATGTTCTCTCATAAACACTGATTTAAATTGCTTGTTCATAATTTCTGCCATTTCTATTTCCTCTGTGTATTCTATTCCTCCTTGTTGTAGTTTCATTAATTCTAGTTTGTTTTTAAGTTGTTTACAAATCTATAAAAAAAAATTTGGTAGATCTTTACATTTTTCTAGGATATCCTTTTCATATTTTCTCTTTTCTTCTCTGTGCACTTGTACATATTCATTTCTATAACCAGTATATATTTTCCATTTTTTGTTTTTTTTTTATCTTTCCCCCATTTTATCCAAGCTTTATCCCGTTTGTCTTTTAACTCGCTACATCTTTTGTTGTACCAACATTTTACATATACAGTACTTTTTCTTGTTTTTGTCGTGGAACATTTTTCCACTCCTTATAAATTTTTGTCAAGATTTTCTATTTCTCCACTACTGTTGTTTCCTCTTTGTATATCCTTTCCCAATCTGCTTTTTTGAAAAAATCCTCATTTTATCAATTTTTTTTTTCCATACATCATTCTTCCCTTTCTATAATGTTAATTTTTTCCCATATATTTCTCTTTATTTAGTTCCAGTTCAACTAATATGTGATCAATTTTACATATTGGCATCTTATATTCAATCTTGTCTACTATTTCAGGTTCTGATGTGATTATTAGGTCTAGTCTCGATGGCTCTTCCTCATTTCTATACCTAGTATTCTCTTGTATCCACTGTGTCATTGTATGTTCTATAATCATATCAAGTACAGGAGTCCCTCAAATAACGCGGGGGTTAGGTTCCTGAAATTACCGCGTATGACCAAATCCGCGTATGCTGACTTTCCATATTATATACTGAGAACCGTATGTATGTGTATGTGTACGTGTGTGTGTGTGCGCGCGTGTATGTATGTGGCGTATATATGTGTTTGTGCGTATATACATGTGTATGTGGCGTATATGCATATGTGTATGTGGCGTATATACATGTGTGTGTATGTGGCGTATACACATTGTGTGTGTATGTGGCGTATACACATTGTGTGTGTGTATGGCGTATGTATATGTGTGTGTATGTGGCGTATGTATGTGTGTGTGTGCGTGCGTGTATGCGTCTGTGTTAACATGTACAAGTAAGCATGTATGTGCGTGTGTCTGTGTTCGTATTTGTGTGTACATGCACGCGCATTCACAACATACACTGGTTGTCTAACACGTGTCTACGTGTGCGTGTCTACACGTGTGTAAGCGTGTATATGTCTGTTTTTGATCTCCCAAACCACCACCGCCAGTAACAAGAACCTCATAAGAGAAATTAAGATACGACAAGCGCAGTCATTATCAGACTTATTAGTTGTGTTCCAAACGAAAGAAACATTACACTTCAACAGGTTAGGGCGGTAAAATTGTTTGCGATGTTGCCATGTGTGTGCGTATGCGTGCCCGAATTGGCGCAAATTTTAAAACGGTTTTCTACATTTGAGATGGTTTTGAAATAAAATCCGCGTATGATTGAATCCGTGTTATTCGAATCCGCGTTGTTTGAGAGACACCTGTAGTACATTTCCCCACAGGTCGTCTCCACCCTTCACTGTCATCTCTTCCCAGCAGATTTCTTTACAATTAAAGTCACCCATTATAACTATTCTCCTTCCATCTTCCATAATCTCATTTAGTGTTATCCTTGTGTCTTTTAACATATTTTTGTGTTCTCTTCCCATGAAGCTGTTTTAGGAGGCACATAATTTTCCACAAACTTCCTGGTCTTCTTGTCCCTGGCCTCTATTTCCATCATAATCATCTCCACTCTATTCTTTCCATATGTAACATTCCTTACATTTATAACCTTCTTAATCAGGAACATAACTCCACCCCCTTGTTTTACTTTTCTGTTTCTAATCCAATAATTATATACACCATGTCCTACTCTGTTGGGTGGTAATGGACCTTTCAATTTTGTCTCTACAATTCCTATTATGTCTGGTTCTTTTTCTTTCAGGTAATCATTCAGTTCATTTGAGCCTGTTATTAATCCATCTATATTTGTGAAAGACACTTAATTTTCTGTTACCTCCATTCAGTTTTCTGTTTCCCTTCCATTTTTCTCTCCTATGAACCATTTCCTCACTATCATATCCACTACTCTCCAATAGAATTTCTCTTTTTCTGACTGTTCTGTTCTTGTTTTTTTCCCTTAGCTTCTATTCTTTTTTCTTCCACTCTTTCCTCTTTATTGATCTCTCTTTTTATCCATATATGTTTGTACAGATCACTTTCTGCCATTTCCCTGTTTTTGATAAGACATTCTCTGCAGTCATTTGTGACCTGAATTTAGCCTTAATTGGTCTGGTCTTGTCTATACTGTATTTCCCTAGTCTATACTGTATTTCCCTAGTCTATATATTTCTTCAGTTTCTTTCCCTATTTCTTGTTCATCTTCTTGAACTATTTTTAATACCCTTGTTTACTTTTTCTTTCTCATCTCTTACTCTTGTAGTCCTATTTGGATTATGCTTCTCTTCCATTCCTAATATAATTATACATTTCTTTTTATCTGCTAAGCCTCTTACTATATTTTCCTTCTCTCTCGTCACTTTAATTTCTGTGTCCTTAGTTTATTCCTTCATCTGTTGTTTCTTTATATCCTCCTGAACTTTTCTCCAACTCTTTTACCTCTTTTGCCATGGACCTTATTCTCTTTATTATTCCTCTTAATTCCTCATTCTCATCCTTTCCTTCTCTCAACTGTCTTTATAATTCTACTATTTCTTCATTTAAATTTTGGTTCTCTTTAGTTCTTCCAGTTTATCAACTCTGTGTAATTAGCATGAGTTGGCTGAATCTAACCTCCCATGATTCGTTCATTTTTGTTAGTTTTCCTCTAGACTTGCTAATTGAGGGAGGTTGTCATCTCCTTAATTAAAATCCATATAAATAATTATCTCCATTTTCTATTGAGTTGCTCTTATCTATATTTCTACTTTTGATCCCTTTGCTGACTTCTTCAACTTCACTTGTATCTGTGCACCTTTTGCTTACCCCCTTCTGACTTCCGTGGCCTGTTCCTCCCCTTCCTCATTTTCTTCCATTTTTCTCAATAATTGCTCCTCTTCTCCTTTTTCTTCACCTGCTCACTACACCATGAGCTTTCCCCTTCCCTACTAATACAACACAGGTACTCCCTTGTTGCTGAAATCCATGAAAATTGCATTTTATCTAGAGTTCCCATCTCTGTCTGCCCAACGTGTGTGTGTGTGTGTGTGTGTGTGTGTGTGTGTGTGTGTGTGTGTATTTACCTAGGTGTGTTTTATGGGAAGGGGAGCTATGCTTATGATGTCCCGTCTTGTCTCATTTTATCTAGACTGTTTACAATTCGTGTATCGTTATTGTACAAATCACATTTTCATCTTGTTCCAAATGCCTATTATCCTGTGGGGAAAGCTGTTCTTTTTCAGGTTGCTTCTATAATAGTCTTTTTTTATTTTCTTTCTATGCCCTCTTGTATCTCTACTATCCCATTTTATTAGATCATCTCCATCAATAATTTCTATGCCTTTCATGATTCTATTAATAGTTATCAAGTCTCGTCTCTCTCTTTTTTGCTCTAATGTCTGTAGCTCATGTTTTGCCAGTCTCTCCTCATATGATAGTTCTGAGAGCATTGGTGCCAATTTCGTAATTGCTCTTTGTATTCTTTCAATTTTTTTTATACATTTTTTTTTGTACTTAGTGACCATGTCGCTGCATACTCCCAATCTTGGTCTTATCAAAGTGACTAGTATTTTCTTCACCATTTCTTTGTCCAGGTATGTAAATGCCACTTTGATTGTTCTTATTAAATTGTAAGTTTCTCCAAAAATTTTGTTTATATGTTTCTCAGGGGACATTATTCATAATAATGACTCCCAAGTCCTTCTCATTTTCCACTGTTTTTATTTCTTCCTCTCCCAATTTATATGATTGCACTATTCCTTTTTTGCCTCTTCCAAGTCCCATTATATTACACTTCTTGATATTGAATTCCATCTCCCACTTCCTATTCCATTCCCATACTTTATTGAGATTGCTCTGCAGCGACTCAATCTTCTACAATATTCACTTTTTTTCAGGAGTTTTGCATCGTCCGCAAAGAAGTTCATATAACTTTCAATTCCTTTATCCATATCATTAATATATATATATAGCAAGCATTATTGGGGCCAAAAGTGTTCCTTGTGGAACTCCACTAATCACCTCATCCCAATCAGAATGTTTGTCTGTAATCACCACTCATTTTTCTTTCATGCAAGAAGTCTTCCATCCACTCGAGTAGTTTGCCCTGTATTCCTCTTGTAGTTTCTAATTTCTTATGTGGCACCTTATCAAAAGTTTTTTTCAGGTCTAGAAATGCACAATCAGACCATCCATCTCTTGTATTACATCTATTAGTCTTGAATAGAAAAACATCAAGTTTGTGACAAATGATCTTCCTTGTCTAAATCCAAATTGCCTTGGATTTAGTACATTGTTTTCTCCCAAATGCCTTACCCATCTATTTTTGATAATTCTTTCACAAATTTTAGTTACCATACTTGTAAGAGAGACCAGTCTATAGTTAGTAGGCTCTTCCTTGTTTCCCCTTCATATAATGGTACTATATTTGCTCTTTTCCAATCTTCTGGAACTTTTCCTTCTTTCAATGAACTGCTTATTAGACTATGTATTTTGTCTGTTAGTTCATTACTGCATTCTGCCAAAATCCAGTTTGCCATTTCATCTGGACCATGCAATTTTCTAACATCGAGATTACTCAAGTGATTCATTATTTCTTTCCTTGTTACTTTCATCCCTTTCATAGGGGGGACTTTCTCCTCCCACTTGACATCTCTAAGTTGTATGTTCTCTCTTATAAACACTGATTTAAAATGCTTGTTCATAATTTCTGCCATTTCTATTTCCTCTGTGTATTCAACTTCTTGTAGTTTCACTAATTCTTGTTTGTTTTTCATTTTGTCGTTTACAAATCTATAAGAAAATTTTGGTAGATCTTTACATTTTTCTAGGACATCCTATTTGTATTTTCTCTTTTCATCTCTGTGCACTTGTACATATTGATTTTTAAAACTAGTGTATTTTCCATTTTTCAGGTCTTTTGTCTTCCATTTTATCCAAGCTTTATCCCGTTTGTCTTTTAACTCACTACATCTTTTGTTGTACCAACATTTTACACATCCTTTTTCTTGTTTTTGTCTTGGAACATACTTTTCCACTCCTTTATAAATTTTTGTCATAATATTCTATTTCTCTTCTACTGTTGTTTGCTCTTTGTGTATCCTTTCCCAATCTGCTTTTTTGAAAAATTTGTTTTTTCATACATCAATCTCCCCTCTCTATATTTGTTTTTTTCCATGTATTTTTCCTCATTTACTTCCTGTTCAACCAATATGTGGTCACTTTTACTTATTGTTGTCTTTGTGGATAGGAGGTAAAGGGAACACGGGGTGAGGGAAATACTTTTATTCCTGACTAGTTTCGCCTGAGTGGCTTCTTCCTCTGAAGAAGCCAACAATAAGTAAAAGTGACCACATTTACCTCCTATCCACATTCGTCACAATGTATTCACATTGTTGTCTTTATTCAATCTCGTCCACTATTTCAGGGTCTGATGTGATTATTAGGTCCAGTCTTGATGGTTCTTCCTCATTTCCATACCTAGTATTCTCTTGTACCACATTGAGTCATTGTATGTTCTGTAACCATATCAAGTAGAACATTTCCCCATAGGTCGTCTCCACCCTTCACTGTCATCTCTTCCCAGCAGATTTCTGTACCCATTATAACTATTCTTCCTCCATCTTCCATTATCTCAGTGTTATCCTTGTGTCTTTTAACATATTTTTGTGTTCTCTTCCCATGAAGCCATTTTAGGAGGCACATAATTTACCACAAACTTTCTGGTCTTCTTGTCCCTGGCCTCTATTTCCATCATAATTATCTCCACTCTATTCTTTCCATATGTAACATTCCTTACATTTATAACCTTCTTAGTCAGGAACATAACTCCACCACCTTGTTTTACTTCTCTGTTTCTAATCCAATAATTATGTGTGCCATGTCCTACACTGTTGGGTGGTAATGGACCTTTCAATTTTGTCTCTACAATTCCCATTATGTCCGGTTCTTTTTCTTTCAGGTAATCATTCAGTTCATTCAAGCCTGTTGTTAATCCATCTATATTTGTGAAAGACACTTTTAATTTTCTGTTACCTCCATTCAGTTTTCTGTTTCCCTTCCATTTTTCTCTCCTATGAACCATTTCCTCACTATCATATCCACTATCCAATAGAATTTCTCTTTTTCTGACTCTGTTCTGTTCTTGTTTTTTCTTTAGCTTCTTTTCATTTTCTTTTCTCTTCCTCTCTTTCCTCCTTATTTATCTCTTTTTATCCATACATGTTTATACTGATCACTTTCTGCTAGTTTTCATGTATTTGATAAGATATTCTCTGCAGTCATTTGTGACCTGAATTTAACCTTAATTGGTCTGCTCTTGTCTATATTGTATTTTCACAATCTATATATTTCTTCAATTCCTGTCCCTATTTCTTGTTCATCTTGAACTATTTTAATACGTTGTTTATTTTTTGTTTCTCCTGCTTTATTCTTGTACTCCTATTTGGATTGTGCTTCTCTTCCATTCCTAATATAATTATACATTTCTTTTTATCTGCTAAGTCTCTTACTATATTTTCCTTCTCTCTCATCACGTTAATAACTGTGTCCTTAGTTTGTTCTTTCATCTGTTGTTTCACTATATCTCTAAATTCAATTTTGTTATTCTCTTGGACTTTTTTCCAACCACTTAACTCTTCTGCTATGAATTCTTTGTTCTCTTTATTATTCCTGTTTAATTCCTCATTCTCATCCTTTACTTCTCTTAACTGTCTTTTTAATTCTTCTATTTCTTTAGTTAGGTGTTGATTCTCCTTTAGTTCTTCCAGTTTATCAACTCTGTGTAACTAGTGTTAGTTGGTCAAACCTAACCTCCCATGCTTCCTTCATTTTTTTTTTTTTTTTTTTTTTAGTTTCTCTAGACTTGCTAGTCGGGGGGAGGTTGTCATCTCCCGCATTGAATCCATAGAAGTAATTATCTCCTCTTTCCATTGAGCTGCTATTATCTATATTTCTATTTTTAATACCTCTGCTCACCTGTTCGACCTCGTGTGTGTCATCTGCACACCTTTTGTTGACAGCCCTTCTGACGTCTGGGGCCCGTTTGTCCCCGTGCTCATTTTCTTCCATTTTCCTCAATAATGTCTCCCCTTCTTTTTTTTTTCACCTGCCCACTACACCATGAGCTTTCCCCTTCCCTACTAATACAATACAGGTACTCCATCATTGCTGAAATCCACGAAAATTGCATTTTTTTTTTTTCCGGAGTTCCAATCTTTGCTGTCAATCTGATGTGTGTGTTTGTTTACTTAGTTGTATCTTATGGGGAGGGGAGCTATGCTTGTGGTGTCGTGTCTCTGTATCTCGCCATATCTAATTTGTTCTTAAGTTCTTGTATTGTGTGTGTGATTCACCATGACCTTGGATCATGTGTTGGACTTGTGATCGACAGCTATTACTATCCTGAAAGAGAGCTCGTAGCTCATATATGATCAATCTATGGGTAATGAATTAGACTGACAACTTCACAAAAAGAACAGGAAGCTATTGTCAAAGCCCGAACTCATAGGATTACTACGGATAACATGGCAAGAAATCCCTCGATGATATTTGCTCCACCTTTGTAATCCTTTGTAACAAATCACTAGCATGCCTAAAGGGGTCCTTGCATTGATAAAAGCAAAGGGGATGTCAACCAAGTATTAGTTATTCAGTGTGACCATTTATAAGCACTTTAATTGTATCAATTCCTTGTTTGATAAATTAAATTATTTTTCTTGGTGTCTGTTCAATTCAGTCATGTCTCGGTGTGTGTATATATATATATATATATATATATATATATATATATATATATATATATATATATATATATATATATATCTTCATCGTTGTAGTGAGAATCCAACTTTGTTGTTCAGCAGATGTCCTACCCTTAAACAAACTGGTATATTTGCCAGATGAATCTCCCAGGTGTTTCTTCTCTTTTGCTTTTGTAATCGAGGCACTTCATTCCAGGCAGGTGAAGATGCCAGCACCTGAAATATGTTTTCTTTGAGTGGCTTATTTGGTCAAACTTGGAGAGTAACTCAAAACATGGTTTTGGCATCCCCTCCTTGTTGGCATAGAACTCCTCAGTTGTTCTCTCACTATTGAGTAATTCAGTTTTGGTCTTAGAGAGCTATTGTCCATTCCTAGTACTTTGCCATTTCTGGCACTGAAATTCATTTTCCACACAAACTCCAATGATTCCAGCAAATGGAAGTGGGATGTATAGGACTGGGTGCATGCCATAGCTGGCTACCTCCCTTATAAAGGGAAAGAAGCCATATTTTTACTTGTAATTTGCTTTGATATTTCAGATAACTTCCATGAGATTACCGCAGAACGACCAAGGGGGAGCTGGACAGGGGGGAGGTAATAACGGAGGCCCAGGTTGTGGTGGTCCAGACTTCAACATGACATCCAGCAATGGTTCTGGTGGGGAGCCAGACTTCTCAGAGTTCATGTGGATGGCAGAAGAGGACATTGAAGCATTTGATAGAAAGGTGGGTGAAGCAGTGCAGCTGGCTAAGCTTGTAGCAAAACCTTTTGAAGGGTAGAGGCTCTTCCCAGTTGACTGAAATCATGGGTCATTAGCTAGAATAAAATTCTCAAGTGTATTGACAATATTTGGTGAGTTTATAGTTCCTAAGTATTTGAAGAATGGAGTATATACCCAACTGAAACTGACCTTAATTACAACAAAATCCAAAAGTGCAATAAGCTTCATTAAGTCAACAAATGAAGGGTAACACCAGCTTTGAAGAAATTAAGGTTGAAAGATGGTTTTGTCAGAGACACTGTACCTCAGGGGTTGGTTGAAGAACTGTAATAGCATGAAAATGGGTTACTCATCTCGAGAAACTGGTTTAGTACATTTTAATGGTTTGCTTGAGGTGGACTGGCAGTGTAATTGGGGTAGAAAAGATGGGAGAATGGTTTGAGATCTCTTATGTTAGAGGTTTCGTATTCATGTCGTGTATTATAAGGAGGATTTTGGTGTCTGTATGCAGGTGTTCTGTTGGGTGGTTTTGCTGCATCCTGTTATAATTCTCCGTGCTTTATTTTGTATAGATTGTAAGGTATCTTATTAGTTTTCTCCAGTTGCTGGGAATCATGCTGTGGAGGCATATTGTATTGGGGTTCTCAAGAATTGTTTGTAAACTGATGGGGAAAGTCCATGCTTGCTCTTGATAATATGTCTGTTTTATTGTTTTTAATGTCATAGGACATTGATATTGGAGAGAGGGGGTTGCTGATTATATGAAATAGCATATCTATGGATGTACTGTGTCTTGCTGCATTGCTTCTGACCCAGGGCAGTGGGCAGGAGACAGATGACCCTTCATCCAATAAGAGCCAAGATGAGGAGGAGGAAAGGGTGGTGGATGGGAGTGGAATGGGTGGGAGTGGGTGCATGTTTTTGACTTGGCTACCCCTTATAAGGGGGAACAAGTCCTTCATATATAGATAGATAGTTTTTAATGTTAGATTTTTTATATGCAAGCAGAAGGTCATGTATAAAAATTAAGACCTAGGATTTTTAGGTTCTTTTCCAAGGGAAGGGTTTGGCCACTCAATTTTAGTATTGGATTTTTTTATTCATTCATTATTCATTAATTATTGGTTATTCATTCATTCATAGTTGTCATGAGTGTGTTACTGATGATATCTAAGAGGAAGCCTTGATTCTATTTTGTCCTAAGCCATTGTTCTGGTTTGTGTAAGTAAGCTTGGGCGTTCTTTGCAGCTAATTTGTAGTTGCTATATGAGGATATTATTGTGAGGTTATCTGCATAGGTGAACACTTTGGTATTATGTTCTGGATCTGGTATTGAGGTTCACTTATGAAGAGGCTGAATAATGCATGTATTGTTCCAAGGGGGATTCCAGTAAACAGTCTCAGAAATTTGGTTGTTTTGGATTATTCTGCTCTGTAAATAAGAATTTCGTTGTGAATGTGCCACCATGATCTCTTTTGATAGCATATATCTGGGAACTTTATGAAATGCCATGTATGTCTGTTGCCACTAGTACTGCTTTTTTGTAGTAAATGTTTTCTTGTGTATAGGCCTTATGTTAACTTGTATGGTGATTTTTTATTGAGAAGTTACTTGAAAGGAAGTTATGGTTTCCTAAATAGTTTGTGCTTAGAGGGAATTTACCCTGTAATTTTGAATTTATTTTGGTCATAGTGATCCATAATAGTTCTGTTACATCTCTTTAGGTCCTCACGGAGATAGAGCAGCACATGGCCCTACGTGTGGGGCACATACTCAGGGATGAAGAAGAGGAATTTCTTCAACGGATGCTAGAAGAGGAGGAAGCCCGGGATACTACCTTCTATTACCAGCGGGTCCAGCAAAGGTACTTCTTGTGAAAATTATAGTGGTGCCAATTTTATGCTGTAAACTAACAATCCATGTGATCATGTTTTAGGGAAAATTGGATTCATGATAATTATTCATTAGAACAAGTTGGACAGTGAAGGTGAAGGAAATTTGGAAAGAGATATGAGCTATTTTACATCCTGATGTGGGACTATTGACGGGTTCCTGCTAGTGGTGGGCCTGAAAGAAAATGATCTTCCTGTACTCGTTTTCATAACCTGACAACCCCCTTTATGTCTGAACGAGTTTTGAATTTGACCCAAGATATCATTTATCAACTTCAGTAGTGTTTCTTCCACCTTTTCACATTAGAGAGAGCTGGTAAATGATGACTGCTCCCTTCTTCCCCTTGCTACCTGCGCCTGGTGACATACAAACAGCCCCACACTAATAAAAAACAGATAACAATCCAATTTTTTCCCCCCAGAATGGGGATAGGAAGAAAGCTATTAAGAGCAGTCAAGAGTTTTTACTATAGTTGTAGAGCCAATGTTAGAATTAGAAATGGAGAGAGTGAGTGGTTTAAAGTAAAGGTGGGACTTCACCAGGGATGTGTTATGTCATCTTGGCTGTTCAATTTATACATGTATTGGGTGGTGTGAGGAGTAAATGCAAGGGAGGGGATTGGAGATGGTTAAAGAAAATGGGAGATATGCTAGTTTATGCTGATGACACTGCACTTGTGGCAGGATCAGAGGAGGGATTAAGGAAATTAGTGACATAGTTTGGGAAGGTGTGCGAAAGAAGGAAGTTGAAGATAAATATGGGTAAAATTAAGGTGATGAGATGTGCAGCAAATTGGAAGTGAGTATTAAGGGAGAGAGACTGGAGGACGTAGATAGTTTTAGATACTTGGGTGTGAATGTAGCAGGAAAGGGAAGAATGGGGGTGGAGGTGGAATGTAGATTAAAAGAAGCAAGTAAATGCCTTGGAGGATTGAAAAGTGTAATGAGAAATAGACTTTTGGGAATGGATGCTAATAGGAGATTGTATGAAGCAGTGATTATGCCAACAGCACTGTATGGGACAGAAACATGGAACATAGAGAGGAAGAGTTTAAATGTGTTTGAGATGAAATGCCTGAGAAGTATGGTAGGATTCACTAGGCTGGATAGCGTGAGAAACAAGGAGGTGAGGAGGAGAGTGGGGGTGGAAAGGAAGTTGGGAGATAGGGTTGATGAAAGAGTATTGGAATAGTTTGGACACAAGGAAAGAATGAGTGAAGAAAGATTAGTAAATGAGGTGTGGAAGGAGTGGGCATGAGGGGCGATCAAGGGCGAGATGGATGGATGGGGTAAAAGGGTCATTGGGAAAGAGGGGAATGTCTGTTAAAGAAGAGAGAAGACTGAAGATAGGGGTGAGTGGAGAATGGTTGTGTATGGATGATGCTGTGATGCATGGAAGGGAGTGGGTGGGGGATAGGGTTAGGAGTATGTGTGAATGATATTTTGATGCAGCTTGAAGGGATTTCTCCCTGTCTTCTCTTTTTCTGCATGAGGGGACAGAGATGGGGGGGTCACCAATTAAATGACGTGGCCTTGCTGTGTATGTGCTGTGTCTTGCTACATTGATTCTGATCCCAGGCAGTGAGTGAGATGCAGAGATAACCTGTAATCCATGAGGAGCCAAGATAAGAGGGAGGGAGTGGATTATGTGGGGATGGTATGTGTGGGAGTAGATTTTGATTTTATGTCTTTGTTTTTGGCTATCTCCCTTGTAAGGGGGAAAAAGCTGTTGGTATATGTATGTATGTATATCTTTTGAATCTCCATCATTGTCCAAACCTTGAACTCTTCAAGGTTATTATCTTGCCATGTGAAGTGGTTCTCAGAATTGTCTACCAAGCTGAATTGAATTGTTTGTTATTTTGAGATGTTAAATGGGGCCAGTTTTCTTTATGACTTTGAGTGTGCTGAGGAAGGTTGGGGGCTGCCAGATAATGAAGTGGTGGGTGTAAACAAGCTATGGATCTGAGTAACTGCTAGTGGTGATCCTGTGATATGGTCATCAAAAAGGATATTCATCCTGTCACTGTTTTTCAAAATCCATCAACATCTTTGGAAGCTCGCTGGCTGAGCGGGATAGGCCGTTGTTACTTGCGGCGAAGGTCGAGTGGATGGCGGTTCGAATCCTGCCACCGGTGAAGTTGAACCAAGGGCATGGATCGTTAAATTCCACGCTACAAAGCCCTCTGTGAGGGGCACTACCCTAGCCTGGTAGGGTGGAGTTTGTGACATTAAACCATATCATATCATCAATACCTTTGCCTCCATTTCGAATTGCACCCCTGAGGGGCTAACACTCAGTCTCCAGATCAGGCCATCTCTATCAACATGACCATTTTTCCTCCTGTTACCCTCATAGAGGAGTTGACAGCCAGTGGATGCACCCTCTCTTCCTTCTTGTCCAGTACAGACAACTTCTCAGAAAGATTTGTGGGAAGGCCAGGGGCTTGTTGCTGGTTGCTTTAGAGGTGTGGATTTCTTCCTCTCCCTTCTCTCCCCAAAACACACAATATGGGGTTATTGACTGCATATAGTTTATGGATGCTAGTGACAACCCCCACATGCAGCCCTGAGCAGCTGGCAGGTCTCTTGATCAAACCCAAAATATCTCTTGATCAATTTCAGCTATATTTCTTACACTTTTTCACACATGGATAAGTGACAACTGGCAACTACTCTCCTCCCCCAACCTCTGAGCCAGTGACATAGAAATAGTCCTGCACCCTGATATAACACAGACAACAGTGCAAAGTTTTTCCTGAAGGGATCTGTGGAAGGTTCCAGAGATGTTGCCAGCCACTGTGTGACTGAGGTTTTCCACTTGATAAAGCTTGAGGGTACAATTGATTGATTGACATCCCAAAGGATCAGAGTCTTGCCCAGGATGTAGGTGAAGGAGGTTGACAGGTTTTGAAAATGAGCACTGATAGGATTGTTCTGTTTGCTGTACATCTTGAAGGACCACCACAAGCAGTTGCCTGTCATTGGTACCAGTATTTACTTTAATTTCTTAACACTGTGGCGAACTGTAAGGATTTTGCTTCTGCAAAGGACAGGCGACTTTATGCACATAAGAGAGTGAACCTAATCCTGAAGGTGGCCTCAATCAGTTGGGAACACCATTGGGAGGGAACTGCGTAAAACTGCTTGTCCTTGACCAGAAATGACAGTTCTGAAGGCATGTCGCCATATTAATGGGGTTAGTTCATCTGTACAGCCTATTCAGTTTTTATGCTTTGAAGTTTAACCTCTCGAATATGGTGATGCCTGTGTATACCTCATGAACCGCGAGTGGGGTGTACGAGAATGCTGGCGTCAGCTTTCTTTTTATATTCATTTTGTAGTCGTAGCTGAGTGACCCCCTTATTCAGTGAACAGGCTTGATCACATTTTCTGTGGTATTTATTTAGGGTGAAAGAGAACAAGTATAACAGCAGTAACTTTATATTTTGTAATGCATGTATTGTAATGCATCATTGTACATCAGGCAACCTTATACTGTATACCAAGAGCTTTTTCACCCTTACAAGGGAGGTAGCCAAAGTCATAGGCATAAATCCACTCCCACCCATTTCATCCCCACCCCTCCCTCCCTCTTTTCTTGGCTCCTCCTGGATGATGGGTCATCCCTGCATCTTGCCCATTGCCCTGGGTCAGAAGCAATGCAGCAAGATGCAGCACCACAGCAAGTCAGTTTCACTCAATTGGTGGAAGAAAAAAACCCACACACACACGCACATCCCCTCGTGTAGAAAAAGAGAAAACCAGGAGAAATCCCTTTGGGCTGCGTCAAAATACCATTCACACGTGCTCCTCTGCCATCCCTGAAGTGTGTGGGAGTATTTGACTTATATTGACGAGGTTAAAGCCCCATAATAGATTAACTGGTTAGGTTGTCTCATTCTTATAAGCCTTGTTTTATGACAGTTGGGATGGATGGGAGTGGAGGTGAGTGCATGCTTTAGCTGGCTGCTTCCCTTATAATGGGGAAGAACCTTTTAGTATATAGATTTTTATAAGGAATACTAAAATTGCAATTGCTGTATTTCAGCAGGACATCAGCAAATTCATTGGATGGAGTTGCATCACAAATGCAACAAATGCAAGTCCAGGATGATGTTGTTTCTAAGGTAAGTCCCCAGTTGAGTTGGTAGAAGGTCATACCATGTGCTGTTGTTGTTGGCAAAGTTTAGATGTAAGTAAAAGTGTAAAAGGAAGCATGTTATTGGAGTAAGAAGGCCGAGTTTGAGAGTAAGGTTATTGGTAAGAATGAAGGACTTTTGACTAGGAAGTCGTGGTGCAGAAAGGTGGAGTGAGTACTTGGAAGAGCGGTTAAATATAAGGATACACAAGTTGTCTCCAATCATGAAAATGCTGCTTGACTGATCCAAAGGGATGTTGCTGAAATCCCAAAATATTGACTGTACAGAATTTATTGTTGGTATACCATATTGGGGGGCCTTTGAATGTTGACTTGAGGTGTTTTGATACCTTTGGTACGTGCTATTGAAAAATTATGGAGCATTGCTGGATTGACCTTGAAATTGGTGATTGCTCTATGAGACTCGGTCAAGGCCTAATACCAGCATAATTTGTTTAAATCGACTCTAGCTATATGGGCATGTGGCAAACTTCCTTGATGTTGATCTCACACCCAGGGTGATCTCCACAAGAGGCAACCTTTGATGGATGAGTGGAGAAATAGATTGAATAGTGAGGGAAAGGTTATGGAGTACCCATAGAGGAGGATGGAGAAACATCATGTTGTTGTTGTTGTTGTTGTCGTCGTTCCCTAGACTGTCTGTCCGAGCAGTCCCGTCTCCCCAAGGAATGCCATAGCCGAAACTGGGTTTTCCCACAAATCCTTTATAGAGCGTATGTTGTGTTGTTTGCGTGCATGATTGTGTATAATGCAGTCTTCCATTATGTGTTGTATGGTATGGGGTGAAGTGTTACATCCTGGGCAGCTGTTCACAATGCGGTCATCCAGCCTCTTCTGGTAGCTTAGAAGTGATGGGTGGTGACCGCACCGCAGTCTGGCCAAGTGGACTCTGTCCTTTCGTGGGAGAGAGGATTCAGAAGGGTGGATATCAGGGGGTCTGGCATGCAGCAGTGTGTTGTCTTTCAGTGTGTTAATGGAGCGGTGAGTGATATGATTATGAATATGTTTCCGGAGGCTGGTATTTGGTGGTTGTGGAGGAAGAGAAGAGAGTATCTGTGCGTGATAAAGGTCTTTGGGTGTTGTTTTAATGTTTCTTGGTGTGTGTGGGTGTTCTGCTATGTAGTGTAGCGGGTGTAATGTGTTTGTGGTGGCTGCGGCAAGTGTTTGTGTGCCTCTCATGTTGAGGTGGTCCTTGACTTTGAGGACTTTTGTTTCATGGTGTAAATGGTCTGTAGGTGTTGTATTTGTGCAGCCTGTAATTGTTTTTAGGGCTTTGTTTTGTATGATTTGAAGGGTGTTGTGGTGTGTCTCACTGAGATTAGGAGCCCATGCAGGACTCGCATAATTCAACACTGAGCGTATGCATTGTTTGTATATTGTTATATTAGTTTCTTTGTTTTGTCCAAATGTTGTTCCAGTGATTGACTTAAGGGGGTACGCGACACCTGGAGGTCATTTTCTAAAATATTTAGAGTAAAGAGCTGAAACTTCTCAGGTAAATAGGTATCCATATTGCCTACATTTTAGGTGAAGCAGAATGATGTATGTACACATGTACACATGTACGTATACCAGTAGCGACATTTAAAAGTGCACAGCACCATAATACGTGGACCAATTTGTTTTATATTTTGGCTATGATTAGTCAGTAGGCACACCTAGGGCCGGTCATTGAGTAATTGAACAATTTCCTTTATACTTTTGCAAACAGGCATTTCAATTTTAATGGCTGGCAAAAATCGTGAAAAATACAATTTTTTTGCTCGTTTCCATTATTACTCCGAACTCTTTCATCCTATTCAAAATATTCGAACGGTCGGCCCTAGCAGTTACTAAAAGTAATATTCCCTGTAAGTTTCATCTAAATCTAATGTATATTAGATTTTTTATGATTAAAAAAAAGTAGAAAAATATCGAACGGAGATATGGCAACTTGAAATATGAATATATCTGTAACTTGCTTATAGTTTCACCAATTTGACTGATTTTTTCATGGCTTAATTCTTATTATATAATAAGTAAGTACAGTAAAAATTATCAACATATTTTAATTATGAGTACTTTAAATACTGAAAAACTAAAGTATAAGTATGTCACAGTAGTGACGACGCACAGACGACAACATCATATAATTTGCTTTTTTGCACCTTTGGCGGTTTCTTCATATGAAACCTCTCTGCTGGGGGTCTTCAGGGTATCTAAATCATTGGAAAGAGGTTTATTTTCCAGTAGTGGGCGCTTTCTCTTTCCTCATCAGATTCCCCTCGCCAATCTATGTTGGTAGGGCACCCCCTCCAGCATCATATGATGTCCCTTCTTCTTTCTTCTTCCTGTATATCCTTGATCTTTTTCCTCTTGCTTTCTTCTTTGGATTTAATCTTCCTCTTTGAATTGTTTAGTCTAATGTTGTCCTTTACCTCTGTCACCGTCACAGAGGTGCAGGTGAGGGCGGTGGTGGAGTGAGAGGTGGTGAGATCTTTAGTCGTCTTTGACTGCTTGCCATCTTTAACTGCTGTTTTTTGTCATTGTGATGTTCTTTTGTTCTTTTTGCTACCCATGATGACTGTACTAAAGAGTAATATGTACTAGCTAAAGTAATAGATTGCAATGAGAGCTCATGAGACATGCGTACTTCCCTTTTCGGAGCTAGCCGGTAACTAACGCTTAGTTTCGCACAAAGTTGGCGAAATATTCTCCCTCCACCTTCCTCCCTTCCCCTCCACAATCGTATTGGCCGTTGATACACTGGGCGAGTGTAAATTCAATCAAATTTCAACGTTATTCGCTGCGCCTGAAGGTCCTAAGTGGCACGCCTCCTTCCAGTGTGGGTTGCGCCTTTAAATCTGTCCCTTTAATCCTCACCCAGGACCTTTAAATTGCGTGCGGCTGGAAAATTATTTGTCGGGATTTATTTCTAAGTGGTATACGAACATTTTGAACACAGTTTTGAAAAATGCCATATCTTGACCAAATTCACCCCCCCAGGTGTCGCGTACCCCCTTAAGTGCGTTAAGTCTGAGTGTGCATTTGTTTTTTATGTTTGTGATGTGTTGTTTGAAAGACATGGATGTATCGTATGTTACACCAAGAATTTTCGGTGTGTTTGTGTGTTGATTTTAGAGTGTTGTTGATGTAGAGATGAGGTATGTATTTGTGTTCTTTTGTCCAGTTTGTGAGAAGTGTTGCTGTAGATTTGGTTGGAGCTATTTTGAGTCTGTTTGTGATGAACCATGTGTTGAGTGTGTCAAGGTATGGCTGGATTATTTCTGCAGCTTTGTCTGTGTTACGATGTGTGCATGTGATTGTTATGTCGTCTGCGTAGGAAGAGATTTGTATTTCTGAGGTGTCTGGCGTGGGTAAGTCATGCATGTATAGATTAAACAGTGTGGGGGATAGAACTGAGCCCTGTGGTACTCCGTTCTTAATGTTTCTGATGTGCGATGATTGGCCATTATATGACACGTAAGCATTCCTACCTGCCAGATAATTGGCCAGCCATCTTTTGGTGTTATTGTGCATGTCTGTGTTATATATTTTATTTGTTAGGTTGTGGCGGGGGATAGCATCAAAAGCTTTACTAATGTCTAATGTTATAAGAAGTGTTCTTTGGTGGGGCCTATCTGAATTGATGCCATCTAAAATTCTTTGTGTGAGGTTTGTCAGAAGAGTGTTTGTGGAGTGTAGTGGCCTAAAACCGTGTTGTGAGTCAGCAAGGGGAATATGTGGTGTGACAAGTTTAAGTATTAGGCGTTCAATGACTTTAGAGGGGGTGCAGAGAAGTGTGATTGGGCGGTGCGATGTTGGGATTGTTGGGTCTTTGTTTGGTTTTGGAATGGTGATTATTTTACCATGCTTCCAGATGTCGGGTATAGTGTTGTGTGAATAGCTGTAGTTTGCAATGTTTGTGAGTGCGTGTATACCTTGTGGTCCAATGTGTTTTAGGTGGATGTTGCTTATGTTATCAGGGCCACAGGCAGATGAGTGCTTGAGACTATGTATTATGTGTTTTGTCTGACTGTCTATGAAGGGTATATAGTCTGAGTCTGTGGGAAAGTCTTTCTTACGTCGAATGGTGCGTCGGTCGTCAGGGTGAGAAGTGAGATGGCTTGTCTGTGCAAAATGACGTACGAGTGCGTTTGCTTGTTGTCTGTTTGAGGGTAGATTATCTGTTGTTGTGATTATTGCTGCGTGAGAGCGTGTAGTGTTACTGTTGGATAGTGTAATGCTGTTGAGTGTTTTGTACAATTTGCTGGTGTTTGTTTTGTGATCAAGTGTATTGATAAAGTTTTGCCAATTTTGTGTTTTTTGTTCATGTATTTTATTGGCAATCACAGTGTTTAGTGTTTGTATTTGGTCTGCTATGTTTTGAGGGATAGGTGTGGGGGTACCGTGTTTAAGTGTGTCACGTTGTCTGATGAGGCTTTGGATTTCTGGTGTGAAGTTGGGGTTGTGTGATTTTCTGTTGCCTCTAGGGATGTATCTCTTGTCTGCATTTTGTATGATTGTATTAAAAGTGTGCACAGCATTGTTTATGTTTGTGATTGGTGTACTGTTAAGTGTTTCAAAATGTTGTTCTGTCTCTTCAATAAAAGCTTCCCAGTTAGCTCTCTTGTAATTGGTGTAAGTGTGTCTGTGGCCAACTGGGGTGCATCTTGTTTTGGTGGTGATGATGATTGGAAGGTGAGTTGGGGGCCAAACGGCAGCAACCACCCCTGGCCACCGGCTCTACGCAGGTGGCACCGATCCCCAAGAAACATCATGTAGAATGCATCTCTTGCATGTGTTGAGGGACAAAGAATTCATAAATTGGTTCTGCTTGGAGTGAACATGAGTGGTAAACCAAGTAAAAGGTGGATGGTTGGATGAACGAACCTACAAGAGGTTGTCATGATGTTGAACAAGCATCAACGTGCGTAATGATAGGGTGAGTTAGAGAATTGCGATTTTCAGGATTAAGCAGGAAGAAGTAAGAGGAATGAGTATGATAGGAGTGAAAAAAGTGCCTCATCAGTTTAGACATTTGTTCTGTAGGTATTGGCATACAAGTTGATTGAGAGTTGTTTCTGTAGTAAATTTAATTCTTGATATGGTAATTATTTAATTCAGTTCATGGGGATATGAATAACAGATTTAATTTTGCTTGCTATTATAAGGTAATGCATTTCATGTAATTATGGTTTGGGTTGTTTTTAGAAGTTAGGATATTCAAGATGTCTTGATGTTCATAAAATGAATACTTGCAGTAAATATGATCTGGTGCATGCTACCCATGTACTTAATCCTTGAGATTTGTTAGTGAGAATGTGAAGGGAAATAAGAAATTTATGTGAAGGGGATAGGTTTGATTTGACCCAAATAGTGTTGACACAGAACATTTTTATAATTACAGTGAGGTCCAGTTCATAACTATTTTGTTTCCAGATATTGGAAGCAGGTAATCGAATTTGAACCATTTTTTTGTTTTTGTTTCAGAGCACATTAAATCCATACGCTGCTGAGTTTGTGCCAGGCCAGCATCAGTCCAATGGGAGCAACAGTAAACCTTAATCAGCTTCTCAACATACTTAGAGATTTTATTTTTATGCCACTCAGCTTTAGTGACGTAAAAAAAAAAAGTTCCCCCCTTTTGTGAGATAGGTCCAACATTTCAGTATTAACTGTTTGTCCATGTATATGCCCCATTTTGTAACCACAATGGTTTAATCATACAAATTAAAAAAAATTATATTCCCAGATATATTCCATTTTTATGCATTAAAGAGATAGTGGTAATATTTAGCCAAGTAGTTTATAAATATTATTTTCTTTAGATTTTCCAGATGTTGAAGTTATGATATTTGCCAGAGAAACCATACCATTTATTTATATATAGATATTTTCTTTATTTTCCCATAGATATAACTACCTGTGAGAAAATGCTAGATTAATTTGATATGAGCATTATTTTTTGTTTGAATTTTTATCATTATTTTTATTTTTCATTCTTGTTTTTCTTCAGTCATCATATATTAGTGCATTTGGGATGCACATAGGGGGCTTGGGTAAAGTACGTTAATTTCATAATTGTTTTGTAACTTGTTGACATGGATCAATGTAGTGTAAAACAGTGTAATGAAATGTGGCTAGGGAGGTAACTGATATTATATGGAAAGCTATCATGTGGTGATAGCTATTGCTTGATTTATTGCTGGTATGTTACCCTAACTTAAGCAATACAGCAATGTATTTTACTCTTAAGTTGAAATGGTGAAAAATGGGGTGGTAACTAAAGCGCTTCGGCAAATTCAAAATTGAATAATATAATTTTACTTTTCTCTCCTGTGGTAATGTTACTATAACTGTTTGGTGGAATTTTTAATTTAAGGCAAATTAAGTCAGTTTGATTATGCAACGGTCTTAAGCAATGAATTGAAATACAAGGTTTGAGGAGATCGTTGAGGATTCTTTGGTATTGCGTCATGCAAGTGCACTCGGCACCTTTTTCCCACAGTTGGCTGGTGGATTGTGAACACTGCCTAGTCTCAAATCCAAAGAATTGTAGAAGAGACGAAGTGTTTTGGATATGTAGTAGAGTTTTTGATTAATTAATGTATTGGGAGGTTTGTCACAATAGAGCTGGAAGGTTAGACTGAGATTTTGTAAACATCTTGATATGTAAGATGTATGGAAATGAGTTTAAACACTTGTTGTTTAGGTTGGTTCTGGTTTCACAAACTGAAAAGGTTTAAAATGGATTGATTTGTTTCAATTGCCTTCCTTATATGTATAATGGATTAAATCTAGAAATGGTATGGAAGAAAGTGTTGTCTTGCTGCACTGCTTCCAACCTGGCCAGTGGGCAGGAGACAATGATGACCCTTCATCCATGAGGAGTTAAGATGATGTGATGATGATATGGTTTAACATCACAAACTCTCCCTATTGGAAGGCTAGGATGGTGCCCCATACAGAGGACTTTGTAGTGTGGAATTTAATGAACCATGCTCTTGGTCCAACTTCGCCGGTGGCAGAGTTCGAACTGCCATCCTCTCGACCTTCGCCACAAGTAACGATGCCCTAACCCGCTCGGCCAACGAGCTTCCACTGGGATGGTGGGTGGGAGTGGGTCCATGCCTTTGACTTGGCTACCTCCCTTATAAGAGGGAAGAAGCTTTTGGTATATAGATTAAAATAAAAAATGGAAGGAAGTAGTGTAAGCCCAAGAGGAATACATGTCCATGTACACTTTCCTGTAGAAATATTATCCTTCTTGTGTATACCTATGTTGTATTAGCTAAACTAACACGAGGAATCTAGAATTTGAACTGACAGTTCCACAATATTTTCCGTGGTGATGGAGTTGCCGGTGACTTGTTGGCAACAATACTCCAACACAAACAAAGATTGTCCAAATTGGAACTACCAACTCTGGAACAAAGAAGAGAAAGACGAGATCTGCTGACTATTTATAGAATCATGAAAGGAATGTGAATCCTAGATAGGGATGATTTATTAAAATGGGACAATGGAAAAACAAGAGGGCACAAAAAGAAACTAAAAGGATAACTATAGAAGAGATCTGGAAAAAAAAAAAAAAAAAAAGTGGATACCTGGAATAAATCAGATAAGGAAACCGTGTGCAAATACTATTCAAGAGTTTAAGAAAAAACTTGATGCTGAAAGATACAAAGATGGGTCACCACAAGCATAGCTCCCTTCTTAAATAATACAACTAGGTAAATGCATCTATTGTCATGGAAAATTGTGCCACTGTTGATATATGTAGTATAGGTTCATGGTGTGAGTGTAGCTATCAGGGAATGGATACATACAGGGGAATAGTATTCTTGTGGGGGAACAAAGTCAAGACTGTTGTAAACCGGATTAGCAGTACCCTTCTCAAGTTTCCATTACCATTTATACAACTCCTCCACTCCAATGTGACATTATCCCTAAAGAAACAGCAAAATACTTTTTAAAATACTTCCAATGAACAGGGCAGAGATGAGCCCCCCCCCCAAGAAGAATATACATACATACATATACCGAAGGCTTTTTTCCCCCTTATAAGGGAGGTAGCCAAAAAGGAAGGCATAAAAACCACTCCCACCCATTTCATCCTTAATACACTCCAATCTTGTTTTGATGTGTTTTTGTGAGTGCTTATTGCTTTTACTGTTTTACTTGATTTATTTATTTACTTGTATAAGATAGATATGTACTGAATGGCCTACTGGCTCTGGTGCTTGGCCTTCAGGCCAAAAATTTCGTAAATCGATCATCACCACCTAATACACTCCACTCCCCTCCCTCTTATCTTGGCACCTCCTGGATTCCTGGATGACAGGTCATCCCTGTATCTTGTCCACTGCCCTGGGTCAGAAGCAGTGTCTCAAGACACAGCACATCCACAGTAAGGCCGCTTCATTAAATCGGCGATCCCCCCTCTCCGTCCCCTCATGCAGAAAAGGAGAAGACAGGGAGAAATCCCTTCAGGCTGCGTCAAATTTTTCTCACACATACTACCTCACCCCCCATCCCCCACCCATTCCACCACATGCATCACATTATCCATATACAACCATTTTCTATTCACCCATTTTCTGTTGTTCCTCAACAGCTATCCACTCTTGTTATAGATAGAAATAATTGCTATTGCCAAGTTAAGTACTAATAGTACCATTTCACATCAAAATCTATGAAGAATGCACTAAACAAAGAAACTATAAATATTGAAGTAAAGATCCCAACTCCCACGTTGATACGGACTTGATTGACTGAAACTCCCAACGTGATTATGTGTAGGACAGCTAATGTACAAATATAGTACCCATGTTCATGTTACAGTTTCAATAGCCAGTGCTTTGGACATGCCAAGGTATGATGTTGCCATCCAAAAAGCAGGCGTGCACACTTTGTGCTCCACAAATAAATTATTTGGAGAGAGTTATAACTTATTGAGTTCAATAAAAGTGGCCTTCGACTACATAAATGAGATGGTTAAAAAAATAGTTGTTACACTGATAAGACCTAAACTAGAATATGCTGCAACACTGTGGGCACCTAGTATAAAGAACATAGAGTTAGAATACAAAGAGCAGCGACAAAGATGGTGCCTACACTGACGAACCTAACATACGAACAAAGATTGGAAAAATTACATCTGTCATCACTGGAACAGAGAAGAGAAAGAGGCAATTTGTTGACCTTTTTCAGAATTGTGAAAGGGATGGAAATTCTCAACAGAGAGAACTTGTTAAGATGGGACAGAAGAGAAACAAGAGGACACGAAAAGAAACTAAAGAAAGACAGCTACAGAAGAGACCTGAAAAAGAATAGTTTCCCACATAGAGTGATTGATATCTGGAACAAACTGAATGGAGTAACAGTGAATGCCAAAACTATACATGATTTTAAGAATAAACTGGATGTGGAGAGATACGAAAACAGGTCACTACAAGCATAGCTCTTGTCCTGTAAAATACAACTAGGTAAATACATACACAAATGATTTATTAAAGTGGGATTAGAAAAAACAAGAGGACATGAAAAGAAACCAAGAAGGATAGTTATAGAAGAGATCTGAAAAAGAATAGCTTCCCACACAAAGTGGTAGATATCTGGACTAAATTAGATGAGGCAACAGTGAGTGCAAAAACGATACAAGAATTTAAGAACAAACTTGATCTGAACGATACAAAGACAGGTCACTATGAGCATAGCTCCCTTCCCATATAATACAATTAGGTAAATACACAATTCCCAATCTCTATCTTGCAATCTGGAGAAGAAAAAAAGAACAAGACAGAATTGACCAATTGGCTCAATACATAGAAAAGCATCGGTATGCTTCCTACCTCGAAAGCACCACCAGACCAGCTCTGTTATAAAGACTAAGCATTTCACTCCAGCCCTCCCTGCCTGTTGGAATTTGTGCTCCCTCAAACTGAGATTCAAGCTAACATGCACCCCACTGCTGCACTAACTCCATGACCTAGATCCACAAAGAACAGATCAGACCACTATGGCCCAACTACATGCACTGCCCTGGTCTATAAGACCTCCCAGTGCCTCTAGATCCAAGTGAATGAGAGATTAGGGATCAACCACAAGCTCCAGGATCTCCAGAATCAAAATCCCTTGCCTCACTCTCCAAACTTCTGCTTATGATAAAAAACTCCACTTCCCTGATAATGTAGATACTTTCATCTTACAAGTCCTCTCAATGCCTCCCCACTTTCCTTACCTCTTACAAGGAATAAATCCACCCAACCTTGTAAAAATTACCATCCCCTCCCAACAATGCCCATATGCACTGAAGAAAGCCCCGTTGGCAGCAACCTACTCCCCCATCAATCTCCACTTGTACACAATTGTATCCCACCATCCTAAATATTACTGCACCCAATCCATCAATAGAATTAGCATGGACTCATCCTAAACTGGGAAAACTTTCTTCTCGTCCAACAATTTTGACTTGTTACTTCCGCTTACATGTAACAATTTGGTATGTGTGCACTCTCCCAATTAAGAGGTTATATTTTTACCTATCCATGCCTCACCTCCCTTCTCAAGCTAAATGAGAAGCTGCAGTCTTGGTTTGTCCAGGTAGCTAATCCTTACCACTTGTGCTCTACAAGTGCACCCAAACTTCAAACCATCATTAAACTCTTCCTACAGTGCCCATTAAACATTTCTCTATCTCCATCAGAAAACTTGTATGGGATAGTAATTTTAGAAGACTTAGATCAGATGTAGAAAGTTTTTTAGATGATCAAGGTGGGGAGGGCAGATGAGTCTACCATAAATAATTGGGGCCAGAAATATGGTCTGCTAGGAAGGGCAGTGAAGAGAATATTACTTCCTGGAGTGACCTATGGGTCTGTTTAATGGCTGATGTTGGTTATGTAGGAGCTGTAGTTCTCCTGTAGGAGAGACCTGAGGCAATGGATTAATTGATTTGGATTAAGGTATCAACTAGGTTTGTTACAGCTTCCGAGTTTCATTAAGCTCTATTGTTAGGGTTTCATGGGCATTTCTGTTATTGAGTCACTATTTCTATTGACTGCTGTGTCTTGTGAGACTGCTTCTGACCCAGGGCAGTGGGCGAGATGCAGAAAGGAGCCAAGATAAGAGGGAGGGAAGGGGCTAAATGGGAGTGAAGTATGTGGGGATGAAATGGGTGGGAATGGTTTTTATACCTTTGTTTTTTGGCTACTTCCCTTGTAAGGGGGAAAAACCCTTTTGTATATGTATGTACTGTATGACTCACTGTTTGCAGATTTCAGGACCAAGAATCTTGGATAGTCCAAGTTGGCCCACTTTGTTTCAGTGCGGGTCAAATTTGTGGCTGGCAGAGTTCAGTAGGGGTAGGAGAGCTCTTTGCTCCATTCAAAGAGAAATGTTGCAGGGCAGGAATGCAACAGAGGGACTTTGGTTTTGGGAGAGCCATTGCTCCCTTCCTATTATTGTTGTTTGAGTGACTGGTGTGAGTGATTCTCCAGCCAGATTAAGTTTAGGAAGGCTATTATTAGGGCACTTTTTCTACCCCATTCTTTATGTTGGGTGAGCAGAGTGAATCCTGAACAGGGTTGCTGTTAATCTGTGTTGTTCCAGTAACAATGCAGGATGACTATTGGGCCTACACCACCTGCTTGAGTAGGTTGTGATTATGGGCTATCAGAGATCACCATCTCCTGTCCCTACCATCATGCACCATTGCCAGAGGACTTTTAGTAATGATTTGAAACAAATTATTGTTACTTAGTGGGTGAAAAGACTGAGTGACTGAATATACTGTCAGCCTCAGTTGCTTTCTCATTCTCAGCATCAACTCCCAGATGAGAGTCAACACAGGGTTACCATGAGGTGGTGAGGCAGCAATTGGTTTTCCTTCAGTCTGTTTTCGAATTCTGCTTCCAGATCTGGTCTAGCTCCTCTTGGGTAGGAAGCGAGAACGATAAGGCTACAAGATCTTGAAATGGGATCCATAGCAAGTAGAAAAAATGTAACCCTCAAAGGTGGTGTATCATGCATGAGTAGAAGCCTAATCACTTGATACAGAAGGTGATAAAATACTGTTCAGATAAGGTGACAGATGAAGTCTTAACCCTTGAATTGAAGAGGAAGTATAGCTATGTGCTCTCACTCAGTTTGCCCCTATGGTTCATTACTTCAATATTAATGAAATCATGGTTTTCTAACTCTGTTTACCATTATAATTTATTTTATTGTTTTAGGTTAAATAAAAAATAGTATTACATCCAGAGACAATGTTTCTTCAGGTTATGCTTTGCACGGTCAACAGGTCTTTGGTACAGATGGTTCCCCAAAACAGACACACCCACACCATTTAAAACAAAAGAAAATTCACTATGCTGCTTTGGAATATTGTAGACTTTGTCTTCTGGTGTGACAAGAACAAATGTATTCCTAGTTTCTTGTATAACAATTCCAGTGGTTCCAACATATTCAGAACACCGAGACATCGTTACCCGCAAGAAGGATCCTACATACTCTATTTTCTTGAGTCTATTTTGCATTGTTTCTGTTCTTGAGTCCCCCCTTTCTCCTACCCAACCATTCTTCACAAAGAAATCAATCCCAAGCAGAGACACAGCATATGACTTCCACATATCGTACATGGGAAGAAACATTTCAAAAGTTTTGTTAGTTTTGTCCAGCTTATGGAAACCCAGTTTCCGTTTTTCATGACTGGTGAGACGCTTCTTCCCCCGATGTGGTATATTATTTCTTCGTTTCTCAGACCTCCTATCGAGCTGCTTACGAGATTTGCATGGCTTGACGTAGGCACGTTTCTCCATCAACAAAAATCCTCTCCTGAGCTGGAATGATGAATTTTATATCTTAACTGAAAATCTAATTAATTAATCAGTGTTTGAAGTATTAAGTGCACTAACTAAATTAAGTATACAGGTGGCAAGAGGTCCACCTAGTTGTGTAATATGGAAGATGTGGCAACAGTGTATATTTGTGAGTAGATATAAAATTAACAGATTATACTGTTAATTCTTTACAACCATATTATGTGACCACATAGCACTCTTGCTACATAAGTTGGTAGAGCATGTGAAATAAAAAATAAATATTGTGAAGGTTACAAGGGCTTTGGGGAACTAAACATTTTTAAGTATCTGGGGTTACATTAGCAGTGAATGGACTAAATGTAGAGGTGAATAATAACAAGTATTGTTTTGAGTTTCACTGACTGGAATTTTTTTTTTCTCTATGCTTACGTGTACATTTTGCAAAGATTGTTACTCCAACAGTTAGTATTTCTGTTCTCATACAAATATCTGATAAGTTAATATGAAGAAAGTATACTTGTCTCTACCCAACACAGTTGTCATGATAACTTACCTCATCGGTAATTTCATCCTTGTCTCCCTCTGGAACCACTTTCTCCAGGAATTCTTTGAACTGTTCTTTTGCAGACTGCTCTTCTTTCTGTGACTCACTTGAGAGACCAATTAATTCACCTGAGCGTTCACATACATCTTTGGATAAAGGATTGTATATTGGTGTGTTCAAATCCATCTTTAGTTCTTTTCAAAATTCCTGTATTAACACTCCAAGTCTTCTATGAGTCATGTATCTGAAAGGAAATTAATTTAAGAAAATTAAATTAGATTGTGCACATCTACTGATTTTATTCTAGTACAAAGGAGCCATATATGCTCATGAACAGTTAACCCTGAAAAATTATAGAGGCACTGCATATATTCACAATATAAACAAATAGGTCTACAACTTTCAAATTTCAAACTGCCAAAATTAAATGTAAAGGTATAAGAATAACTTATGTGTCTATGCAATAAAATCTTAATTCTTTAGTGGTTAGGAGTTCCTCTAAGCTGATTAAGATAATCTGGCATTAGAACTCTCTTTGAAGACACCAAATTTGTTCTTTTAGGCAGTACAGGGTTAAATTAATTTTCAATTCTTTACTGCCTGGGAATGCCTTACAGTCAAATAAAATTGTCTGGAGCAAAGTTAAGTCAGAAAATCTATACCAAACAA
The DNA here is from genome assembly GCF_046742065.1 of Oratosquilla oratoria. Classification (NCBI taxonomy): domain Eukaryota; kingdom Metazoa; phylum Arthropoda; class Malacostraca; order Stomatopoda; family Squillidae; genus Oratosquilla; species Oratosquilla oratoria. Next base: position 34,841,315 of record NC_134784.1, read on the forward strand.
TACACTTGACCCTCCATTTAACGGACAAATGAGTGCAAGGACTGGTCTGTTCCTGCCAAATATAAACAGAACAGAGCAGATTAGTAAATAACAGACAAATGACCATTGATGGCAATCTTGTACAGTTTGTTTTTTGACGCCATATTCCTCAGAGCAAACGGCCATCCTTAAACTATTCCTTGGGAAATGAACACATTACAAAAGCAAAAGAGGAGAAAGACTTGTTGATAAAAGACAACCTGTCACCTGGCATATATTAGCAGGATTGTGGGAGAGACATGGACTACAGCAGAAGATTAAAGTGGCATTTCATTATATGGATGAAGAGATGATGAAACAACTCATTGAAACCCTGATGCATCCAAGACTGGAATGTGCACTGGTAGTATGGTCCCCACACAGAGGGAAGGATATAAGCAAGATTGAGAGAATATAAAGTTTGGCAACCAAACTGGTCCCCAGCCTGGCAGATAAACCATACGAGGAAAGATTAAAGGTACTGGGTCTGCCAACCTTGAAAGATCAAAGATAAAGAGGTGACATGATTACAGTGTTCAGTTCACTAAAGGGAATAGATTGCATTGATAGAAAAAATCTCCTGATTAATGATAGGAGGCCTTTAAGAGGTCATGGAAGTAAATGAAGAAAGACTACATGATGAAAGGATGTGAAGCAATACAGTTTGCCATATAGATGTGTAAATGCTTAAAAGTGGCAGTCTGCCGACAAGATTGACTAGATAAACACCATATGAGGACGGAGCCTTTATTTGTACGACGTTTCGCTTATTACAGCTTTTTCAAGTACAAGTTGAGATACAAATGCTTGAGATTAAATAAGGGGAAAGGAGGGAACGGGGAGAGAAAAAGGGGGGGGAGGAAGAGGAAGAGGAGGAGGAGGGTGGGGGATTGGACACTGGGAAAGGATGAGAATGCTGGCCCAAACGTCCGAGAGCGAAATGTCCACAAAGGGTGGTTTAAATATTTAATATTTTGCTGGCCATGGGTATTAGGGGAATAATGTGAGGAGATATGTTAAACATGCCCCTGTTTTGTTTAACATATCTCCTCACATTATTCCCCTAATACCCATGGCCAGCAAAATATTAAATATTTAAACCACCCTTTGTGGACATTTCGCTCACGGACGTTTGGGCCAGCATTCTCATCCTTTCCCAGTGTCCAATCCCCCCACCCTCCTCCTCCGCCTCCTCCTCCTCCTCCTCTTCCTTCCCCCCCCCCTTTTTTCTCTCCCCGTTCCCTCCTTTCCCCTTATTTAATCTCAAGCATTTGTATCTCAACTTGTACTTGAAAAAGCTGTAATAAGCGAAACGTCGTACAAATAAAGGCTCCGTCCTCATATGGTGTTTATCTAGTCAGATGTGTAAATATGTATTTACCTAGTTGTATTATACGGGAAGGGAGCTATGCTCGTGGTGACCTGTCTTTGTATCTTTCAGCATCAAGTTTTTTCTTAAAATTTTGAATAGTATTTGGACACACTGTTTCTTTATCTAAGTTATTCCATATATCCAGCACTCTGTGTGGGAAGCTATTCTTTTTCTGATCTCTTCTGTAGTTGTCCTTTTTGAGTTTCTTTTCATGACCTTTTGTTTTTCCATTGTCATGTTTTAGTAAATCTTTTCTGTCAAGATGGTGATATAGCCCAAGCTCAAACAATACATGAGTTCAAATCTAAATATGGTAAATGGAAATCATAGATATAGATTAAGTTGCAATCGTACACGAATTTGAGTCTAGGTATGTTAGAAAATTAGAGAATAGGAGACATAGGACCCAATGAGCACTGCTTCTTTCCTGTATACTACAATTAGGTAAATATACAGTACTACCTCTCATTAACGGACTAAAAGGGGGTAACGGTGTCCGTTGATGTGAATAATCCATTGATTTGGAGTGGTTTTTGGGTGGCATAGTGATTGCACAGCACTAAACAACAGCACCAAAAACACCGAAAACAGCGAAAACACCGCAAACACAGCTAATTAATGTCCATTAATGAGAGGTAGCACTGTACTTTCAATACACTCATGCCCTTCTCCAACTCCCCAATAAACTCTAGCTTGGTGGCCACATTAAGGGTTACACGCTTACACTTCTCAAGTTCTTTCTTGGGTGGCATGTTGCAGGTACGGGTTGATGTATAACTGTAAAGTATTGTGCAATAACGGATGAATGTACGTTCCTACAAAGAGTGGAGTGGACTGACGCCAGCACTCTCTCCTACTGCTTTCCTCCCTCCCTCTCATGTGGGGTCTGATGTCACTGCCTGGGCCACCACCACTATGTCTGGTGTTGGTGGCCCTGACTTGGATTGGACAACTGTATGCAGCAATGGATGATTGGGCCATTGTCCGGTTCTATAACAGATGGGATTTTTTGTCCATTAAATTGAGGATCTGTTGCATCAGGGTCTGTTAAATGGAGGCTTGAGTGTATATAAAAAAATTCTTCTTCCCTTAAAAGGGAGGTAACTAGCCAGGGCATACCCCTTGCCCTACCCATCCATCACCCATTTTGTTTCCTAATACTTGGAGATAAAAAAAAAAAAAAAAAAAAAAAACATAAATAAATAATATTTCATGAACAATACAGTTCTGTCTCAGAATAATCCAAAATGATGAAAATTCATATTATTGTATGCATTGGGTGTAAGCATACAAATCTACCATTTTATAACAAATATGATGACACTTTAGTGCTATTAGTACTACTGTTCACTTGAACTCATGACACTTGTGCATTTTCAACTTCAACATTGTGGAGCTTTCTTGTAATTCAGATCAGAACAAGTCAGACAATAGCATATGCATTCATGTATGAACTGTAGGTACCATCCCCACAAACAAAGAAAAAGAAGAAGGAGGAGGAGAAGAAGAAGACATAACTGTGATTTATGTGACTAATTCCTCTCATCACAAGACCTCTCTGTGAATTGCAAATGACTGCATAGAAACAGCATTATCTGAAGAGTACTATTATATCTTTTCTTGATGACTGGCCTCATGATCTTTGAAAATTACAGCAATATTATAATCGTAATTTATACGAGTGGCTTAACAATAAAGTAAAATGTAAATATCTAAAAGGATTAAGAGAAGCTTTAATTTTGGTAAAGTTCCAGAATCACAAACACTGATTTTAACATGAAACTTATGTTGTCCATTAGCTCTTAACCTAATTACTTAACCAAACATAACCATTCCATAAAAAATATAGATCTCTCAAATGCAATAAAAGAAAGAAATGGAAAATGTAAATGTGTTTACATTATACAAAAACAGAACCTAATTTTCAATATGCTCTACCCAAATCAGATTTCTCAAAAGAACATAAGAATGAAGGAGACTGCAAGAAACCATAAGGCCTACACTAGGCAGTTTCATGTCTATTACCACCTGTAATCCCACATCCATAAATTTGTCCAACCTTTTCTTAAAACAACTGATAGTTTCAGTGCTACTTGGTTACTAAGTCTATTACATTCATTGACCACTCTATTGGTAAACAAGTTCTTGCTATTTCTTTAATACAAAATGCAATGGCTATTTTTATGACGAGTCGTAAAAATAGTCCTCAGGCTATTCTTACGACATGGCTGATAGCACCATCTACCGTGAACTTTTGAACTAAATTCAAAATAGCTGCCACTGATTTCAAATTACTTAGAGCAGGTGCAGAATTTGATTCATTTGCAGCCCTAAAAGAATTGATTTCCAGCTGGGAAAAGTCCAATAATGTAAATCTTTATACCAGGAACTCCAGAGCAATACTATCAGCTACTAAACGTGCTCCTAACAGAAGGTTCAAAACATGAGCTGCAGTATTTTTCAATAGATTAATTATTGTTGTCGGCATGGAGGTAGAAAATACCAGCCAAAATCTACTACTGGGATACGACCAAATCAAATGTAAGAATTAGATTTCTGCCTATTCCTAGACATCTTCATACGTCATTTGCAACTTAAGATAAATTTGTGCATTTAAAAAATTTTGAAACAACATTCCTGGGAGGATTGTTAGGTTAGGTTGTAAAAATTTTGGTCAAAAGTTCACAATTGAGGGTGTTATCAACCATGTCATAAGAATAGTGTGAGGACTATTATGACTCGTCGTAAAATTAGCCACTGCCAATCTAAAATTGTCCATGTGAATCCATTACTGCTCTATTGTCTATGACAGTGTTTCCCAGCCTTTTTTTCAGGCGACCCCAATTTGATCCTCGTGATATGACCGCGATCCCATTAATCTATTTGTATATCTGTGTTAATATACATGATTAGTTGTTGACTGTAAAAAGTAGGGGACAAGTGTGTAAGAAAGGTAAGGTAACGTTATAAAAGTCAAAGTAAACATCATTATGGTTACTGTATTGAATTTATATAATTTTGTAACAAAAAATTTAGCATACAAGATGTCTTGGCGACCCCAGGAAAGACGCTTCAGGACCCTGCTTAGGGTCACGACCCCAGGGTTGGGAAACAGTGGTCTATGATGACCTTGTGTCACCTTTGTGAATGCTTCTATTAGATAATTGCGCACTCTGCATCTTTCCAGAGTTTAAGTTAAAGGTGACTAAGCCCTGGTAAGGTAAATTTCTGAACCTATATTATAATTTTGGTCATTCTCCACTGTATGGATTCAAATAAATTGATATCCATTCTAAGGGGAGGAGACCAAAACTGTACTGCATATTCAAGGATGTGTCTAACTAATGCCAAATAGTTTGATAATTCCCTCTTTATGACTCAGTGTTTCAGAACTACCAAATGGAAGTAGATTAAAATTGGTTTCATTAGAACAAATTTTTTTAGTTTTATCAGAAAAACTAATTATATTTGCTTAGTGTCATATGTATTAAATAATGCCATATTTTTGTGTATTCGATCAGGTTATATTGACTGTTTGTTAACTTAATTTCTGCGACAGACCCACGTAATCAAATATTCAATAATTTGTTATTTCACGTACAAATAATCACTGCATTCTGAAATTCAATTAGAGATATCATATTTTATCAAGTATCGCCATTGTTTTTGAGTGGAATGTTTTTAATCACCTTGTTTGTAGCCCTCCTTATTATTTGAATTCTTCCTTTTACTATAGTAAATTTGCTAAATGCATAAATAATACCCCAACACAACAAACAACATCCCCAGTTTTGTGTTATCGTTTGTTTACAAAGTTTGTAGAAAACACATTGGCGTGCAGATGGCTCTGCGATCGGCGGAGGGAATTTTCTGACGTTTGACATGAGGTTAGTACTTCCTAAGAGATAATTATGGTCCCATAATATAAGAAGGAAAAATGTGCATGTGATATTAAGCAACAAACAAAAATACAAGTTTCTACCATTTCCCCCAGAACAGGAAGAAGGTAATACCTATCTGACTACAATTTACGACGAATTAGAATTTATTTAGGCTATACTAAACTGAAAGAAAACATATTTGTCCTCTCATATAAAATGATGAATACTGACAATCAATATATATGTATACAGAAGAATCAATTTAGGGACCAGATGAAGGCTATTTAAGAGTGTACTTAAAAGGTAACATTCAATAACATTATTTCCGTAATCGAGATTATTTGCACATCACTTCAATGTCGGGGAATTTGTAGTAAATGAACATTTTCATACTAATTTACATTGTCATATACAACCCAGCCAGAATGTATATAATCATTGTAAATCTACTATTCATATTGCATACTTGTTTTTGTTTAGGAAAATTGCACATTATCGGCATGATGTCTTTTAATAAATATGTTTATAATTTAATTGAACGATGTCTGCCTTTCACTTAACACATTCACAAAACAAGTGCAACTGTTTAGTACTGGGACTTATTACACTTGTTTGAGTAAGTGCATATCTAATCCATTGACGATGTTCATACTTGTTTTCATAATATGGACCTTGATTGAGACAACGTCCATGTTTATCTTGCATTTTACCTCATTATTGTATAATACATTTCCCCATGCATGTACGTTGTTTATAGCCTATTTCCTTGCATTAGTTATGATGGTAGATTTACAGTGAAAATACAGAAAAAAACACACTCACATACACAAAATAACAGCATAATCTATTGTTATTAGAAAATCAATAATATAATGTTTATGTGTCATGTGTGTACTGATTGGTATTACTCATGACTGTCTGGTGCCCTTACCCCTACGTATGTTGTTTGTGTAACTTAGTGTAGAAAATCAATCTATTGAGGACCACAATGGAAATAAGCTTACATGCTTTTTTGTGTTATTCTCGGCATTTATAATTGTTATTTCGAACTACGTATTCTTTTCATTATCTGTATATTGATTCAGTGCCAAATAAAAATTCAATTCAATTCAATTCAATTCACTAAAATAAAAATAAGCGACTTTGTGGAGAAGGAAGAGAACGGAAATTTTGTGTCAAAGGGCATAAAAGTATAATTAATGTCTTGTTGCCCCTACCAATAAAGGTACAATTTTTACAGTAATACAAAATACATGCCTTGGGTTAAGTTTATTTACTGCAAGAACAATAGAACAAAATAAGAACACTGGAGCAAATTCCAATCATTTTCTCTAATGGTATCAAAGCTTGGAGAAAGTGATTGGATACAGTATATGAAACCTTTTCAGTAACCATCTGAGAGAGCAAATGGATGAAAACATACCAATAGCGAAGGCTAAGAAGAGCAGAAAACCATACATAAACCTTGAGGTGGAAAAATAAGAAAACGTAAATTAAAAAGGTGGAAGTGTTTTAGACACACAAGATGTCAAAGATGAAAGGTTATATAAATTTTTTAGTGAATGCACTAAGAAATCTAACAAGAAGTTTAAGAAAATACCTTGAGGAGAAGTTGGCCACAACCCTAAAGCATTGTGGAAATATGCTAACAGTAAACTCCGAACAAGGTTTAAAGTTAGTGACGGTATTATAGCGATAAGTGATAAGGAAAAAGCAGTTGCATTGAATGATTTTTAGTAGTGTTTTTACTGAGAAGGAACAAAGTAATATACCACAATTAGATACTATGTCGGTAATAACCCATTAGATTGTGACGTCATGTCGCACAGCCCACAAGCTCTTGCCTGAATGTACACACACGTGCTCATACAAGCAGCCTGAATCTAGGACATGTATTTTGTATTACTGTAACACTTGTACCTCTATTGGTAGGGGTAACAAGACATTCGGACCATCCTGTACTACAAACTGGTGCGCTGGTGACGTAACCAAAAAGCATGCTGGCCTTGTATTCGCTTAGTTGTGGGTTCGAATCCCGCACTTCTCATCGATTCTTAGCAGTGACTGAAGTTACCTGCCCCAACAATCCTCTAAGCGTACAATAAGACAAAGACGACGGCACTGGGAGCAGGGGCCGAATTTATAAAATATCCTAACCCTAATTTATAAAAGATCCTAATGGTGGAGATTTTATCTAAATCTATGTCGGCGACCTAAATACATGTCTAGACATAACCACCTCGACATTATTGACAGTTGATTTAGGTAAAATTTCCGCCATTTTGAAGATTTGTGTCTAGACATATAAATTCGGCACCAAGAGCTATTCTTGGGACTGAATTTATAGAAAGATCCTAACCCTGTCTAGACACAAATCTTGAAAATGGCGAAATTTTTACCTAAATCAACTGTCGAGCTTATGTCTAGACATAATTATTTAGGTCGTCGACATAGGGGTTTAGGTAAAATCTCCGCCATTAGGGTCAGGATCTTTTATAAATTCTGTTCCACTTACTCAGTGCCTCCTAGCGTAGTCTACTCACCTTCTATGAAATCTAGTCTTCAGGAAAGCTGATTGTGCGTTCATTAAAAGGGATAGTATTTGGAAGTGGTGACATTATTAACAGAGCAAATACTATTTGAGGACGATGTATTTATTGATTCTACATTTAATTTTTTTCATGTATTTGAAAACAACGCCGAAGAACAAAACGTTGCACAAGCAATAAAGACGTCGTCTTCAAATGTTTACCATGTCAAAAAGGAATAGTGCCCCGGGATTGGTTAAAGGCCAATGTGGCACCAATATATAAAGGAGGGAGTGAGGAGATCAGTGTTTCAGACCAGGATGGTGGCTAAATTGCACGAAGTCGTCGTGGAAGGCAAAACGACGAAAGATACTTAGACCAACGTTTCCCAACCTTTTCTTCAAATCCACGAAGTCTAGCACCCCCTAACTCATATTTTATTACTGGAAGGATAAAGGAAAGTGTATTCATCGCTTTCCAGCACCTGCGATGACTAGTTTCAGCACCTCAAGTTATGAAATGCTGTTCTAGAGGAATGGCCGTCTTGGAAGACGATCACTCCGGTGTCACAAATGGAAGGGCGCATGTCTTAAACATGTTTAGTGTTTTACTCGAGGGCAAGTGACCTGCTGCAAGAAATGACTAGTTGGGTTGTGTCTAGATATGGAGAAAACGACAAAAGACTGCACAAATGACTAACGGTGGAAATCGGAACATGTAAGTTTTAGATTAGTGTTTTGTCGGATAACTAGCGCTTCTATTCTTGGGGACACTAACGCACTGGAGAGAAAACTGATACCCTTTCTGCTATTTTGTTGGCAATAACCAACATTTTTATCCTTGGGGACAAAACCTGTACTCACAGGCTGATACCCAATCCCATCTGTGATTCAAAGAAACACAGAGTCCAACGTAAGAAGAAGGAGACAAAGATCCAGAACAGCGTTTCCCAACCTTTTCCGACCATAGCACCCCCTGTTGTCATGTCTGAGCAGTCAAGCACCCCTATCTTGTTATTAGAAGGATAAAAGAAAGTGAAGTGTACTGCTTGGTGATTTATTTTCTTGATTCCTCAGAACTGAAACAAATTGACAGTATTGTTTGTGGAAAAAAACAAGAACACCTTAGAAATATAAGATAGCATGGAAAAAGTCAAATATGCACAACTAGGTAATCAATGTGATTTTTGTGTGAATCACTTCCCAGCACCCCCCTATGATTGATTTCAGCACCCCCAAGTTGGGAAACGCTGTTCTAAAAGAAGAAATTGAGGAGCCTACTACGCCAGGAGGCGCTGAGTAGCTGCAACCGAAGCCGTCACCTATGCCCTATTGATTATGTGCTTTGGGGGACTGTTTGGGGCAAATAATAATCAACAGCCACTGCCGGGATTCGGAAAGGAGTGCGGGGTTCGAACCTGCAAACCAGCCAAATGCGAGGCCAGTGCGCTGGGGGGTGGGGGTTACGTATCATAGGAAGTGAGGGGGAGGGAGAGGGTGGGCTAAATCTCTGGTTCGGGGGGAGATTAAAACGTTTCCACGGGAGGGGATGGGGCCACCTGTCTGTCTTTGTGGCCAGCCTGATCTCCCTGTTTCTTAACTAAGTCAGTACCGCGCTAACATCATCTTAACTAAGATTAGCCATTTAACCCCGTTCACTATGAAAGGGGGTCACGTGTAGCTGAATAAAATCGCCTGGCGTCATTCTGGATAGAGGGAGATGTACCGTCCAGTACGAGAGGGCCGAGGAGAAAAGGAAATAATTTTCTCTCCAAAATTCAGTTGGCAACCCTGACTATCGTCTGTCAAGGTGTTTACAAAATTGGACTTAAATGTGCCTCAGTTGTAATGATACATTTGACTAATTTATTTTCTCTTTTCTCTCTATCAAGTTGCTTTTTCTTTCTTTAGGAAATGTTATGAAATAGATACCAAGAACGCGCATGAATTGATTATAACTCGTAAAATGCCTCCTGTGGAAAGAGACAGGTAGGGGTACCAACTGTTTTTAATAAGCGAAAATAATGAAAAAAAACCCTCTTGAAATAAGGAATAAAATCTTCTTTCCTCTTTTCTTCACTTGAGCTCCCGAGGGAAGAAATATCCCCCTCTATCCCCTTTTCTCCCCCTCCCAAGCTTCTTCTCCAAGGCCCTCTCCCTCCCTCCCTCACTCCCTCACTCCCTCCCCCCACTCCCCCAAGGACGGGAACACACACCCAACTCCCCCAAGGACCCCTCCTCCTCCTCCTCCTCTTCCTCTTCCTCCCCTCCCTCCACCTCTCTTCTGCACTCTACTGACTGGACTCCCCCCTCCCCCTCCCCCATTTTCTACAAAGATGGCGTCGGTGTTCTCATAGAAGATGTCTGAAGACTTTCTTATCTTTTGTTTACTCCTGTTGCCATGGCGACGACCTCCTTTGTTCTGGCTGCCGCCGGGCGATTTTAATCGAATGGGGCGGCGCCACAGCATTGTCTCTTCTTCGTCGTTTGTTGACATCTTTCTCGTCTCTCTGTTTCTCCTTCTCATTCTCTCTCTCTTCCGTTCTTCCCGCTTTACTCTCGCCTCTATCATCTCTCTCTCTCTCTCTCTCTCTCTCTCTCTCTCTCTCTCTCTCTCTCTCTCTCTCTCTCTCTCTCTTCCTGTCTCCATCCCTCCTCCTCCTCCTCCTCCTCCCCTCCCCCTGCCCCTCCCCATTTTTCTCCTCCCCTTCCTTCTCTCCCTTTTCCTCCTTATATTCCTTAGTGTCCTTCTCTTCCTCCTCCTCTTCCTCGTACTCCTCCTCCTCCTCCTCCTCCTCGTCCTCCTCCTCCTCCTCCTTCTCCTCTTCCTCCTCCTCTTCCTCCTCCTCCCACCTTGTCCACATCGTCCTACAGTAAAGTATCCCTCTCACCCCGTTTTCTATCATGCCTTACCGGCCACGGGGGGCTCTGGGCTGAATGAAGTCGCTTGGCGGGAGCGAGAACAAAGTTAAAAGTCGCCACTGGTTAGGAAGAGGCTTAAGTGAAGATGTTTAACCTCTTGGCCGAACAGGATCACCAGAACCAATGTATAAATAGTCAATAACAAAGGACGGATTTATTTATTATATATTTTTTATTTGTTTGTTTATTTATGTATCTATTTATTCATCTTTATTTTCTTCATTTATTTTGTGTGATTCGTCACCATGGACTTGGATCACGTGTTGGACTCGTGATCGACAGCTGTTACCCCCACCTTAATCGAGAGCTCATATATGTCCCGGTCTATGGGTAATGCTGTGACCTTACACACACACACACACACACACACACACACACACACACACACACACACACACACACACACACACACACACACACACACACACACACACACACACACACACACACACACACACACACACACACACACACACACACACACACACACACACACGCACACACACACACAAACTCCCCGCCTACCAGAGTTGAAGTGCCGGTTCGCAGTTGTGCGCGCGCGCGCGCGTGTGTGTGTGTGTGTATTTACCTAGTTTTACCTAGTTGTATCTTACGGGAAGGGGAGCTATGCTCGTGGTGTCCCGTCTTTGTATCTCGCAACATCTAGTTTATTTGTCCAATGTGTGTGTGTGTGTGTGTGTGTGTGTGTGTGTGTGTGCGCGCGCCTCCTGGTGTAGTGGGCTCTCCTTATTAACATTATGTGCTGATGGCGTGATCGGAAGCTTGCTGGTCTCGCATTCGCTTAGTTGTGGGTTCGAGTCCCGCACTCCTCTCTGAGTGATTATGTCCTGCCCCCCCCCAACAGTACCCAGAACGCATGTACATAGGGCAAAAGTGACGGCTTCGACATCTGTTATCAGTGCTGTAAAGGAGCCTACTACGCCAGGAGGCGCTGAATAGCTGCGGCCGAAGCCGTCACCATTACCCTATTAAGCGCTATGGGGACTGTTGGTGTTGGTGGAGGGGGCAGGTAACGAACAGTCGCTACTGGAAATCTGAAAGGAGTGCGGGTTTCGAACCCACAACTAAGCAAATGTGAGAGCAGCAAGCTTCGGATTACGCCACCAGTTTTGTCATTTTACATAAATTTCGTAAATGAAAGAAAAATCCGGAATGTTTATTTCAAACCTAACCTAACCAAACCCAACCTAACCAAACCCAACCTAACCTAACCTAACCTAACCTAACCTAACCTAACCAAACCCAACCAAATCTAATCTAACCTAACCTAATCTAACCTAACCAAACCCAACCTAGCCTAATCTAACCTAACCTAATCTAACCTAACCTAATCTAATCTAATCTAACCTAACCTGTCCCAACCTAAACTAATCTAACCTAATCTAGCCTAACCTAACCAAACCCAACCTAACCTAACATAACCAAACCCAACCTAACCAAACCTAACCTAATCTAACCTAACCTAACCAAGCCTAATCTAACCTAATCTAACTTAACCTAACCTAACCTACCCTAACCTAACCTAACCTAACCCAACCTAACCAAACCTAACCTAACCTAACCTAACCTAACCAAACCTAACCTAACCTAACCTAACCTAACCTCACTCACCAACGGAAGGATACAGGGGAGGGGAGGTTGTGTGTGTGTGGGGGGGAAGTAGTGCCACACTAATTTGAACAAATATTTGAAAGATGCCAGAGCCACAGTATTTGAGATCCGGTGCTTCTGCTTCTTCAGAGTTCCCTTCATCTTACCCCAATAGATGCAGAGGATGGGGGGTGGGGGAGGATGCCACATATGTCAATAAAATCACCTGACGGCATCAAGAATAAAAGTAAAAATGCCAACCGGTACGTAAGGAGTTCGTCGAGGTAGGCTGTAAGGCCATTTTCACACTAGCGGTTTCAACCGCCGCGATTCCAACCGCGGCGATTCAATTACAGTGTAATTCAGTGGAGGCGTTCACATACAACCACGTAAAATTTCCTCGACTGTGCGGTACCGCCGCGGTTTCCGCACGGCTCAAACCGCTAGTGTGAATAGGGGCTACATCTTTCGTTCCGAGGAGTGGTAGCGGATGTGACGGTGATGAATAAAATCGCCTGGCGGCTGAAGGAATACACAAGGAAATGTATCATCGGGTATGTAAGGGGTGGGGTGGGGTTGTTGCCTGGAGGACGACTGAAATCGTCTGGTGGCAGATCGATAAGTGCCACTCGGAGAGGTAACCAAGAACCGCATACTCCGTCTCGTCCTCCTGAGAGGCCGAGCCTGCAGTCTCGCGTCATTAGTATTTCCGTCGCACTCGAGGCGATGTCGTTGAATACAAGTCGTGTGCTTCCATGACTGGGCTGCTTGCTTGTGCGTCGAGTCGTAACGAAGCCATTTGTAACGGATGTTACGACTCATATAAACAACCCCTCCCCCCCACACACACACCTTCCTCCTCCACCCGACTGTGTAAGCAGGAAAATGTCTGTGTGTTCGAGATGGAGTAGGTTAGGGTAGGCCAGGTTTGGATAAGGTCATTCAGAGGAGAGTAGGTTAGGTTAGGTCATTCAGAGGAGAGTAGGTCAGGT